>NC_090880.1:31887748-31890248 GCF_036669935.1 Montipora foliosa | reverse complement strand
CTACTGCGTTGCAAACAAAGGACCAACTGTCAGAAGGACACGAGGGAGGCAGAGATCAGGAGAAAAGCGAGCGCAATTCAGCCAATGAATCAAAAGTCAAAAGAAAGACAGGTTAGTAATTTGCGCTGTGGATCTTTTGCGTAGATGGTTGTGCTTATGAGATGACCATGCCCGAATTTGTGTTCAGTGCGTAAATCGAGCCATCTCTTATGACTGCACTATAAGGAAATGAGACAAGCTCGAACTTAGGCTCTCTCTTTCCCACTAGTGGAGACATAACCCTGGCCAAAGCTGCTACGCTGCTCGCGTATGTTGTTGTTTCTGTGGAGAAAACCGCTCGGAGGGTAGATAGGTGCTCTCGGATTGACAATTTATAATTACAGTCCCTCTTTCTCAACGATTCACAATTTGGATGCAGCTATGAACACCGATGAGAAAAGAGGCATCCTGGGCTCGAGCTTGGCGATGCCTTGAATCATTCGAGGCGCAACGCTCCTTGTCCACTGGTTTCGCGAAGTGAGTATCCTGTTGGGTTTATTTGTTCTTTGATTTGCTCCAAAGCTCGTGCTGCTTTTCATTTTATTTTTTAGATTTTTGGAATAACTCAGATACAGAGTCCGAAGTGGATCTGCAGCTGAGTACCGGAGGATTTGATGAAGATGATGACGATTTCGATTTCTACGGTTAAATCAAAGGCGCCTGGCAAACTGCGAATAGAGCGCGACACTCGAGTGATCCTGGCTTGCTTGTCTCACCTTACTTGGTGTTGATAGTGCAAAATACGACGCAAAATGAAAAGGCCAAGAGAATCATTGGACACGCACCTCCTTGACAGAAAACTTAGGCCTTATCATACTATGGTACAGGTAGACGGAGTATACTTTTGCTTTCGAACAAACGATAACGATATTTTAGACCTTTTTGTTCTTCTACAAGTGTTGAGGAGCCAACCGTAGAAGATCAAACAAGAGACTGGTTTGTGAAGAAAATACTGACGTAGATTGTATTTCTGTGTGCAAAAATCAAAACCTGTTCAAACAAAAAGGTGCCTTTGTTATACATTGTCGCACAAGTATCAGCGACACGGAAATTGTGCTGATGGCAGTACATTTTAGGACCCAATCCTTACCAACGCATGCGTACTAGGCTTAAAAGGTAAATAAGTACATGCCATGCAGTTAATACAACATCTTTTCTTCCTGTTTTTGACCCGATTTTTAATATTGTTTTTCAATTGAGTGTCGAAAGTAATTAGTTAATTACTTTGGTTTATGATTACTTCACTCGATCTTTGTTCAAAGTTCTCGCGCCACTTTTTCAACCAATCAGAAGTGAAACCAAAACCAATCGTGGCTCGCGCGTGCACATTTCCCCGCGCTTTGTGTCGGCTACGTGTAATTACTTCGAGTTTTGATTGGTTTACTGGAGTGTCTCCGTCCGTTTTGATTGGCCAAAGTAATTACTTTGGTTTTGGTTTTACGACACTCATTCGAAAACTGCTCTATGTCAATTAGACATTCGGTTTTACTTACTGTGTTCAAAAATCAAAACCTGTTCAAACAAAAACGTTCCTTTGTTATACATTGTCGCACAAGTATCTGCGACAAGAAAATTGTGCTGATAGCAATACATTTTAGGACCCAATCCTTACCAACGCATGCGTATTAGGCTTAAAAGGTAAATAAGTACATGCCATGCAGTTAATACAACATCTTTTCTTCCTCTTTTTTGACCCGATTTTTAATATTGGACATTCGGTTTTACTTAGCTAGACTGTAATGAAATTTCCGGAATAAAAGAACTCATGTGTTGAGTTCACGGAAAGATTGGAGAATCTTTACGTGTGAACGAAACAAGAGACCTTTGTCATGATGGTCCGTACATATGAGGGTAACTGTGAACTACGTTCGAAGACTGAAGTTTTCTTTCAAAATTTCTGGAGCGATAGAGTACTCAGTGAAAGAGAGAAACTTAGCTTTGCTTCATACGTTACTCCCTCCAGATCTTAGTTTTAACGAAAGACTGGGACATTGCAGCGACGACGTAAGAAAATGTATTGCCACACCGGAAAGGCTCCTAATCACTCGAGAAAGTCTTTTTAGCATTCACAAATGGTGGCTTTGTTTTTCGCGTGCACGTGGATCGATGAAGGTGATTTATCAATTACATTGGACTCAAGCAATAACTAACTTCATTGGTTTGTGATATTAATTACCTTATCTGAGAAGATTTATTTTAACTGGAGTTAAGTCACACGATTTGATAGTTTCGTTTTGGTCATTGTTGAGCTTGCGAGTCGAGATATTTGTGCGCATTTTACCTTAATTTCTTTTAATATCTTTTGAAAGAGATTTTGTCTCGATTGATCGTCAAGTAAGTTTGAAGATTGCATCATACTCTCGAGAATGTACCTGTTTACTAGTTAATTTCTTGTGTCTCTCATTGCGTGCTGACTCTTTGTCCCATCCTTAGCTGAAGCGTTCGTCAATTAATCAATGCC
>NC_090880.1:31830248-31877748 GCF_036669935.1 Montipora foliosa | reverse complement strand
AATAGAATAACTTACGAAGTCATGGTATCTCCAAAGATGTACTTTCCACTCAAGTTGGGATTTTGACATCCGCGATAAACATAGCCTCCTACTACAGATTTACCAAATGAATGATTGTACGAGAAAATTGGAGGAATGGCGTCACCTATGGAATTAAGATAAAATTAAAACCGTTGCTCCCGGTTTCGTTATGAACCTTTCATCAATTCACTCAGCTGGGCAGCTGAAAACTTGGAGCACGAAACCGCGAGAACAGGAAAAAAAGGCAAAGAAAACATTGCAATAGGCCTTTTTCGATATATTAAAATTCATCTTGAAAGAGAGGTTTAGAGGACAAAGACAAAGGAAAGTGGATGATATGTAAGTATTTTTCACATTTATTCCAACCTGTTTCTATTGTTTTTGTCCTCACTGCCTCAATATCAAGCTGAATATTTGATATTTCGAAAATGGCCTATTAGTTCCTCCTCTGTGAAACTTGCCCCAGCCTTCCGCTCAGCTGGTTTCTCTTTGCGTCCTTCCAGTCTTTCCTCTTTCCGAAGAAAAGAAATCTTCAAATTGATGTTTCCCTTCCCTGACCCCACAAAAACGGGCCGCGAGCAATCTGGAAACAAATTGGTTCCCGAATTTACATTTCAAAATGGTAATACTGTTGCTATACTTACGCAACAACGGTGAATCGCACAACTTTTTGTCAAAGCACTCGAACCCTTCATATCCACGCCATCCGTAATTCCCTCCTTTCACGATGATATCGATCTCTTCGTGTTTACTTTGTCCAACATCCCCACAAAATATTCGCCCTTTTCCCTCTCCGGTTGTTCTATCACCTCTATCCTCCGAGCATCTCCACATATTGCGAGTGCCGTATGCGTAAATCTCTGGACGAACACCTGTGATACCGACGAACGGATTTTCTGGGGGGATCTTGTATAGATATCCTCGAGCATCTACGTTGATTCGTATGACTTTTCCGAGAAGAGTAGACCTAAAATAAAAACAAATTCCAGCGCTTGGTTAGACAATTTTATTGAAAATAAACACGTATATTACACCAATGAAATTCCTGGTGAGCTTTCGCGCAAAAACATGATATCTTAGACGTAAAAATATCACCGTTGCTATGGTTACATAATAAATCACGACGCTGTTCTACGTTAGGACTACAAAAATATTAAAGTGAAATGGTTTGGTATTTCATAGGTGTTCGCTCCTCTCACTCGTTAATATTTTTCAACACTCGAAGAGAAGTTTCGCATTTCCGCTCGGCCATGTAATATCCTCTGTCTATTTTGCGATGCCCCGAGGGGAAAAAAACCTGACCTGCGTCCTGGCAAAGGAAATGACGACAAACTTCCACAATTGTATAAAATTAAGAGCCGACTCCTAGCAAATGCCCAATTCTCACGACAATCACAACAACGTGAACTCAATGCCATTTCTTTGTGAATAAGCGTTATAAAGATTAAGGGGCTGTGAGGCAGGGCCTTCGGTTTATAAAGTGTAATGTGAAGTTTTAAGTTTCCACCCGATATGAACCATGTGAGCGTTAGCCCTATTGATGGAAATGGGCCCATACAAGGACAGAGAAAAACTCTGACCAGGGTGGGAATTGAACCCACGACCTTCGGGTTAGATCACCGCTGCTCTGCCGACTGAGCTACAAGGTCAGACGGGAGCAGGCCGTGGGGACTGAAGATCTTAAAGTAACGGCTTATAGTATCGGTTTATAGTCGGCTTTATCCGTGAAGACTGGGGAATCTAATCATTTGCAGATTCAGCACTCTCTCCTCAGCTATTTGAAGACCCTGAGAATTAGTCCGGTCGAAGTTTCAACCCTCCCCCGCCCCCCCGGTACACCGATGCGCAACCAACAACCAACCGGTCAGCGGTCATAGCATTAGAGATATTTAGCATCACGTTTTCGTGAAACGCTAACGGCAAAAGTGATCACGTAATCATGATTTTCCCGCCATTTTTCGCGTTTCCCGGTTGCCGTTTCCACGTGACGGTAGGCATTTTCGCGTTTATCGTAAACAAGGAGAAAAAGTAGGTTCATGGCTATAGATCGTTCATAACTGAGTCTTTACCGCAATTTTCTTCATTAACTCATGCTGACTCTCTGTTGACTCACAAGACAGCTCGCAAAATTTGGCAGGTACATAGCGTTTTTTTCAAAAGACTCCGACTTTTTGTTTTTGTTTTTTGTTAGTTAAGTAGTTGAGATTAACTAGTTGCCGTGGGTCACGCGAAGCTAAAGTCCCAAACATCACTCCACTTTACGTAAAACACGTGAAACGAGGGCAAGCGGAAGTTTGCTGTTTCACGTAAACACGATGCTAATAGAGACTCTATTATCTCATCTCCTGACGCAAGCACGCACCTGTCTAAACCGTTACCGATTTTTCCAAATGGATCGCCACCTAGTCCACCATCCCCTAGTGTCAAGTACAACAAACCATCGACTCCGAAAAAGAGCATCCCGCCATTGTGATTATCCGCGGGCTGATCGACCTCAATAATAACCTCCTCTGATCGTCTTAGTCCTCTGTTGCGGTTGTACATGGAAGCCCTAAATTCACTCAGCACCGTTCTACCCTCAAAAGCCAAGAATGGTGTCTTAGAGGGTTGTTTTTGTCTTTTCCTTCTTAGGAGAGTGAAGTAGTATACGAAGAACCGTCGATTTCTCGCAAACTTTGGGTGAAAAGCTATGTTAAATAAACCTCGCTCATCTCCGAAAGATGCCGAGGACTTAACACGGTCAGTAATATCTAAAAATGGCTGTTTCAATAGTTTTCCCGAGGCTGTTAGGATGCGGATTACGCCAGCCTGTTCCACAATGAACAATCTTCCTGAGCCGTCGCCTGCGTGGACAGCGGCAAGGGGATTGCGAAGCCCACGCGCGATCTCCTCCACGCACAAACGACCTTTATTGGACTCAAAACGATACTTTCGAGAGAGAATTCTTGTGTCGACAGTCTCAACATTTGGGTAGCAGTAATCCGTATCTTGAAGCTTCAATCCGCCACAGAAGTCTTCCTCTGTTAGGGGAAAGCTCGCATTCAATGAACTTGATCTAAGCTTCCAGTTTGCCAGTGAAGGAAACTCCAGGGCAACATCTTTACAGTCGCGATAAAGAGTGCGACAGAAGTCAGGACACAGTCCAGGGGCCGCTGTTGCGTATTCAAAATTTTTGTTTCCTTCTGCTGCGAAGATGTGAGCTGCGTATTTGTGGCATTGAAGACATAAAATCGTGTTCACCATTTTCGCGCATTTTGGTCTATTGTTCAGAGAAAACCGCTTAGTAAATTTCTTAGCGACTTCGGCAATCTCCCTGTCGCGACTTGCCGTACAACAGCCGTAGTCGGAGTAGTTTTTTGAGCAGAATGAGAGATTTGCGGTTACTTGAAAGGGTGCCTTGTAGTCTAAGCATTGTGGATGGCTATACACTGTGTTGTGATACGCAAACAGGACAATACATAACAGAGCTACAACACTACTCGGGCTCAAAGCCATTGTTCGTTGTGCAATGCCCCAGATACGTGATTTACTTTATAGTAACTCGATACGATCATTAGCTACGTAGTTTCCGGTCATGTTCATAATTTTGACCTCCCTGGGTTCGATAGTAAAACAAGCTACAATAAAAAACAATATTTAATTTTTCCAATTTTATTACATATTACAGTCGTCTCTTTCTGCCGATGTAGGCAGCGTTTTACACAAACGCTGTTTCACATCGTCACGGTTTCATGACTTCGAAACCGCGTCAAAATCGCTGCGGTTTGTAAGTGTTTACACGCAATCGTTTTCGCAAGAAAATCGAAGTCGTGATGGTTTAAGTCGTATAAGTGAACACTGCACTGCGTGCTAAATTCACCATTTTGAATCCGTCAATGCAAATTTCCCGCCAGTGATAGTAACCGTATTCAAATCGATGCGGTTTCGCTGTTTACACGACAGATGAAACCGTATCGTTTTGAAAACGCTCCACTTTTAAAAAAAAGTTGCCTTTGTTGCGCAGCAACATATTCTGGATTCGTGTGAAGGTAGGACGAATTCTCTAATTTCACCACTTTTTCCCAGAATGCATCATAATTAGCCAGAACGCACTGCGCCATTCATCAGCTTTTACCAGAATGCATTGCATTTGAGCAGTACGCCGCCAAACACTCTGGAGATTGCTTAAGCGCTAGGTCCCGTAAATATTCGATGAAACTGAACACATCATTATGTAAGAGTGAAAACTCACAAAAATGTTTCAGTGTTCGGTCTGCCAGGCAGGGTAACCCGCCTAGGTAGGGACATGCAATCTTACCACCCCGGCGTCCCGGGTGACCTACTGCGTAGTCGCTAAGTACGTAAAAAGGCAAAAATGGCGGTTGAAGGACGTATTTTGGCGGTTAATGCTCTTTTACCAGTTTCTCTTGCTTCAACTTTCAATGTTGTAGCTTCTTATTACATCACCTATATGCTGCAACGCCTCTGCCAAAGGCAGTATATCGTGACACGAGTCGACCCCGGTTGGCGGATGACCCCCTACCTTCTAGCGTTTAGATTAGCGCTGGGCGGGTTACCCCAGCTACCCGGATTACTCCACCTCCATGTTAACAGGTCTTTAGTTTTAGAACCGTGATAAAATCTGTTTTCTTAACATTTAAAGAACGTTTTTTAGTAGATTTTCTGAGGTTCTGAAGTCACGTTGTTGCGCAAATAGTTACTTTTTCACGTCTGTAAAATAACATTGTGTCATCAGCAAGAAGGAATAAAAATAACGATAATATAAGATCTTTGGACACCTGAGAATATTCAAATGGATAAGAAACCAGGGACCCGTTTCTCAAACGTCCCGAAAACGTTTCGGACCCGAGAAGCGATTTACGAAACTGCCATTCACTTTTTTTGAACAGTTCTTTTGACATGTTTCCAAAATCACAAAAAGCAAAATTATTGTAAAGTTTCATGACGTAAAATCCCTCCTTTCGTAAGATACAGAGGGCACTGACGAAATTCGGGACCTTCAAGAAACGGGCCCCAGAACTCAGAAATAGTGAAAGGGCACGATCACAACAGATCCCTCGGGACTCGTACCCAGTTCAATTCTGAGTAAAGATGGCCGATGCGTCGCCTGTGGCAATAATTGGGGCAGGAATAAGCGGTAAAATGGTATTGTTTTTTTTTTATTTTTGGCAGTATAATTTACGCTGTCCTGATTTTTATTTCCTTCCTAGGCTTATTCGCGGCCAGAGTTCTTCAGCACTATGGCATCGAAGTTGTCGTTTTAGAAGCCAGGGACAGGACTGGTGGACGAACCTTCACGCAGACGGTGAGATTTTTCTTTGCTCTTCCCTTTTTTTGAGTGGGGTATTTCTTTTTCTCTTAAGTTGCCTTCCGAGGATCAACTAAATCGCACAAACATGTTTGTCCAGTTAAGGGACAAGGCAATGAATTAAGTTTCTAATCATCATCATCATCATTATCGTCATCATCATCATCATCATCATGAATTATCATCTTGTATTTCAACTCCATCCGACAGCATTAACCCCATCAATGTGGAGAAAAGTAAATGATTTTTGAAGTAGATGAAGAAGGCATAATACAAAACAGAAAAGCTATGCAGAGTCAGTGAATATGATACTTGGTTAAGGGAATGTCATCAATGGCATTTCTCACACAGGAATAATGATCTTACCAGCAACGATTCCTAGCTCTCTCATTTGAGAAATGCAAACCCAAAGGACCCTTATGCATGTGTTGCTTGAACAAGAAAGCCAAAAGCTTTTTTTTCCTTAATTGGTGGCACCCACACAACAGTCCAGTTCAGCTGGGCTTGATACTGTCTCATTTTGGCTACTTCATGCCCAAGTTAGCTCATGGTGGAGATGGTCGTGTTTCACTACCCTGTGATGCAGGATCACAATATTATTTCTTTCAAAACTAACCCCTTCATTCAACCTGTATCTCGACCTGCTGCCATTTTTACAGCACTGTTCATTTCCCTTGTTAATTAAAAAGCTTGAATAGTCATTTTGACCAAACAAACACAATTTCAGTATTTGAATGATGGAATCCTTCATTTTTAGGATCCATCTTATGGCTTCTGTGACCTTGGTGGTGCCTATGTATGTGAAACTCAGATAAGACTATTGAGTCTTGCCAAAGAACTTGGCATTGAAACATACAAAGTATTTGGGAAAGGAAGAACAGTGGAGCATTTCCTGGTTGGTCTGTTTTATCTCATATCTCTGCCTAGTTTACAAAATAATGATGATAATGAGCAAAAACTGCTCTTCCATGGTGCATTTCAATTTTTGAATCTGTAGCATATATTTCAGGTTTTCAGGTAATTAAATAACAGATCATTAATTCCTCACCATTTAAGTTGATTGCAGGGATATAAGCATCAACACCAATCAGCTTTCCTCTAGAGATCGCTGTTATACACTACCAGTCCATTGATTTTGGTGTCTCTTAATGAGATTGAGTCATTTCCCCAATGCATAAGTTTTACTCTGTTTATAAAATACCCATGGTTTAAGTCTATTATTAATGTTGATCATTTCAAAAGTTACTTATTTCTTCTTGCACTTTTTAAAAATTGAACTAAAATTACCGGTGTAATATTATTTTTGGCCATTGTTGTCTTAAACCCTGTTTGACTACTGACCAATTGACCCACATGGTAAAGCACCTGAGTACAGGAAGGCATGCAGGAGATTGTCACACATTCAACTCTTTCAAAGGTTCTGCCGTTGAAATGGTTTCTGTAGAGTTTTGTACTTTCTTTATGGGTTCCATATTTTATCTTTAACCTGGCTGGCAAATTTTCGAGAGAATGGAAGGCATAGCCCATGATGTTGTGATCTGGTCTATGTTGCAGATGCAAGATAATCAGTGGCCTTGTCAATATCACATGCGCACAGATACCATGTGTGTGTCCCTGCTTGTATTGAACTGCCATCTTTGATTGAAGTAAGAGATTGTTGTGTTGTTAACCAAGTTTGAACCACTGCACGAGACACAACAGCAGAACTTCCTAATCATTGAAAGCATTCTACCTGGTTTGAGTCCCTGTCTCATTTTAATATTTATTGATTTCAAACTTTTTTTTAATGATTTTACTTCCAGGGAAAAAGAGTGACCAAATATGGGGCCCTTCCCACCATGGGCTCCCTCTTAGGAGCTCTGGATGTCAACAACTTCTGGCAAATCTTAGATAACATGTCCCGTGAAGTTCCATTGGAAGATCCTTGGAATGCAGTGTTGGCGTTAGAGTGGGATTCCATGACTGTCAAAGAATTGATTGATAAAAAGTGTTGGACAAGGTATTAAAAGTTAAAAAATGTATTGTCAGTCTGTTAACTATATAAAACCTCATTTTATTTGGGGATTTACTACTGATCCATGTAAACTGGTAAAGTGGAAGAGGATCTGGTGTTGAAAACTTAAGGTTTCATGCACAGGCGGTGGACATTGCACCTGAAGGGGTGGGGATGCTTGTTGTAAATTTTACATTAAACCCCTAAAGGAGACCAATCTGGCCGTGGCCCAGGCTTTTTTGACCCCTAAAAGAGACCATATTTAAAACACATTAAACATATTTTTTTATTATTCTTTGTGTGCAACCCTAGACAAGACCTTCATGACAACTATATATGATAACGTTTTGCCCAGAACACCTAAAGTGCGACCAGAATCAAAAATTGACACCTCAAAGCAAGATGAACATCCCCTCCCCTTACATGGGTAAGTCCCCCCTCTGTAATATTTTACTTGGAATCTGAAATGAACTGAGATTCAGATTCTGTTAACATCAGCAGTTGAAATCCAGTACTCAAGAATTTACAGTACCTAGAGGTTACTTTTAAGTAGGAAACTTATTGAAATTAATTACTCAATTTCAGGTATGGGAAAGCTGTTGCCACAGCATATGTACAAGGAATTCTCACATCAGAGCCTTGTGACATTTCACTCCTGTCCTTCTTGTGGTATCTACATTCTGGGGGAGGTACATTTAAACATGGTTTAGATGCAGATTTAACCTCTTCTCAATGAAATAGGACCACTTAATGCTACCATAAAAATCATGATTCTGTTGTATCTGTGTTAATTAAATTTATGGCTTCTGCTGACATTTTATATCGCTGGGTAAAACAGATAACTTGGCGGGAATCTGAGTAGTGAAAAAGCAAGCAGGGAGAGGAGTCTGTTTGGAAGTAGGCAGGGGTCATTCATGCTGGTGGTACCTTGGGGAAATCCCCATCCTTGCTTTCAAGTTTTTATCAAGATCCTGAATAATAATTATTTGTTTGCTTGTTTTGTACAGGGGTTAAACGAAATATTGAATTTGAAGGCGGTGGTGCACAGGTAACCATTGAAAGCTTTTTGCCATTTATTTTTTGTGCTATCGCTTTTCATGCTCATTGGAAAATTATCTCTATTTGCTTTTCATCCTGCAGTCAGGAGGTATCGGTGTTTTCAAAGGGATTCTGCACAGTCTCAATTTTATACATTAGCTAAAAACTGGATGACTAGCTTTTAAAAATAAAAATGTGCTTTTGTTACATGCAAATGTGTGGTTACTCTGTTTTAGCAACGTTTTTTTGTTTCATGGTGAAACTAGGAGTTGAAATTCTATGGAGGTTCTCAAAAAATCAGTGACAAAATGGCTGAGGAGCTTAGTGGTGAGTTTGACGACATTCTTGTAAACATTCATTAAGCATGCTATCAATAGCTACCTTCAAGGAAACGCAAAGTGGAGAAAGCAAGCAAGTTCTATCAAAAGATTGATTTGGGGGTTAATGCTCACATGAGCAAATGCGTAATGCTCTATTTTCTTCATAAGGCAGATTTTAATTTTGCTGTGACTATGATATCACAATTATTATTGTGGCATTTTCGTATTTCATTCACATTTCGTCTGTTTTATTCTTTAGACACCTCAGCTCCAGACCTCTTGGATAACCTGCTCCTTTGGACGTTTTAAACCCCCTACGGCTCTCATTAGAGTTATTGCAGCCGCAACACCTACTAGTGACACCCGCGATAAGCTTTACTGGCTATGGGTTCAACTGAGAATCCTGCCTTCACATTTTTGTTTCTTTCTTTTCCTCCTTCTCCATTTTTTTCTAGTCCTCTAAATAAAATGCAATCCACTTGTTGTTCAGAAATTGATTTTATCAAACGAGTTGATACAGGTCGAATAACCACCATGAAAGATTTGGAAATCTGACGTTTCGAGCGTTAGCCCTTCGTCGGCGCGAATAGAGGAATTGTGGTTGTTGTAGGTTTATATGTGTGCGGAGGAGCTTAGCTATAGGTAGAAATAGGATGACGTGAGTTTGTGAATAGATTAATGGAATTAGAGGCATTCATTGATTCTGTGTGGATAGAGTGTGCCCAGTTGAAAAATAAATTTTTGTTCGAGAAAAATCTTTCACGGTGGTTATTCGACCTGTATCAACTCGTTTGATAAAATCAATTTCTGTTTCAATCTCCCACCGAAGCAGTACCACAGTTTCTTTAGAAAGTAAAATTTTGTTCACTTGTTGTTCAGTTCTGTGTCACTTCTTGGGGTCCGTCATGTTTTTCCTTTGAAAACTATTTGCTTGGAACATTTTTCCGTGAAAATGTAAAAGGCAGCCTGTATTTGTGTGCAGTTGATGTCCGAGTCACCTGGAACCATGCTGGTTGCAACTTCTCTAAGTTCGTTAACCAAGGTGTTGACTTCTATCATTGAATTGCCTTTCAGACAGAGTGAAGCTGAATAAATGTGTTGTGAGAATCGAGGATTGTAACGATCATGTGATGATTAATTGTGCTGATGGTTCTGAATACAAGGTAGGGGGATATTAAACACCTTCATTTGACTTGTTATCACATGGCTTTTGTTTGTTGACAATATTCAAGGTACATTTGTGTGCATTTCGTTCACCAGGACTCGCCACAAAACTACTGAAGGCACTACTTTAACTTTTAGGTATCATTTGTTATCAGCACCATTCCTCCTTCGCTTCTTGGCCGAATCAGCTTCAATCCTCCACTTCCATCGCTTAAAAATCAGGTATGAATATGCATTGAATTGCTGCGGAGGGGAGACAGATGTCATGTTGAGCTCCGCCAATTGTTGCATATGGATATCACGCTGAAAAAAGAAAAAAAAGCGTGAACCAGGGAGTCCTAGCATGCCTCTTTTGCAGCTTTTGTTCCAAAAACGTAAATTTGGTAGCATTGTAGTAATGTTATCCTTTTAAAGTTTTGTTCTTGTGACCATGTCCACCCAACTTGGAGAAAGATGGTTGATTTCAACCTTCCTATTTTTAGATTGACTTCCCTATTTTTTTTCTTGTTCATTTTATTTGTTGTAAAAGAATACCCAAAGTGTTGGTTGGTTAAGGGGCAAAGCACTGGACGGGAAATGAAATTTGAACAGGTCATCGTTGTCAGTTAAACAACTTTAGTGGTTGCCAGCAAGCCTGACAAAATCTACACTTAAATGGGATTTGAATCCATGACTAGGGCAGTTTAGCCAAGCTCGTTCCCAGGACCTCTCCCTTGGCTTCTGGGCTGAGAGGTCCTGGGAACGAGGTTGCAGTTCAGCGCAGTGGCAGGATCATTGATATGAATCCCAACTTAAAGACTGAATTTTTCATGCCCTCTGATGATCTTCATAATTTTTATTTCACTTGGCGGGAAAGCTGCCGTTAACTATAGACGGTGTGAGAAACAAATAAATCCATTGAGAAATGGATGATTTATGGTCAGGCCATTAGTTGCTATCTCGTTCTCATGGCAATAACACTGCAAGTAATTTCCATTTGCGCTTACCGGTTTTTAGGCAATTCAAAGAATTCCAATGGGCTCCATCATCAAAACTATTACATTCTATAAAAGACCTTTCTGGAGGGAAAAAGGTACGACTTCACTTTAGCTTGATCATGAGACATCACCCCCAAGCGAGTCGCAAATTCCCTCACGCTGGGCACAGAGAGCTTGCTGGCTGTCGATACGAGATCTTTAAATGTCTCTTTCCCAAGATGGACTTGGTGTTAAGGTTTGTATTGATTTTATATCGAAATTGCAACTAAATTGCCTTTGTTTTTCCAAGGCCTTGCGGGATATTTTAATAGTGACGAAGGTCCAGTTGAAGAAGGATATGATGACACAAAACCGGATGGATCCCATCCTGCTATTATGGGGTACGCTGAGTAAAAATATGATTAATACGGAACTTTATTTAGGAGTAAAGGCTTCAAGCGCAGGTGCACCAATTGGGGACACTGTACATAGAAATCAGATCATTTATATTGCGATGTTATTATTATTGCTGGGATAGAGCAGTTTTCAATTGAGTGTCGAAAGTAATTAGCGAATTGCTTTGGTTTATGATTACTTCACTCAGTGATTGGTTCAAAGTTCTTGCCGCATTTTTTCAACCAATCAGAAGTGAAACCAAAACCAATCGTGGCTCGCGCGTGCACATTTTCCCGCGCTTTGTGTCGGCTACGTGTAATTACTTCGAGTTTTGATTGGTTTAACGGATTGTCTCGGTCCTTTTTGATTGGCCAAAGTAATTACTTTGGTTTTGGTTTTACGACACTCATTTGAAAACCGCTCTATCGGAGTTATCAGCGGTTTTGCCACATGAACGAGGCTAAGGGGTCATTTTGTATTGAATTGACCCTTAAGCCTCTTTTGTATGTAGTTTTAAACAAACGAAAATGCACGTGCAGGCCCAACTCCAATAAGGACCATTGAATTCACATCACTGAAATAAAACATTGGTTTTTTAGGAGATGGGAAGACCCAGGAACCCATGACCCGGAGCCTACAACTCTACTGTGTTCGTGTAACGGCGTTTTCACAGACTGATTTATTTTTAGATTGAATTTCCCGCGAATGAGACTCCCACAGGAGCCCGGTGACCAATTACAAGAAATTAAGCTGACGTCATAGGGTCACCGAACCGGAACTGCCTTTGTTTTTTGACCTAATTCGCGGGAAGGGCTAGTCTAAAAATAAACCTACTTGTGAAGACGCTGTATGGAAGTTGCACGCTCTAGATGGGCTCCTGGAAGACCAGATTACCCGGAGAAAAAACTCTTGGAGCAGAGTAGAGAACCAAGAAATTCAACCCACATATGACGCTAAGCCTGAAAACGAACTTGGGCCACATTTGTACGGGACGAGGGCTCTTACTACAGCGCCATCCCTGTGCTATGCCATATTTAGGGAAAAAGTATATCTGATAATAATTTAAGCGGAGAGCCCAGGGACAACACCATGAGAAGGTGTAGCTTCAGACCTTCATCCCCTTCCATTCCTTTCAGCCTCAAAAAGGGTGGAATTGATGAGAACAAAAAAAAACAATCCCTTAACCAAAACACCGTGTACCGTGTACCGTGTACTTACTGTTTTTTTTTATTTTTGTATTTGTTTTTTGTTTTTTGTAGGTTTATTCTGGCCGATCGGGCCCGAGAGGCGACCACATTAAGCAAGTTGGAGAGGTATAACCAACTGTGGCTTGAAATGCTTTGCTCGTTTGTAGTCATTAATTTATTCCACTTTGTTTCCATTTGTTTTTCACGTCTATTTGTAATTTTTAGACAGAAACTGGTTTGTCAACAATATACGAAGATGTTTGGCACAAAAGAAGCGCTTGAGGTAAGCTGTGGAACGGGGCTTAAGTTTGAGTGTTCACGCAAACAAATAGACAAACAAACAAACAACAAGTTTACTTTTTTTGAATGTTTTTTTTTTTAACCCAACTGTGGGTTCAGTTATACGCAGTCATACATACTAGTGAGTCTTAGTTGACACAAGGACTAGCATGAGAGCAGCAAAAAAAAGCCTCAAGCAAGAGGTTTAATAGCCTGCGAACGCAGACGTAAACGACCGCCGGAAATACGTCTGCGTTCGCAGGCTAGAGGTTTAACTGAACGAACAAGAACGATCGCTCCTCTTGGTCATACTTTTAACAATTTAGTGCGGCACTATCCGAGTTAACTAAATTCAATTAGAAGACTTAAGGCAGCCCAATTAGTTAAGTAATCAGCGATGTCGTTACCTTTTGTTGGCGATGTCTTAAGGGCGGTGCCTACTATTGTTACTGCGCATACGTCCTGCGCATCTTGAGATACTCGGGTTTCCTATGGGTGGTGCTTATTTATGCAGGGATATTTTTGCGCGGTTCAAAACTATGCGGAGAAAGCAGAACGTAGCAAGTGCTCTTGGTATCCAAGAAGAAAATTTGGAGTAACCGCGCATTTTTCAGAGATAATTAAGCTTTAATTTGGAAAAGAACGCCATACATAGCTTTTTAATTTAGATCTTTTTTTACAAATTTTGTTGATTAATTTTCTTTGAAAAATGCATGGTTAGCCCCGATTTTCTTTTTGGATTTCAATAACACTTGTTAAGATCTGCTTTTCGTCTATATTCAGTAAACCCCGCAAAAAGACCTTTGAAGTAGTAGGCACCGTTCTTAAATAACTAAACGATGTCGGTAAAAGCGGGCGGAGTCCTTGTAAAATTGTTACTTTCAGCCCACCTTGTATCTTGAGAAGAACTGGATGGCGGATGAGTTTGCGGGTGGCTGCTACGTTGGTACATTTCCTCCTGGGGTTTTGACAAGCTACGGAAAGTAAGTCGCTTGTATAAATTAGGAATATGCAACGAATACCATTGGTGACATGATGAAAGCTATGTTTGTAGGGTCTGTGTTTGCCGTTTCTTGCACCTCGGCATGTTGTTCCTAACGCTCACATGGTTCATATGGCTTATATGGGGGGTAGAAAGCTAGCACTTCACGTTACACTCAAATCAGTTAAGGCTGTTCAAATATAAATGCTTCACGGCCAACGTTTGCAAAAACGTAATCCTTCCTTGTACTTGTACATGTTCATTACCGTGACTTTAAGATGTGGCCTTGTAGCTCAGTCGGTAGAGCAGCGGTGATCTAACCGGAAGGGCGTGGGTTCAATTCTCACCCTGGTCAGAGTTTTTCTCTGTCCTTGTGTGGGCCCATTTCCATCAATAGGGCTAACGCTCACATGGTTCATATGGGGTAGAAACCTAGCAGTTCACATTACACTTAGATCAGTTAATGTTGTTCCTTGTGTGACTTACATAATTTGCGTGACCGTTGTGCTCCACCAATGAGAGGTTTAAGCAAAGACAAAAGCAACGTCAACGAAAACGTCACTTCAAAATATAAATTTGCGTTAGACTGAGTATTTCGCGATTATTCCATCTTGTTCACGTTGTGCATTACGGGCTATCTATCCTGTACCGTGATGGGTACGAACAAGAGAAAATGAGGGGACAGAGAGGGAGGCTCCCGATCCAGCCCTTGGGATATGTCATGTCCACGAAAGTTATTTTTAGACGCGCGGAAGTCTTTGTTTTAGCGGAAGTCTGTCTTCCGAGACGTCTTCATGCATTTTGAAAAGACATGATGAATATATTCATCAGCCTTCCACGTGCGCCGCCATTTTCTCTTTTCACTAAGAACCCGAGAGCGAGGCAAGACTGCATGCGGACGTCTCGGAAGACAGACTTCCGCTAGAGCAAAGACTTCCGTTCGTCTAAAAATAACTTTCGTGGCCATGACATATCCCGGCCAAGGCCCTGAGCCTCTCTCTTTGTCCCCTCATTTTCTCTTGGTACGAACGGTTTTAAAATAACCATACAATATTCCCTATTGAAGGAATTTATTGAAGGTCTGGTCGAGCGTAGATTGCGATCTCTTTGGAGCTCACCTTTTGATTGTTAAATGTAATATTGTGGGTACCTGTCACCTCCTCCAACGGTTCGTGCGCCGGATTCTGGACGGGTCTGAAGTACACGGCACTTTTCACGGGTCACTCCTTACAAAACCCTTACTAGTGCTAAACGTAGGCCTGATTAGGCCTAAAAAAACGGTTAGCCATTTCGAAGGTTTTGGGGAGGTAGATCAATGACCTGTAATGAAGGAAACGTGAGCTGTACTTCAGCCCCGCCACCGGCTGCCCGACCACCAGAGTTGCGGGTTCGAGGCCTGGCATTGTTGTCTTCAACTGAAGACGTAAGAAACGTAACTCCACACTGTCTCTCTCCACCCAGGTGTATAAATGGATACCGGTTACATACTGCTGGGAGTAATACTGAGATAAACTGGCAGCCCATTCAGGGGCGGGGGTTAACAATACTTTCCTTCGCTTCATGATACAGATACCAGGGATAGGCTCTGCCCGTGTGAACCCCAGTGACTGATCTGTGGCTTACCTTTATCTCTGTAATCAATCTCCTGTCATTTGAAGAGCGGGTAGGAGCAAGTCACAAAGTTTAGGTTTTTTATCATCGCAGTTTTGAGTAGTAACAAAAGGAAAGTCTTAATTGCTTCTATTTTAAGAGTGCTGCGTGTTCCTTTTGGTCGAGTCCATTTTGCCGGCACCATCACAGCCACACTTTGGGCCGGTTACATGGAGGGTGCTGTGGAATCTGGAGAGAGAGCCGCTATAGAGGTGAGTATCTGTATCTCCTTGACAAACTTTGTAAAGTAAACCTGAACTACAGCCTTGAGTGAAATCCACTGCGTTCTGTGACTGAATACAATCCTGGCCCCAGTTGTTCAAACGATGGATAGCGCTATCTGGCGGTTAAATCACTATCCAGGGGATAAGTGATAGCGAAACCAATTGCGCTATCCAATGGATAGTGATTTATCCGGTGGATAGCGTTATCCACCTTTTCAACAACTGGAGCCTGTAGTGTAAGCATATTTAGTGGGAACTTAGTACGCCATTTCGAAACTTTGAAGTAGAGAAACGGTCTGGAAGAGGAATGCGTTTCCACCAATGAGGTGAAAGGTATGCAAGAGGTATCCTCGCCAATTCCAAGATTAAACGTGGTGGCATTGTGAACAATCACCTGGTCATAAATTATGACGCTTGCATCGTAGGCCGCACCCTGAAGTGTCTGACCAATTAAACAAATTTGTGGTCCACCGGAAGATTTAAGTTAATAGTATTGTTCGTATGTTTATCTTATTGCGTGAAACGTCAGCTATGCGTATTTTAAAGAGATGAGCACATTTTTTTTTTTTTATTCATTACTACACAAGTTCCAGGAGAGGAGTATGGTAAATTTGAGGGTTCCACTTTCTGTTGTCGCTAACCCTTCTGACAGGATTTTTCTATGATATCACGATGCTTGTTAGTCCATACTCAGAGCGAAAATCTCAAAATTGTAATTTGACAAATGCGATATGCGATAGAACAATTCAAAGCGCGTGCTTTCGTTTTTACAAAACCATTTCTCACCAGAACAATCTGGTTGTATTTCAGGTCCTCTCTCGGCTTGGTGTCTTAACCGAAGACGATGCTAAGAACAGGCTTGGCTCTGAGGTGAAATAATTAGAATGACAATTTTAAAGGGATCAGTGTAATTTTACGTTTATGATCCGGAGAAACTCGAAAAAAATTCGATTGCTTCCGAAAGTCGAACCCTTGACATTCCAGTTGCTACTCGGTTTGGATGCTCTGCTACTGAGCTTTAGGAGATTCGCTTTACTGAGTTCAGCTGTCAAGTCAGGTCTGCCCGAGTAGGAAAAATATACATCTTCGTTCATTTATCGTAGTCGACATTTACCACCTCGTTTAGCCCTTTGACTGCCAGTAATGATCAGCATGTAAATTCTCTTAAAAAATTCACTGAAATGTTAGTCAGACAGGTATTGAGAATGAAGATAATTATCAGCTTAAGAGGTGTTACCTTGTTGTGACACCAAATTCTCATTACTACCCAACAAAGAAATCTATGTTACTAATTAGGAGAATGAACGTTTCGATCTTGAGAATAAAAGGGTTATTGAGACACAAATATAAGGGCGATTAACATCCGCAAACACATTAACATGTTGTATGGTGTACTTCAGTAGCATTTTGGATAATAATGTTGAAGTTCAAATAAGGCCTTTGACTACTGTAGAAAATAAGAGTTTAAAATGCGAGCTTTCGCCGATCAACGGCATCATCAGGGATATGAAAATTGTTCCTCGTGGAGCTCCAGTAGTTAAAGGCCTCATGTGAACTTCATCATTATTACATGAAATTGTCTTCACTTTGTGTCTCTTTCCAATCAAAAGTCACCAAGACGCTTTTTGAGTTTGTTTTATGTTTTTGTGTTTGTTTGAAGGTCTCGAGTGAAAATTTCATTAAAATAATCCATATGTAACCAGTATATGATCGTAGTAAAATTGTAACCAGGTCTTTATTCGTATTACAAAAAGGAGTTTGGATGAACCGGGCCTTAGCTGTTTTCCGGGCAATGTCAATTGCATGGTTTTCCGTGTGCCAGTTCATTCTTTTTGTATTTTTTTTGCAGCCGTTAGAATCCAAGTTTATGGAGTTCTCGTTCGCCGAAAAGCATCTTCTCCCGTCCGTCCCAATGTTTTTAGCAGGATCCTGTTTGTTCGGAGGTGCAATTATCAGTCTTCTTTTATGGAAGTACTGTTCAAAGTAAAGTGTTTATCGATGGTCTATAATGTGGGATCGGATTCATATAACTGTCACCGGTTTCAAGGTTAACTTTGCGTTTCGTTTTTAAGCAAGGGCTGGGATGTGTTTCTGTTGATGAGCGACTTTGTGATTGCTGTTCCAGATTAGAAAGTATGGCTTATCATAATTATAACCAGCGATCTAGCGCTTTTCTCTAGCTTTCACGGCTTTCGCGAAAAGAAAAAGCCAGGCCTCTCAAAAAAACAAAAAAAAAAAAACAGTACTGCGGTAGCAGCTCTCGAAACCTGCTATTTTGTTGTATTGTAAGCAGCTTCTATTTTTTAAAGTCCAATACCCCATTCACACCAACAAGACATGTTTAATTAAACTGGGTTTAACAAAATGAAAATCATTCACAGAAAAAATGTAGGGCTGGCTTTTACATGAGATTCGCGTGAGTTTCAACACATGCTTTGATCTGTGCAAAATTTGTAGGGGATAAAAAGCAGTATACATAATTTAAAAAGAAAACACTTTGAAACTGTGTTTAACTAAAAAATGTTCAAAACGTCGTTTAATATAATTTAATATTTTAAAATTATTATCAATAGATATTAAATTTAATAGTGGAATAATTAACATGGATAGTAAATAGATCAAGTTAATTGATTTTAAGTGATATGAGCTCAGGATTTGAGCGCTATAGAAATAAAGTTACTAGTATTATTATGATTATGGTCAAGGTTTGGTTTTGACGGGGCATGAGTCATTGTTTCAATTTTTAGTCTTTTGTTTTTTGGTTTGGGTAGCGAGCCAATGACATCATACGTTACGAGAGCTGCTACATCACCCAAGAAAAAGAACGTGTGATGGCATGCAGCTTAGGCTTTTCACGAACGGGTTTAATCGTCTCCTGAGTAGGGAGCTTATGTACCCGGCAACCGAAAGTGACCTGTATTCCTTTTTAACTTGCCTTTACACAACCACATTTATATTGGTAAATAACTTTTCTCCATTTGATTTTTACAGGCATCCTGTTGTAAATATACTGCCACATAATAATAATAATGAAGATGTCGATGATGACAATCCATACTTTAATTTCATAACGCCTATCAGGGCCGTAACTGCCTGTAAGCCAAGTAAGCACTGGCTTACAATTTTATTTTAAATTTAACTGAGTTTCGGCAAAACTTTTTATAGGCCCGAGGGTAATCGCACTGAGAAAGTTTCAATAGGTTTGACAATTTTAAAAAACTAAACTAGTTTGCAGCACTCTACGAACTGCGCCTGTTCCCTTTCAAAAATCCGGTCAAACCTTAATGTTTGTGTCCGTTATTTTTCCCATCAGAATGAGATATGGCTTAAATACAGGCGTTTAACGTATTATTGTAAAACTCCCTGAAGAAGTGTACGTTAGCTACACGAAACGCGTCGGAGAATAAACAAGTTCTACAGATACAGTTCGCAGAGTGCTGCTCACTAGTTTATAGTTTTTTTTTAATTTAAAAAAAAAATATATTTTTTAAAAGTAACCTCGCCCTGCGAGCAGAGTCTCTCTAAAGGTCACCAGAGGGTGAGAAAGAGAGGCGCTGCAGAAATCGTGTCAAGTCACTGCAGCCCAAGTCACTCCAGTCAAACCGGTTTAGGCAGCGTGCACACCATCTTTTTGACAAAGGGAAGGTAAAAATCAATATGGCGTCTAGGAGTGCGATCGAGGCTTGGCCTGGGTTTGACATTGTCCCCAAGCAACGGCTTGCGAATACTCAATAAAGACTTGACACGATTCGGCTTACTGGTATTAAAAAACTGGCCAGGAACGCGTCTGCCTAAGCACTAATTGCCCTAAGCGCTTTACTGATACAATAAAGTATTAAGGAAATTAGAGTAAAATGTCTCCTACAGTTTTTTACAACAACAAAAATAAAATGTATCTTACATTTCCATCATGAATACGAAACAAAGAAAATAAGATGAAATAACATGTCAAATTACTAACAAACACACTAAGTTACTAAGCAATTGAGAAAAAATAAGCTTTGCGAAATAAACACGTTTCTTAAAGGAGTTAAATTGATGGTGATTGCGTGATAGCCTTCGTAGCTCCATACTGAAAAACGACTAGTATATATTACTTAAAGATACTTGAACTAAGGAATTTCGACAAACTGCATAAAAGTGACAACTGCAGAGGAGTTATGGGGAGTTTAAGATCTACCGCGTCTATCTTTCGAGATATTTTTGCTTCGTCTTTTAACATGTTTGTTTTTCCCCTACCTCAAAAAGCTTAAAATACACATGCTGTATGTTTTGTTGTCCCAGATAAATACTATCGATGGCGTCCTCCTCTATGCATTATTTCAGTTGTCTCTTCACTTTTTTTCCCAACCAGACTATGTGAAAGCCAAAAGAAAGTCTCGGTAAAAAATATCCTTTTCTCCCGTCATCTTTCTGAAAACTCCAGTGATGTGAGGACTAAATATGGGAGGCAAAGTTTTTTGTAAGAACGTTTAATTCAGTTTGGGGCTGAGTCTGAACGGTTTTCATCTTTTGGCGATTTGAGCCTGAAAACGTTTTTAACATGTTCTTAAAGCCTTGCGCGATACTACTACAAACTATAAACAGAGTTGTTCTTCGGTGTATCATGCAATAAGAAAACCACATTGTTATGTTAAAAAATGTGCCTAAGTATTTGAGTTAATTGTCGTGGTGAACTACAGGTTTGTATTTCTTTTACGTGTATTTATACTGACCTCGTTGTTCAAACGAAGGATATCACTATCCAGTGGATAAGCCATAGCGAAACCAATTACGCTTATAGAGTGGTTTTCAATTGACTGTCGAAAGTAATTAGATCATTACTTTGGTTTATGATTACTTCACTCAGTGATTGGTTCAAAGTTCTTGCGCCATTTTTTCACCCAATCAGAAGTGAAACCAAAACCAATAGTGGCTTGCGCGTGCACATTTCCCGCGCTTTGTGTCGGCTACGTTTAATTACTTCGAGTTTTGATTGGTTTACTGGATTGTCTCCGTCCTTTTTGATTGGCCAAAGTAATTACTTTGTTTTTGGTTTTACGACACTCATTTGAAAACCACTCTATACAATGTATAGTGATTTATCCGGTGGATAGCGCTATCCACCTTTTGAACAACTGGGACCTGGAGGAGTAAGAACTGCACAGTTAGTTTGTGCGCGACCTTCTGTGCGAGAGGTCCGATTTCGATTCCTAGCGATATCACATCCTTGCTTCGACTTCTTTCCATTCTGTGTAGCTTCAGGTAGCTTTGAAAACCCTTAAAACGGAGCAGTGATGGAAAGAGGGAGCTAAAATGAGCGCACCGTCGGCTTCCTGGTAGAAAAACCCCCTAGAGGGCAAAGGAACTTCGACGTTAAATATGGTGTACCTACCTTTACTCACAGAAAACAAAACAAAACAAAAATGAACAAAATAAGGACGTTCTTAACCAAGAGAAAATGAGGGGGCAGAGAGGGAGGCTCCCGGTCCAGACCTTGGGATATGTCATGTCCACGAAAGTTATTTTTAGACGAGCGAAAGTCTTTGTTCTAGCGGAAGTCTGTCTTCCGACACGTCCGCATGCGTTTTGAAAAGAAAATGAAGAATATCAATATTCATCAGCCTTCCACGTGCGCCGCCATTTTCTTTTTTCACTGAAAACCTGAGAGCGACGCAAGACTACATGCGGACGTCTCGGAAGACAGACTTCCGCTGGAACAAAGACTTCCGCTCGTCTAAAAATAACTTTCGTGGACATGACATATCCCGCCCAACGCCCTGAGCCTCCCTCTCTGTCCCCTCATTTTCTCTTGTCTTAACTGACTGTCAGCCTGGGTGTGTTCTTAGTATGTTCTTAAAATTTTGGTTAATTATTAATCTCAGCGTGAGCGTTCTAAGTTGAAAAGGTTCTTACAAAACATACCTTCTCTAGAGAAGAGAACACGATGCTTTATTTCAAGAAATAAATACGATGCAAGGCAACCGCGACATCGGTTATGAGCACATCTCCATTACTGGATGCAGTCACGAACCACGGACTTTCAATGATCGCGATTTCATCGGTTATGGAATAAAGAAAATCCCCATCTAATGTGTATACTTGAACTCTGTAGTTGCCAGTATCACAAATGATGAGTTGATTAAATTTATCAACGGCCAGTCCAACCGGATTAAGCAAATTTTGATCATCAGATCCGGAGTTTCCTATGTCATACAGAAAAATACCGTCATCATTAAACACTTTGACACAATCTTCTCTCTGATAAGACGCAAAGAACATGCTGTTGTGATAAAAAACAAACTCGGCTGTCTCGTGGCAATCCGGTGGACTGAATTCCTGAAGCAAGTCCTTCCCGTCCGGGAGAGGACCTTGATCGTCCTGTCACCTACGTCACTCACGATCACGTGACCATCTCCCCCTGGTTTTACAAACACACTGAGTGGACGAACAAGGTGATCACTAAAGCGATTGATGAACTGACCTTGCGCGGTAAAAAGCGACATCTGCTCTTTGTGCGCAATCTCTTCACGACTGAATACGAGATCATCATTTCTTAAAAATGCGACCGAGATTGGATGACCAATGTCCAAAGCATTTTGCACGCGCGGTCCTCTTTGAGATCCGCCACCGCCAACTGTCTTCTGATATTTCCACTGCTTATCAAAGAACTGAATTCGCTTGCTACTGTAACCAGCCACAGCAATTTGGCCCGTTCGCTCGTTCACTGCAACGCTCCACGGAAAGACAAAAGCAGATGGACCTTCACCACAATATGGAGTTGCATCTTTGTAACGGTGTGGAGTTACTTGAACCCGCCAGGGACTAGCACTCAGCGGTCGCCCGTTCACTTCGATTCTCACGTGATGTAAACCAGCACTTCTTCCCAAGAACTGCACAATGTAAGTTCCATCTTTACAATCTCGCACACCATCCTCGCTCTCTTCTCCTCCTTGTGGATCGATAATTGTGACTGCCACTTGGTCCTCTTCATTATAAACCTGCCTTCCTTCTGAATCTCGGGTTGTAATTTTGAATCCTGTTCTCACATTTACGTCTGCTTCCCTCAGACCTCTTCCGTCCACTGTTGATTGAGAGACATCGGTATCACTGACAATAATTCGATCCTCCAACAAATGACTTGAAACTTTTACTGATTTGTTCTCAGTACAATCTTTCCAAACGTAATCAACATGCCCTGGTCTGTAGATTTCCACTTTACGACCATTCAGTTCTTCCTCTTGGACTCTGTAAGTCTCGTCACCAATCTCAAGAATTTCAACACCACCGCTGTGTTGTAAAATACTTTTATCGTGTTCAATGGCAGATTTTAGATACGAAACGTGAGACTGAAGTTCTGCTAGTCGCTTTTGGTGTTCCCTTTGTTGTGTCTCGTTAATATCCTTTAATTTCTGTCTTGTCTTTGCTTCATGTTCCCACAAACGTTGTACAAAATTCTCCACAGATATCGTCACCTTATTTTGCGCGTCAATGATTTCTTGTTCGCTGATACTTATCAGTCTGCCTTGCTCCTTGATTTTAGCTTCAAAAATGAGAACTTGGTTTTCAGCTTTCTCGAGAAATTTCTGTCTTTGCATTTTTACTTCTTCAGCTGCCTGTTGTACGTCTACCTTTTGGTGGTGATCATGGCGCGTTTGTCCGCACTTGCGACAGATACAAACCTCGCAATCCACACAGTAGTATTGCAGCATTTCATTGTTGTGGTACTTTTCTTTGCACATGGCAAGTTGGGAAGCCTTTTCCTTTTCAAACTTGTCCTCTCCTTTTTGGTCTTAAAGTGAGAATCATAATGACAATAGTAACAATAGCAATAATCATAATACTAATGATGATGATGATTATAGAGCGAGTTTCAATTGAGTGTCGTAAAACCAAAACCAAAGTAATTACTTTGGCCAATCAAAAAGGACGGAGACAATCCGGTAAGCCAATCAAAACTCGAAGTAATTACACGTAGCCGACACAAAGGGCGGGGAAATGTGCACGCGCGAGCCACGATTGGTTTTGGTTTCACTTCTGATTTGTTGAAAAAGTGGCGCGAGAACTTTGAAGCAATCACTGAGTGAAGTAATCGTAAACCAAAGCATTTCGCTGATTATTGTCGACACTCAATTGAAAACCGCTCTATCCCAGCAATAATAATAACATCGCAATATAAATGAAAGCGCTCAGATGGCGACCTTGTTGAGAACAGCACATATCCCCAGAAAGATGTTGCATCTGTAAGCTGCAGGAAGGAGCTGAGATTTGACATGAAATACCCATCAAGAAGATCCAAGAGAATAAAAAAAATGACTTGTATGTATCGCTGGGGCACTAATTGGGGATACCGCTGTACAGAAATCAAATCAACGCATATTAAATCGTTGGGATGTTTTTAAGGAGAAGGGAAAACCGGAGCACTCAGTACCCGGAGAAAAATCTCTCGTAGCAGAATAGAGAACCAACAAACTCAACCCACATGTGACGCCAGGGCTGGGAATCGAATCCGGGCCACATTTGTAGGAGGAGAGTGCACTCACCACTGCGCCAAGAAGAAGAAGACGACGACGACACCCCAAGTCTATTCCGAAGGTCAAATGGGACGATTATACATACATACATACTTAATCGACCGCTCCCCATAGGGGCTTTTTAGGGCCAATGAAACACACTTAACGAAACGACGGAACAGAACAACAACAACAACAACTGTTAAGAACCCTAACTGGCTGGAGGCAAACCAGTTGGCTATTTACAAGTACAACTGGGAAGTTGAACCAGGGACTACCAGGAACAAATTCAACACGTGGTCAAAGCGGGTCTTGAAGCCGGGGTCTCCGGATCTCAAGCAAGCGCCCTAACCACTGGGCCACACATCCCAAGTGATGAACTGCTGGACCTTGCTAAGAAAAAAGATACCGAGATCATCAACATATTTCGCTAGATGGGTTCCTAACCTTGCACAGATGCCTAACGAGCGATCTGTTGTGAGAGGAAACTGATAGAAGGCCTTGGACAAGTCGGTCGCCTTCTTCTGAGAGGGGAAAGTAATGAACTGTTTTAACGATCAAATTTCCTAGAAATATGTGAGATACCTGCGTCGCGTGCAAAGCGTATGAGGTTAAGCAAGAGACGTTCTGAGCCATGGACGGAAACCGGAAGTGAATATTTCGCGTGCCAGGACAGTAGTCTCTCCTAGATTTTCAAAGTAACCGTCTCTGATAGTGAAAAGATACTTAACAATACAAATGTGGTGGAGTGAGTACAGGTTAAATAGGAAAACAGCTCACTTCCGGTTGCCGCCCTTGGCTTCAAACGTCGCGTTTAGACGAATAGTACGGGTGTTCAGCAATAGAGCGTTTTCACATGACGTCACGGCGATCACGATGGTGTTGCAAAACAAAGGAACGGCGGCCATGATGGTGCACCAAACTAATCCTCCAGGAATTGAACTCTATTTTTGTGCAAATAATTTCTTTTGTTTCAGTAATCCAATATGGCTACTGGTTACGTGAGAGATAAGGTAAAGATTTGTTTCCATATCTCAAAGTGCCCTTGGACGTGAGGGGCCTGGAACAACAAAACTGAAACAGCCCAAACCCATACAAAAATGCTAACCTTAGGCCTAAACAATGTGCTTTAGATAATGTTTAGGCCTAAGGTTACCATTTTTGTAAAGGTTTGCGTTGTTTCAGCTATTGTACCCTTCAGCCCCTAGCGCCACCCCAGGCCCCTCACGTCCAAGGACACTTTGAGATATGGAAACAAGTCTTAACCGAGAGTAAACACTCTACAGGTAAGGAAGGGAAGAGTCCTCGAATTAAAGAGGGGAGAGGTACCTTCCTGATGGGCTTAAAACAACGATGGCAGTGGAAGATGACGGTTTCTAGTACGTCGGCGTCCTTTGGCACGATGATGTTTGTCACGAACGAATGAAGGAGTATTACCGAAAACTGAAAGGAAGTCATGAAGTAAAGACTGACTGGAAAGAACACTGTTTTGATTATGAATATATACAACAGTATGAAGCATGGGTATCATTCAGTGCACTGCGCGAAAACAAAACATAAGTTGAGATAAAAAGTCAAGAAAGCAGGTGACAATCTATGGAATGTCCTACTAGTAATAATGAACTGCTGGAACTGCTCTTATCCCGGTTCCTCTTCCATCACACTATTGCCTTGAGCCGAGTTTCTTACTGGAAAACAACAAATAACTCAGAAACGGATGGACGGGTTGGTTTCTCAAGAAACCGTGGATCATTGGGTGAGTACAACATGAGAATTTCTAACGAGACTGCCACCGTCAAAAGATGAATGGGACCAACGATTCTAGCATTAGTCCTTGGTCAGATCGACCTGGAAACAGCATCGGGTCAGGATAGCAGTGAGGGGAATGAGGAGCGGAAGGACCTCTCACCTCTCATTTATGTCTGTGCCACCCCAAGATAGTGTGCATGGCGTATCTATGAGACATAGATGGACATCAGTGGATTTTCCTACCGGTTATTTCCTTACGAGCCGCTAAGGCATCTAACTTCCTCATGATCTCATTTAGTTGTTCCTTCATGTTATCTTCGTCTTTTTTCCATTGAATGAATAGTGCTGTGTAATGTTTCTGCATCTCTGGATCCATGCACTCATCTTTGAGACTGTCAACAGCAGCTTCGTATGTACTTCCGCCTAATCTAACCAGAGTATCCCGTATGTCACGCCAGTATGTAGAGAAGGTGGTATCATCCACTGAAGCCCTCTCTGCATGAGCATACACCGCATTTCTAAAATGCTTAATACGTGCAATGTCCGCTTCAAGACTGTGGTCTGTTGCAACTGGTAAATTGTCCCAGCCAGTGGAGGGAGGAACCAAACCGCATACATTTCTCAACAAAATCGTTAATAAAGTCATATCAAAGTCGCTTGATGACACAGTTGTTGGGGTAGAAGGAAAGAGTTTTCCCCATTGAACTTCATTTATGACCCTTTTATTCTTTAGACTTTGTAATGTTGGTCGATTTGCTGATAACACCTTGTGGAGGATTCTTGGGGAATGGATGCTGTCAAATGTGTCCCTTAAAGCTTGACTTCCAACGTCTACCAGAAGACGACAAAGTCGCAAGTGGTTTGTGGTATCCCTTGTTGATGTAACGTTCGGTGCTGCGAAAGCCATGAAGAGTCTCTTTTCAATTCTGGGAAATATAAGAAAACAATTGCAAAGCGAGCGTTGCGGTTCTACTTTCCGAAACGGTTTCTGCAATTGGTCTCGCAACGTTTTTGGCCGTTGCAAGGTATGTTACATTGGGCAATGATTCGTGCAACGTGTCTCGCAATGGCGTTGCGAGACAAGATGCAAGAAAAATTGCAGTGTAACAGCGCCTTTAGGGAGCGCCTTCTTAGGGTTTAGGCCGTGTGAAAACTGGGGCAAGAGCAAAAAAATAGTTAGAGGGGGCCACTTGTTTCTTCCGCCCCATTTTTTACGTTGTCAAAAAGAAGGCATTATCGAAACGCTTATTCCACCGACTAACCTGCT
Organism: Montipora foliosa; assembly: GCF_036669935.1. Taxonomy (NCBI): domain Eukaryota; kingdom Metazoa; phylum Cnidaria; class Anthozoa; order Scleractinia; family Acroporidae; genus Montipora; species Montipora foliosa. The sequence goes on along the minus strand of NC_090880.1, from coordinate 31,850,722 downwards.
TTTAATTACGAAGTCGATTTCCTGAAGAAATTAATAAAAGCTTCCCTAGACTGTGAAATGTTGTGTGTTGGTTGCTGTCCACCGATTCAGAATCGTGTTAATAAAAAAATAAATAAATAAGTCACTAAAAATAATGACATTTTTCTTGAGGTTTCTTTTAAGTCGAAACATGACATAATATTAGTTGCCACAGTAACTAATCCTCCTAGATTCACTTCAGTTTCACGCTTGTCTTTTCAAGGGCAGAAGTAGGTGACCTATCTTTTTACAATCGTTTCCCGCACTTTCAGTATTCTTCACGTCCTGCAGAAATTAGCCACAGTAAAGATGTAATTTTGATTTATCACTTTTTCTCGAACTTTTTTTTTTAAGTTGGATAAAGGTAAATGCTATTTGTCAAAAACAGGCAACTTGGCAACAACAAGTCATGGCTTTCTTTTTCTTTAGCACATCAATTTGGTTGCTGATAACAAGGTGACTGAAGCTATAAATCCATTCAATGACGCGTTTAATCATATCAAAACTGAATTCCTTGCCAAGACTCCAGTTTGTTTCCAATCAAGGAAAGCTCTTCTTGTAAACACTGTTAGCCAAGGCTATACATTCCGGGTAGAAGATTCATACTGGTTTTCTTGTCATGCCGCAGAAAGATTTTAAACAAATCTACCTCAAGAAAACATTGCGTTAATTTAATCGATCACGCGCGTTCATTCTCTCGTCATGCCACGCCTAAGAGGCCAAGCTAAGTGGTCGATCCGGTGTCACAGTGATACAGACCCCTTGTCATGATTGTTATTTTTGAGTTGACAACAGTGTCCCTACCAGAGAAGTCGTGATATGTGTGTGACGACACACATACGGCTGCACATAACTGTGACAACGGTTGTAATTTTGTTGTGCGCATGCGCTCTTCCCTGCTACCAGAGGCCTCTTTTCTTTTGCGTTCGCTGGGCTGGCGAATATGAGAAAACAGACCTCTACCATGGGTCGAAACTCAGTTTCATCCAATCGCCTTTCACGACCTCGGACGGCACTCTTCAAACCGCATGCCCCCATGAAATATTTGCTGACTGTGACTTGTGCCCGCTGTGTCGCGCGCATTCCTTTACAGTAATTCCGCTGTTGTTGAATGAGTCTACACAACTTGAACTTTGGTCGCTTCAGTAAGCGCCGCGCATGCTCAACACAGTGAATTTCGACCCATGGAAGAGGTCTCTTTTCCCGTACTCGTCAGCCCAGCGAAGGTAACAAAAACAGGGACCTCTGCAAACAGGGAATGTTCGCCCCAGCTATAACTTCTGCAAGGGAACTCGTATCTCCAGGATACCTTTCTAACGAGCTTTATTGGAAGTTCAACTTCTCGAAATGTCTTGGTGACAACTAAATTGACGATTGCTAAAAGCGCATTAAGAAGCATGCTGGAGACTCCAGTTCCCTAGCGGAAGTTCAAAATCTAGGAACGGCCGCTTTAGGTGTTGGTGCTAAGAAACTGACCGAAGATCTACACATGTAACGAAACTAACAGGAAAGCGAAACGAAAACTGAAATGAAAAATGACTCATATATTACAGCAATAAATACTGGTATACTTCCAGTTTTTGCCTTGATCGCCTTTCATTACAACCCTTCTCGCATCACCAAAATCCGCGTGACTGCATATGGAATATAAAATCGCAAAAATACTCTTGTCGTAAAATGTATAAAATTCATCATAAAATACCAGTTTCACTATGGAAACAAATAAATTCTTGGCATAAATAATCTGTTAAGATATAAGTCAAACCATTTTCAGAATTGAAAGTGCTGAAGATCATGCAAACTGACGAGCGAATGCGTGACTGGTTTCCGTTGGAACAACGTGACTTCGCTTGCAACTGCACTGTGTCATGTGACGCATCTCTCTCTTTTCCTGCCCCTGGTCTGCAGTCCGTCTTAGCCTTTTACATCCCACTCATACGACAAATAACTCACAATGAAATTCCGACCAAAAAATTAATAACGCTGATGGCTGGGCGTTTAGAGACACTAAATGGTTGCCGACGATGCCCGACTTAAATGAAGATACCCCAACAAAAAGCATTGTACTTTGTGGTGCATGCACACGCTACAGCCAGAAAATTAGTCAAAACATCGACTGTGGTCTCCAGACTAAGGGGCTGTCTAAGTGAAGGAGAAAAAGATCCGTGTAGCAGGAAGCTCATGGATGACAAAACAGTCTTTCGATTGGTTAACATTTCGTTATAAAATGGTTCCGACGGGTAACTGAATATCCAGCTGCCGCCATGTTTGCGTTCTTGCTCCTCCGTATAGTACTACGATCATGTTCCGAGTAAAAATTGTTTACATGGTCTTCCTATCTCTCAGCGGGAAATCCTATCACGAGGAAAATCCTAGCACTATGGCAAACTGTAACTTGTTGACTGTTCACTTAATTCAGGATCACACGCCGCTATATGTGCTGATCCATCTCCTACGATTTTGTATGTAAACATGCAGCTCCCGAGGTAGGTTGGATTTAGCTTACGAGTTTGTTTTCTTACGTTTTACGCACATACTTGAGCTCTTCGTTTTACAAATTTCGTCCTCAAGCTACAGTTTTAAGGGAAGAGAAAAACTGTTCAACTCCGTAAGTCTCCGAAAAAGAAGAAATCCAAACCGTTGCCTTCCCGGAATTCGACCCCTCGTGAAGAAGCTACCGCGCATTACGCATTTAAACTTACTAGAAATATACTCACTATTGGGAGAACGAAACATAGTACAAACCTCACGAACTTTCATAAATTCAGTCTAGTCGTACTCGCGAACTCCAGTCCTTCAATGCAAAGATTTGAGGAATCTTTGAAATCATTGGTAGCTCCCAGATCCCATGCCCTCATAGGTCAACATATTGGAAGGCGGCTTCTGGCTCTAAGCGCGTGGATCACGTTTTCTTTATTCAGTTCGCACGCTAAAAATTTCACTTGGCCTTCCCAGCTGAGAGATTCTGTCTTCCTGCTATCAAAACCCCAATCGAGAGTTCAGAGCTTCCTAATGCTGAGGAAAGCCCTCCCTCCGTGTGAACAGCCCCAAAGATTGCAACAGGTTGTACAAGCCCGACAAGTTGTGTTCAGGGCCCTGTCTTAGGTCGAATTTTCGTCCATACAGATTGATCAACTGAATAACAACACTACTAATAATAACAATATTAAAGGAATAAATTAAGCAACAACTTGTTTGGTTTCCTTTATTATACATGTATTCTACACCTGCCAAGTGTCATGCCTAAAGCGTGATTCTCACGACGGCGGATCGAAAACTTCGATGTCACGCCTACTCACGCCTGTGTTCCAATTTCTTGGGTTGAACCGTTAAAGCCATTACAGAATTGACTGACACATTTTGAAAAATATATTAATTACTTAAAGAAACTGAAACCGATGAGAGAAAATAAAAGTCCAAGTGAATGATCCACTTTCTCCGAATTCTCATATTTTTTTGCAGGGAAAGGTAAGTTGGGAACGAGAAGGTCAAATTCCCGTTCCGGTAATGGTACCAAATTTGGTTGTGGTTCCTTTCAACCACAAGCTATGTAAAATGTTATAAATATTCAAATCATCAATCAAAGTATTCGCAAGACGGAAGCCTTCGGAACATCTTCGGACACCTTCGGATATCGAAGCCCTACAAAAAACCGTATAAATTTTAAAAAGTTGGCAGGTATAGTATTCAATCGATTAGCTGGCACTGTTATGCCTTAAAATCATGTCATTACGACCACTTTTTCATGACTGCAATATAATATTCCTTCATTGACTAAGCTTGTTTGCTCACACTGTGAGTGTCATTCAATTTTGTGTACTCCATCTTAGCTAGCCCACTCCAAAACAAAAGAGAACTTGGTGAAAATACATGCAGCCTTCCTTTTGTAAACAATCCATATTTAACAACCATTTCCTATCAGGGACTACTATCCTTAAACGACCATTTCACTCGCATGACCTCTTTGTCAATATTAATGATTTTTGTTTTTCAGTCGGATACAGTTTCAATAAAAACTCATTTTAGCCACAGCTGCTCAAATTTCTTAATGACCTGGACCACTTATCACACAAAACCTCTTTTGCTTTGGTTCATGTTAGTGATTTTTCTCTACAGCACACTGAAGTGATGGTGTAATGCACACCACTGCTCACTTTCCTACAGACTAATAACAATAGTAATAATGACTATTATAATAACAGTACCGATGATGATGAAAATGATGGTACTAATAATTTTGATTTGGAGCCATAAAAAGTGTCTGCAACTTTCTGTATCAGTGAGAGTTTGTCAGATAGTTCCTTCCATACATTTCTTTGTAGTTTAGTTTTGCAATTTGACTCACAATGAGAAGTCAGCAAGGCGAAAGTTTTCAGTAGAGGAAAACGTTTGGAATTATTTTCTGCCAGCCAGTTCTAAAGAAAAAATTAATCATACATTTAACTATACTAGTGTTCAAAATCACTGTTAGGAGCCCACTATCCTGTTACTGTATGGTCCTCTAGAATATCACTGATACTTATTATTGATATTATTATGCATCAACACTGGATATTGTTATCTCAAACAATCAAGTACCCGGTAATTTTTTTTCATAAGACACCCTGCTTACTGGCCAAATTGCAGTGACCTAATTACAGTGTGTTGGCCAATCAAGGTAATACAATTTCTACCAGAGTCCATAAAATGTTGTAGCTTGTGCAGGACATGTTCATCCCTTAGGCACCAGCTCACATCTTTGAGGATAACATCCATTCTTTGCAAAATAAACAACAGCCTTCTAAATTTTAAGGCAAGTTTCTTGCTAGAAGGATTGTTTCCAGAAAATGCTAACCTGATTGCCGTACCTTCCAGAACAAGAAGAGCTTGGAATTTAAAATTAAAAACATCTTTTAGAAACTGGACTGCATTGTTTCTGCACATCATTGTGATGTGTTTCTCTCCATTACTTGCTTTTTTGGGATCTGGTTTAAAAGGGAAATGTGCTGACAACAATTTGAGTTCTTTCCCTATCTTGTCAAGCCTTCTGTGAATCTTGCAAATGAAACTTGACATTCTGGCCTTTCTGCTTGTAACTGCGACATGCTCAAGGGACATAACATGCACATGATTAGTTGCCAGTGTAACCTTCCTCAGGTTCACAACATTGCGGCATTGATGAGGGAAAGACCACTTTCCAAGACACACCCAACAGAACTCTTTAAAACACAAGATGCAAGTCATGTGATCACAGCCCCAACCTTTTTCCACTGGATAAGAGCAGAAGGGACAATGCTTTACTTGAACGCTGGTAATTAGTTTATTCTTCCGAGAAGTTGAGGTCATGATCCTTGCGTAAGCAGCATTTTTTTTCCTGAAGACCCTTGCCTCTTCACACGTTGCTGGCCAATGAGCGTCTTCTTGACACCTGAAGCACCACATGGTGCCACAGGCACATGCCACTGGCAACGATTGGACATTGCTAATGCAATCATTACCATCAACAAAGGAGTCTTGTGGAACTGCTACCTTGCAAATCAGTTTGCATTGGTCTGCTGGGCACCATTTCCATTGAGGGTTGATTTCAATCAATGTATACAGCTTTTTGGTTCGGTATTTGCCATACAATGATGGCAACAAGGACATCAATAAAACATCATCCACTCCTGCAATACACTTGTACCCAGGGCACTTCAGATTAGTATGGCCAAGCTCAATCTGGGTCCTCAGGTGAGCTTTCCAGCAGTCATTGCAGAAGTTGTGCCCACAAGCATTCAGTAACGTAAAGCTTCCATTGATATCGCCACCTGAAATTAAATAATGACTGATTACCAGTATAATGATTTATAAATACCAAATACATGCATAGAAGATTTTTTCAGTAAGGGTGTTCCTGGGATGTGTTTGTTATTGCACATACGTTCTGCGCATCTTGAGATACTCGGATTTCCTATCGGCGCTGCTTATTAATACAGGGATATTTTTGCGTGGTTCAAAACTATGCCAAGAAAGCAGAACTTAGCAAGTGCTCTTGGTATCCAAAAAGAAAATTGAGGGTAACCATGCATTTTTCAGAGATAATTAAGCTTCAATTTGGAAAAGAATGCCATACATTGCTTTGTATTTTAAAGCTTTTTACAAATATTGTTGATTGATTATCTTTGCAAAATGCACGGTAACTCCCAGTTTTCTTTTTGAATTTCAATAACACTAGTTAAGATCTGCTTTTCCCTAATTCAGTTAACTGCGCAAATATCCCTTTGAATCAGTAGGCACCATCCTTAATAGATTTTACCCTGTCTAATGCCAGAATATTTTACTTGTCAATGGGGAAAAGGAGGGGTTCAGGAGTCCATGGGTTAAGGAAAAGGGTTAAGTAATGGAAAAGAGCGCATTATTTCAGAGAGGTAATTTATGATCACAAACATTTTTACCTTTAGTGTGCATGTCCATGTAGCATATTTCACACTCTTGTTGTTTGTTATATCTTGGTGTCACTGACTGAGCGTCTTCTGTTTGAGCAACAGAATCTGCGATCTTTCTCTGTGCTCCATGCGCTGAATAAGTCTTGGATGTCCATCCAAACAACTTGGTGAAGATTTCCAAGGAAAGACGTGGTTGTCTTGGTTCTCTGTAGTCTACTTTACATTTGTTACACTCCTTCACCTCTCCAGGAAAACAAATTCTTGATACATTTAGAAGGTCTCCAAGAGTCCAGATTTCTTGTTCCACACTTCTGGCCTTGATCTGAGAAGTGAATAACCCTGAAACTCTTTCAGCAGTATCAATGTCACCAAAGGTGACTAAATTAACAAAGGCTTTCACTTCTCTGGTAATGCTACCGACGTAATCCTCAAATAGTCTGAACACAATGAAACAATCCTTATATCTGCTAGGGACTGACAAAAGCTGTGTAATGTTAAGGAGGAATGATCGTGGGTAGCTACCTCCTTCCTTGTACATAGTACCCCATTCCTGTGCAAGAGTTTCCTGAACAATTTCTTGCCTTATCAACATGATGGCTACACAGTCATTTCCAACGGGATAAATACATGTAGGTTCTACTAGTTGTGAATGGACATCGCAAGCCAGCAAAGCTCTCTTTTCAGGTGATCTATTATTTTGGTTTCTTCTCTGATATTTACGTCCTTTTTGTTGCTTTCGCTTTGACGAGTCAATGGCATGATTTCTTACATCCAATAGTGACGAGCCTTCCCTGATTTCGCCCAACACCTTGAGATGTGTTTCCTTCATCTCATGATCACTATCAACATAAATACATTTCTGTTGTGAGACCGGCTCACGTGGTCTTAGTTTACTCTCTATAGATTTTCCATTTTGTGACATACTCAAGGGTTGAGATAATGCACGATCCACCAACAAACCCAAGTCCATTTTGAGACGAGGAGTTCTTTCAAGCAGCTCAACTAAGTTCTCTTCGTCTTCCATTTCAAAAGATTCATAGTAATTCAGATCATCATAATCATTTTCAACTATTTGCTTGGCGACAGAAGATTTCTTCCTTCTCCCGAGAAAGGAAGCAGGTCTCTTTATTTTCTCGCCAAATCCTGAGTGATCGTGAATGGGGTAGGCCACTTCGAATCTTGTCTTCGAATTCACATTTAACTTTTCAGCGTTTTTAGGAAAACTCGTAGCTCGCGGACGCTTGCGTTTCTGCTTTTTTCTAGCTACGTTACTAGAGTCAAACATCTCGTTCGTTGAATGGAACACCGAGCAAGAAATTTGACTGCGACGTTTGCTACTGCTTTCCTCCATGTATCGCTCAACCACAACGACTTCTCCCACCTCAAATTCCGAACTGTTTGTCTTTATCATTTCTGGAAGCATCCAACGATTTTGCTTCCCAAGCGAATACGTCACAAGATCTTCTTCCCTCTGATCCCCTTGTAATGAAGCATCGTAGATTGTAGAATGAATCAAAAGACCTTCAGAAGTCCTCTTTCCACGAGTACGCGCAAAGCTGGAACGAATGGTTCGGCCAACAAATCCGGCGGCTTTTCCGTTCTTCCCTTCCATTGCTACCTCTTTGTATCTCTTATCCGTTATCAAATAGATTTATTTCTTTTATACTAGCCGAAAGTAACAGAAAGATAAAATAAATGGACAAAGGCCGTCCTTTATACCTACTTCTCGCCATATTTACAGCTGCTGTTTCTCTTGATGGTGCAATCTTGAGAAAGCACTTAAAATAACATTCCCCGTCATTGGTTAATTGCGTGACCCTATGCGATGGAATCGTAGAATGAAGGAATGGAATGGTGGAACGGCGGAATTGCGGAATACACGAAATATTCTAAAATCAGGGAATATTTTCAAACACGGAATATATGGAACATTGTAAATCACGGAAGTATACGGAATATTCTAAAACGCGGGATGAGAGGAAGGTCTTTTAAAAAAAGGATATAAATATTACATTTTTTGCCCGTGAGCAGTCTGGGTATGATAAAATAACTTCGGATGGTACTTTTACTTTTCCTTGCGTCAAAAGATATAAAAATGTATAAATATATATCACCACTAGTCCAGTTCCCGCTTGAACAAGACGAGGTCACTGGCCGGCGGGTCGGCGTTGCCTGCCTTGTCAATTTTCTTGACTCTCTAACTGGCGGTCAAGAAAAGATCTCTTAAAACTGACGCCTAAAACAGCTTAAAACGACCAAAAACATAACACAGCACTCGGTGGACATTTTGTTCGATCTTTAATTGAATTATTTCCTTTCAAACTTTATTGCCGAGGTAGCAAATCGCAACCACCACAATGTATTTATCCCTCTACAGATCGCTATAACAACAACACCGACAGAGATTGGTCCACCTGTGACAGATCATAAAATCGTGTATGAACGAATCAGGTTTTGTACGAAGACCTTCAAAAGGGCACTGACTTTGCAAATCAGCCTGCAAAACAAAGGATAACATGTCGTACATTATGTTTTTAAGACAACTGAGACACTTATCAGGCTCTAAAATTAAAGATACTCTGCAATTATTATTTGACTACCGTAGCTCCGTGAGCGAGCAAGATGAACCAAATCCCGCGCTGAGATTGGCTACCCGAAAGGGGAAAAAGAGAGAGCTCGAAAAATATGTAAATTGTGGAGGCAGTGTAGCCGAGTGGTTAGGGCGCTTGCCTTGAGATTCGGAGATCCCGGGTTCAAGACCCGCTCTGACCACTCTTTGAATTTGTTCCTGATAGTCCCTGGTTCAACTTCCCAGCTGCACTTGTAAATAGCCAACTGGTTTGCCTCCAGCCAGTTGGGATTCTTAACAGTTGTAGTTGTTGTGTTCTGTTGTTTCGTTGATTCTTTTTCATTGGCCCTGAAAAGCCCCTATGGGGAGCGGTCAATTAAGTATGTATGCATGTATGTATGTATGTATGTATGTATGTATGTATGTATGCATACGTTTCGAGGCTGCTGCCTCTTCATCAGTGGATAAAAAGCAACTGTAAATTGTGCGCGTGACATAATGAAAAGCAACTGTAATTTTGACTAGTTTATTTAAAAACTTTGCGCAACACAGTTTTCTTCTTTTTTTACAAAGAGAGAGCTCTACTGCCCGCTCGGGATTTCTCGCTTGGTCCCGCAAGATCAAAGATCATTTTTTTGGTGTTTTATCCCATATAATAAACCCTTTATCGACCAAGCTTGTTCGGTCAATATGGCTGGATATTGGTCTCGTTCTTTTTTGTGTGTTAATGGGCATAAACACGAACGTGGCCAATATCCAGCCATCTTGACCTCACGCTTGGTCAGTAACCCATTTATATCCCCATATATATATAAATATACTTGTTTGAAGACAAGTCCAACGGGGAAAAAGCTTACTCTCGGTTGCGGTCGGCGGACTTTGGTGATGTCCAAAAGCTAAAAATAAGTTGTTATTTTATCTTGATAAGTCGAGTGTTCTGATTGGATAGTGAAACTACAAACCAATCAAACGCTTGGTTATTTTCGTGGGTTGTTGCACCACGATTGCAAAGTTCAAGGGGTTTTCCCTAATATGTCCCAATAAAAGGTGCCTTTTTCCCTCCACCAGTATTTTATGTACATTGATTGATAACAGTTTAAACACGAAGATTTTTGCAACCATGGTTTTGAAGACAGGAAAATTTGGTCGAACGGTGCGCTCCAGCTTCAGAGCAAATGCAACCAAAAGGTCTGAAGGACTGCTGATTAAGACCTTCCGCGATAAAAAGCAAAGAGGAGAACACAGCGTAAATTATTCGCTTGGTTAGCAAAATCGCTGGCTTCTTCCAGAGGTGATCAAGACGGGTTGTTCTGATTGTGATAACGGAGAATCAGAAGAAGTTGTTCTAGTAGAGCGATACCTGAACCAAGGAAGCTCAAAACGTCATCGAGCAGACTGTATCTCTGTATTCAGTTCTACAGATGGGATCACTCGAGCATGTAAGCGCAGAATGGCACGAGAGGAAGACCTCCTCGGTGACATCGACTCAGAAACAACGCGATACGATATTGCATACCCACCTCCTTTTACAAAACTGCATAGTGTTGGTAAATCGGATGTCAAGGCACAGGCCACCCAATTTGGTACCAAGAAAAACAGTTTTGTCAACTGGGCCATTGAAGAAGGGTTAGATGAAATAAATTTCCCTGAAACCCATTTTCAAGATGAAGAGGATGCCTTAAACAATTTCAATGACCAAACACATCATCCATCTTCCAGTAATATGGCTAGCTCCTCAACATTTATAGATCTATCATTACTTATCAGAGTCTCTTCACAAAGGACAAAGATGCCTGCTAAAAAGAAAAGAATTCGGTCAAAAAAATACTCCAGCATATGTGAAACAAGAAAAGGAGGAATCATTTATGTTGAAAAGGATGACGCAAACTGTGTTGGACATGAAGAAACTGATGCTCATAAAAGATTGACATATCAGGAAGATGGGCATCAGTGGGAAGATTATGGTGATGAGGTAGAGGAGGCTTATTTCCAAGAACAAGAGTGGCAAATAGGGCACAATATAAGAGGAAGGGGTCGTGGAAGAGGAAGAGGAAGAGGAAGAGGAAGGGGATGGCAAAGTTACAGAAGGGGTTACCGCGGAAAGTATCGTGGGGACAGTCATCACATGGTGGCAACACCTGATCTGCCGTTAGAATTGGTGCAAACCCTTTCAAGCCCCAGTGAAGACTGCTTTTTTTCACTCTTCATGAACAATAAAGAAATCTGTGTTTCCTCTTTGACTGAAAAATGGGAAGGAAAGTTTATGGAAGGTGCCAGTTTCCCAAGAACATTTATTTTGAATGTGACTCCTGAAAGTTCTTACTGCCATGAAGAAATCTTTGTTTTGTTCAGGCTTTTTGAAAATATCTGGGAGCACAGCACAAGCCAGACCAAATCTCAAGTGGACACATGTGTCATTTGTTCAAATGAAAATACCAATGAAGTAGTCTCAAAGGAATTTGTGACCTGGTTGAAAGCAAAAAATGCAGTGGAAAAGGTCTGCTCCCTGGAGGAAGTGGTTGGCATTGCTATGAAATGTTTCCAGTCAGTTGTCATCAATAAACCTGTTTACCAGAAACCAGGCAAAGCAATGCTTTCTATTGACATATTCTCAGAACTGTTTGGTTGGCAATCAGAGGCATTCTCACTTGAGATGGCACAACAAGAAGTGAGAAAGACGTTGCTAAACAACACTGACCAAGATGAATTGGAAAATTGGTCTGCACCAGAAGATTACAAAGCAGTTGATCATTATAAACAAGTAGAGTGTGGGATATGTTTCACAGCATTTGACTGCAATGGTGAGCTTTTGTAGTGAGTTTGTAATAAATTAATTGCATTCCAAATTCAGCTACAATAGTCAAGAGACTGGTGTATGACAACTGCAGACTGCCTACAAACAGCGCTGACAAACAGTATATAAGCACCCATTTCCCGGCCCATTTCAAATAGCACTGATAAACAGTATTTAAGTCTAAGCACCCAATTTAAAGTGGTTAGCTTTCAATAACTGTAATTTAGGGTTAGTCTCCAGATCTCTGCAGTCTGTTAAGCGTCAGACACCAGCAAGAGATTTATTGGTATTAAGAATGGCCATACAATTTTTTTATATGAGGTAGCTAATATAAGCTTAATTTGGCAAAAAATCTGTTTTGTGAAACAAAAGTCTTGATTAAGATCTTACGCACTGAAAAAGGAAGTTCTTCCACCAAGGTGGCTTGGGTTTGATTTCTAAACTTGACATTGTTGTTTCTTTACTGGCAAGAAATTGTCTTCAATGGTTTGTGCATGCTTCCTGGATACAAGTCAGAGAGAAACCACTAATGTTGAAGTGAACTAAAAAATAGGAGTGCCCTGTACACGGTGATAACTAAAAAATTATTTAATGATACTTGTATATGGAAGTGTCATTGATCACTGGAGAACACTACACCTGTAGACAACTGGCTTGAGGGGAGAAAGCTTGTGATTAGCATGTGTCATTAATTGTTTTGAAAAGCATTTTGACAAAGTTTGTGGTGAATTTTCTTAATTCTTCTACTGTCGACACATTTAATGTCACAGTAGTAACTTTTAATCATATGTTGAATATAATATGTCTATGATTATAAGTTTTGCCAAGAGTAGGAAAGAATGCAAAAAAAAAACCGAATTTTTTTAAAATGTGCATTTTACTAAAGACGATGCACTAAATACTGGTAATTTTGCTAATATAGGAGGGAGAATTTATTCGTGATTTGTTCAATAAGCCCTGATATTTGACAGAATGCAATATATTTATCTTGATGTTTTGAAATTTGAGGAGGTGAATGTCCTATTTAAATAATTAATTGTTATTTTTGTATGCATTGTTCAGTTATAAAAGCATTGTTTTGAATAACCACAGATTCTTATACTTAAATGAATAACTGAAATTATTAGACTTTGATAATAAAATTATTATAATAAGTTATTATTTTATTTCAGGTGGCAATATCAATAGCAGCTATACCTTACTGAATGCTTGTGGGCACAAGTTCTGCAATGACTGCTGGAAAACTCATCTGAGGACCCAGATTGAGCTTGGCCACACTAATCTGAAGTGCCCTGGGCATGAGTGTGTTTCAGGAGTGGATGATGTTACATTGATGTCCTTGGTGCCATCATTGTACAGCAAGTATATCACCAAAAAATCAAATAAACTATTGGAAATCAACCCTCAGTGGAAATGGTGCCCAGCAAACCAGTGCAGATTAGTTGTCAAGGTAACAATACCACCAGCCTCTTCATTGGTTAACAACGGGCATGTGACCAGCGCTAAGCCTGTGCCTATTATGTGTGAGTGTGGCACCATGTGGTGTTTTAAGTGCTTGCAGGATGCCCACTGGCCAGCCACATGCAAAGATGCACAAGTCTTCAGGGAGAAAAACAAAGGCTATGCCAAAACAATCAGGAATGGCCTTGCAGGTAATGCTCCATCAATATTGAGTGTTCATGTCAAGAAATGTCCATCTTGCCTTTACCCAATTGAGAAAGGTTTAGGGTGTCCTCACATGGTGTGTGGTTTATGCAATACAGACTTCTGCTGGAATTGCCTGGGCATCTGGGATTGCGGACATCATTGTAAGTCAACCGTCCAAAACCGTGACGTTGCACTACCAGTGTGTACAAAGCATTTGAGGACTTACGAACATTTTGCAGTAACACATCGCTTGGCCAAGTCCAGCAAAGGGATTTGCAAAACCCTCAAGACTTTGGATAAAGTGGACAAACATATGGAAATTTGTGGGAAATTGCCACTTAAGAATAATGAGTGGAAAAGCAGAAAAGGTCATGGTAAAACAAGTCTGACTCTGCCCCAGAGGGGAAACTGTGCATCAGTTCAAGACATACGTGAAGTGTCCATCTTTTATTTCCATGCACTCCTTACACTAGAGGGGCTTGCTATCCTCTTAAGCTTCAACAAAGACTCAACAGACAAAAGACTGGTTTTGACATTTCAAAGGTTAGACTTCATCACTGAAAAAATCAGTGACTTGCTGGGCAACTTAACACTGTGCTATGAAAAAGATAGAGTTGAAAGACTTAAACATCTTGTTAAATGTGGCAAGGAATGTTTTATCACTATCAGAAGGCTCAAAAAGTAGTTGCCAAAAATTAGAAAAGAACATTGAACTGTGAACAACGATCATATTAGCACCTAATGCTATTTTCCAAGTGTTTATAGACTTGATTATATTACCTGTAATTATTATGTTAAACTTGGTAGGATATGAAAATAAAATGTTGTACTGTACCGTTGTTTGACGTAGTATGCACATTTAACCCTTCAAACATAGCTTCATGCTACTCTGGCTTAAAATGAATGCAACTCAATTAAAAGTTATGATTCAATACTGTATTCTATCGCAACGTTTTAAGTTGCATTCTGTCTGATGCATCAATTTTATGGTGGAATCTTGTCGGATTATATGAGCGCCTACAGGAAGCTTCATAGTTGTGAGACCTCCTTTAATACTGAGGTTGACAGAAGAGTGAAGGGCGATGCGTGATAGGGGTGAGCTTGTTGCCTCTATGGATCTCTCTAAAGCGTTTGAGGTAATTCAGTATCCACTTCTTTACTTGAAGCTTAAAGCTTAACAGTATGAATGGTGTAAGTTCTCTCAGGTAGATGTCAGAGAGTAAAGGTTGGGGACATCTGCTCCAGCTGGGAAAGCATCTGGCCAACCTTGTTCCCAGGGTCTCTCTTCTCTGCCTCCATTGTAACGACAATGGAGGCAGAGAAGAGAGACCCTGGGAACGAGGTTGAGCATCTGGCATGGGTGTCCCTCAGTTGAGTGAGTTAGGACCAAGGCTATCTAACATGTTTATCAACGATCTCTTCTTCCGCATTGAGAGGACCAAACTTAACGGTTATGCAGACAACCATCAGCTTTATTACTCCCGCATCGATCTGATAGTTTTTGATACATATTTATCTCATTCCTGATTTTAAAACCTGTAAACTCAGTGGTATGAATATGATCAGGTAGCGCGTTCTAAACTTAATTTAATAAAGACCGTATTAACTGGTTGCTCTAGGTTTACTAAATGGACAGAGTGTAATTTCTGTGAGGATCATAAGAAGCAGACTTGAGCGAAAACTTATTTTTCATATAAGCAGGAAAATCCTTAAAACATACACACAGTAATGTTGAGACGTCCTTCATATCTGGCTGCTATGTCGTGGATAATGGAACCAAAAGGTCGAGACAGCAGAAAGCAAATCGATATCTTTAAGAAAGTTATGACATTTTTTAATTTCGAAGACATGTTTCGATGTTACAAACATCATCGTCAGTTACAAAATATTTGAAAAACCGTTAGGACTTATATAACAACTAGGCGAAACTAGTGTCGTTGTGAGTATAGAATCTGCTTTTATTTTCAGTTGACCGTCTCCCAACACAAGCTCCATTTCATTATAAGACTGTGTAGGTATTCTACACATACAAAAGAAGGTAACCCGTTCGTAAACATGTACAAACAAGATTTTGAGAATATTCAGTTAAAGCAAAGACCTTTTCCATTTATCAAAGGTTTTCTTAATCTGCTTTGCGAGATTTAAGTTCTCTGGGGTCAGAAGTAGTATAAGTCGCGGTACCAAGGATCCCTATGCGAAAATTGTTGATATTTTTCAAGAGTAGATAAAACGAAAGTTAAAAACTCTGCAGCAAATTCGTTCCCAACCTCAGAAAATAGTTTATCTGTAAATCTGTTCTGCAAAAAGACACGTGTTCCCGTTGAGTTTTATCTTTACACAAGCCAAGTAAACATGACCATGTGATGTACCAGTAAAAGTGAAGCTTCAACATCCCTTCCCCGGGCAAGCCCCCGGGGATTTGAATTTTTGGAAATTTTTTGTTCAAATTCCCCCCTCCCCGGGCCAAAAAGCTGTTCAAATGCCTCATCATAGGTCCATTTCAGGTGATCAAATGCCCCCACCCCCGGGAAAATTACCAGATTTTTATAAACTGAATGCATTGGTTTTACGCAGTTTCATGCAACGACACTAAGTACAATCCATACATTGATGCCATTATTTATACACCTACATATCAATCATCGCACATGTATTAAAATATTCATAAATGCACCGGGTCGGTCAAAGCAATTGACCTATACAAATCGTATCCGGCGACGTAGGTATTGTATTGAATTATTGTTTATATTGTAAATACAATTTAATATATTTATATTCAAAGATAATACTAGTTATAGCTGTCGCTAAAGTGCCAACGAGCCAAGCTTGCGTGATCTGGCGGCTGCAAACATCACGCGGCGTACTCGTGCGGCACTCTCATTGGTTATCGCTACGGTCAACATTTCATCGCTTTGGTCTACATTACAGCTTTTGGTCTACATTACACTCAAATTTGAAGCGCTTCTGAGATTTCGTCCGCCTAAAAATCTTCTCGCGGCTCTATAAGCTGCCGCCTCGCCAGGCCTTCTGTCTTCAGACTCGTTGGCAATAAATTGGTTCAATAATACCTTCAAATACGGAACAAAGTTTGTGGAGGCCTTTGCCTTTCAACCAATCAGCCACAAATACGGAATCTTTACCTTTGAATGCATTTGTCTCCGCCGTGGTTGGAAAGGTAATATGAAATTGAGGCTAGCGATCAAATTCCCCGCCCTCTTTGAGTGTTGATCAAATGCCCCGCCCCCCCGTCGCGCGCGCGCAGGCGGGCAGGAAAAGGAGTCAAATTCCCGGGGTGTATAGCGACGGGGTATGCCCGAGGGAGGATATTGAAGCTTTAATTTGACTGGTACATAAGTTACGGAGCCGGGAAAGTAGAGACTTTCTACAAAGACAAATTAACACACATGTCAACAAACTTGAATTCCGCACAATCACCAATAGCGGGAAAGTGGAAATTTCGTCACGTGAAAGAAGATCATATTCAGAAGAAGACCGGAGAGAAAAGTCACCAAGGCTGTTGCCTAACAGGAGCCCGGTAGCCTGGGGCTCCCAAAGAATAGCTCTGGGCGCCTTAATTTTTCACAGCAACACCTTTCACTTCATATGTTGGGCTCCTAAGTTCTTAGCGTGTAGCTCTGAGGGCCCCCTTTAAAATTTTCTTAGGCAGCAGCCTTGATAAATTTATTTTCGTATGCAATAGCAGGAAAATCATTAAAAGACAGACTTTTATACAGTAATATGAGGAAAGTTTGGACGCGCTTATAGGCTTAGTGATGTAGACTTTGACTTTAGTGGTAAGAGGGCAGGTAACCTGCAAATATAAATTCAATTATTATACCTTTTCCTTGACAAGAAATCACGAAAGGCCAGTGTCTGCAGTGTTTTGCTACGAGGATAACAGCAGAAGGAGAACTACTTTGTCGCGAATTTTCCATAATAAAACTTCAAAAGTCTACGTTAAACAGCACACACCAAGGCTCCTCCTTCGTATCTAGGTGGTATCTGGCTAAAAATTTTCTTCTCGCTTTTTCCTCCGGTCGCGCTTCAGCCATTTGATGAGGGTCCAGGAACGATGGGCTCCTGTGAGGACCAGTCCCGTGCTTCTCAAGTTGCTTCCTTCATGCCCAAAAAGAATTCTGGGTAATTCTGCCATTCCATGACAAGGGAAGACCCCCGATTCTCATTTCATAGATTTTTTATAAGCGTCGGGCCACCCAATCTTACCAGCAAAATACAGCATCGATTGTATCGGTAGGTCCTGGAATTCGTCCACAGAAAGGCCAGAGAGACAACTTCACTCGTGAACCGGGAAGACCAGACACGCACGGTTCTTAGGTTACGTTTACGCCTGTAGAATCAATTGAAATGTCAGCAAGTTCCCTGTAAAAACCAGCATCTTGTTTTTGTTTTTGGTATGGTACGTATTGGAAAGCCAGAACATTAACGTATGCGCTGACCGAATGTTTGAACAAGAGAGAAAACGCAGTACCTCCAGACATGGCGCTGGAGCGTCGTACCAAACGAGCCATCCCGGAATTTCGGCCCGTGCGATCGCTTTTGGACTCAGTTGGCCCTTCGCTACTTTCTGCTACCGTGCGTGCCTCCCGGTACGGCATTGAGGGAGAGATATGTCGGCCCCTAAACCATATGAGACAAATCCCACGCCTAATCACAGCTCCATACCGCCCTTGTCAATTTAACGTAAGAATTCGATGGCTTATATATTCAAGGGAAAAATAATTTTATGATGTCATATGGTAAGCACTGGAGTCGCAGATTACAAAGTGTACGCACGCGCCCTGCGAAAGGTACATACATGCATAAACTTTATTTAATCTCGAATTTCAGAATAAGTACAAGCAGGGTTATATCTTCGAAACATTACATTTACAGCTAAAATACATAGCATCTACAGATACATATTAATTAACTAAAGACATAAACTTTAAGGATATTTTAATTAAAAAGAAAAGCCGCTATACAAAATGCGGCCCTGGATTCTCCTTTAAAACCAGTAAACTGTAAACTTAGTCTTATAAGTTAATTAATTGCCAATAAGTTGACAGTTACTTGTAAAAATACATTGTCCGTGGTTTAATATTTCACTTAATACTTAAATTAGTATTGAATTAATATTTATTAATAACTACTTTATTTAATGAACATTTTAACACATTAATTAATCGATAATTCAATCAATACTGTAACGTATTTGTTAGAGTGTCCCCAATTAGTGTTTTTTGCGCTAGAACGAACAGACACGGAAACAAAGTATTTGCATTTATGAGTAACGAAAATAAAAGGGAATCGAGTAAGATCATTTGGTATGGAGGCTGATAAGCCGAAGTTCACTTCGATTCAACTTCTTTTTCGCAGCACGTCAGTATGATTATTAGTTCTACTTTTCGTGTGAATAACCAAATTCAGCTTACACTCACTAACAGCTTGATGCAGTGCTACTATCCCCATTCAAACCCTTTGATAAGTTCCCCGAAAGCTTTAAAGATGCTGTCACGACAAATGTTAATCCCTATCAGGCGGGGTTTGTACCAAATACCGAAACACCGTTAAATACCGAAATCCGGAAATTAATGTTCTACATTTTCTTCCCCATGTTGCTCTGCACGCACGTACCTTTGTCAGTACAGCAAACGATTGTTAAACTAAATCGCGCTTGTAAAGCGTGATCCCGCTTGTAGAGTTTTCAATTTCTCTCCGCCGGGAGCAACCGGAAGTCTGATAATTCCGTGACGTAATTTCTGCACCGAATACCGTCGATGAACCAAAACATACGAGAACCACTTTCCGTAGGGTTTGATCATACCACAATTCCGAACTTTTCGGACTACAATTTCCTAAATACCACGCTAAAAATTAACGGATACCGCATTTCCGCAGACCCCACTGTCCCCTCATGAGAGACCTTCAAGATCATATAAGACAAATAGATTACTTCATAGAAAGTGCGCCGTACGGGGTTTTATGCACGAGTTGTTTGTGTCAAAAACCCGAACGAGCGAGGAACGAGCGAGTGAGGGTTTTTGACACAAACAACGAGTGAATAAACCCCGTACAAAGCACTTTCTATGTCGTAAACTGTTTATTACACATAACATGAGAATTTTCATTAAAATAGTTTTCTGAACGCGAATTATAAACAAAAACTCACTAACAATAGAACCAAATGCAAATTTAATTTAATTCAATAACAAAGTACGATTTGCACGATTTGCACGAGATGCACGAGTGATTGGCATGGAAACGCCTTTACGCTATCGTTGATTGGTTATACTTTCACATGTGAAATAGCTGTACGCAATTCTGATTGGCTGTATAGGCTTTTTTCACATGTGAAAATAAAGCGTATAGATTTGTACAAATGAGCTTTATGGAATGAAATTCTCGTGTTATGTGTAATAAATGCCATTATCTTAGGATACGCAAAGTTCTTGAACGCGAGTGCATTTTGTGACGGGCACCAGTGATGTCTTGGTACAATACATGTGACCATACATAATATACCTACCCAGACTCAGCTGGAAAGGGAATACAGGCACGTCGAGTGACTCAGACCATAGCCTCTGAACTATGGAACCCTGTTAAATGTGATCGAGCTGCGTAAAAGACATCCGCTTTCTGGTAGACAATGTTTCCCTTGTTATGGCTTCTGTATTTGGTGCTGATAAATGCAGTTCTTGCAGCTTCTACTTACGTTTTATTTTTTCGAAAGGTGAGAATCGATGTCTTAAAAGCTTGTGCTGTTTCGAGTTGATTACGCTTGTCCCATTGATCGATCTGATTTATCGAACCTTCAATATATTTGTTGTCTTAATGCAGAACACTCTTCACGATTCCACTTCTGCACAGGAAAAAATAACGTATTTGAAAAGGGTAAGTGTTTGTTTGCATTCCGTTTGCCATAATTACAGAATATTCGGCGAATATTCACTCCATGGTATACAGCGGACCTTATTTACAAATTTATAAAATTTGAGTTAAAAACTGACAAGATCGCTTCAAACCAAACAAAGTGCAATCAAGC
>NC_090880.1:31817748-31825248 GCF_036669935.1 Montipora foliosa | reverse complement strand
CAGCAGAGGGAGCTCTGTGGTCCTGTTTTTTAGTATCTTCAATAGAAAATGGTAAGAATGTTATGATCTTTTAATAAAGCATTTCAGGTAGAAGTGACTTTATTTAGGAGACTGTGCGACCCAGTGGTTAAGGCACTTGCCCACAGATCTGGAGATCCTGGGTTCAAAACATGTTCTGACCACTGGCTGAATCTTTTCCTGGTAGTCCCTGGTTCAACGTCTTGGCTTCACTTGTAAATACACCTCCTGCCAGTTGGAATTCTTAACAATTGTTGTTGAATGTTCTATGCTGCCGTTATTGTGTTCCATTGTCCCTGAAAAGCCCCTATGGGGATTGGTCAATATGTATGTATGTATGTATGTATGTATGTATGTATGTATTTGGCAACTTTCGGTCAGATTTTCCCCAATGGATGGTGCCGGCACAGTGATGGTCATGGAGAGCAAACAACATGTTTGGCTTTCTTTCAATTCATTCTATTTCTCTTTAGCATCTAAGGACAGTAATGTTCATCATTTTAAATGTAGTGCAGTTGATTTGATAGAAATTGGGCACAATTTTGACCAAAAACGAGGCAAAGTTGAGAAATAAGTTTTTGCTTGGTTCTTTTATATTGATGATGATGATGATGATGACGATAATGATAATGATGATGAGATCATTATTTAGAGGGGAGCTCTGAGATTTTGTTATAGTATACTGCAAATAATAATTTTAAAGTCATTTTGTCTCTCTTTTGACTGATACACTTGGTTAAATTCTATATAAAAGATGTCTCAATTAATGGTGTCTAATGACATTGATACGCAGGTGATGATCAACAGAAGCAGAGTTTAATAACCTTGATTGTTGCACCAGTGTCATCAGTGTTCACATCAGTTCAGCAATTAACTGTAGCAAGATTGACAGGCCTGCAAGATTTTTTCACCCATTATAGAGTTGATGTGTCCTCTGCCACCAGTGCTAAATGTACCTTCGTGCCATCTTCTGAAACCGAAAGTCATGTCAGTGATTTAATGGCATCTTCACCAATGACACTGTCAGGTTGGGTTACATATCGCTTTGTTAGTGTTACATTAATTTATATTTATATTAATTAATTTTACTTCATTGTAAATACACAATTCAGCCATGAGGCTGCTATGTATTTTCTGAAATAAACCAATAATCTATCTGTCTGTCTGTCTATCTATCTATCTGTAATGTAAATAAAATTTTAAGTTTGTAACAATTCTCCATCTTTAAACTTAAAATTATAAATTTTGCTCTGCACAATTTTGCATAGAGCACTCCCAGGACAAGTGAAACAATCTCCCTAACTTTATTTATAACATAAGGTATAGATCTAGCCAAGCCTAAAAGCAGAGCTCACATGTTATTTATTCTTACAATAAGTTAACCTGGCTTGAGCCTGTGATCCAATTGAAAACCAGTACCTAGTTAGCAGTCAACTTAAAAAAAAACAGCTAACCTCCATGAGCTTTTAACTTGAGCCCATGATATGGTTACATGATACTGGTCAGCGGATACCATAACATGGATGCCCTGACCAATACAAAGATGGTCCCTCCAAAAATGCGGGTTGCACCACAGATTTCAACATTGGCATACATGGAGGGGTGGACGTGCGGTCATATGGTCATACAGTAACCAAAACCAACACCTATGGTGCTTCTCATGTGTGCCTTCGGCCTGCAGAGCTCTGCTATACAGTCGAACCTCGATTATCTGGACTCGTTGGGACTAGACGAAATAGTCCGGATAATCGAGGGTCCGGATAATCGAGAATATGAATATTAATGAGGAACAAAAACTGACATTTAATCTTGAAACAAAACATTCACAAATCGTTTCGAAAACAATGTGGTCTACACCTTTACTGTCCGTTGTGAATACCTGTACACGTGTCGGCAAACGTCATGATCTTTTCCTTGCGTTTATGCGGATATCAGATATCTGCCGTTTATTAACGCCATATTCAGTTGACGAATTAGTTTCTTTTTCTTCTTTCTCTAATCGCAAAATTATAGCCTGTTTGTCTTTTATCGAAAGAACAGATCGCTTACGCTTCAAGGACATGATGATCATGAATAAACATTCGTGACGTAGTGTAGCTTGTTCGACGAACGAGCCAATCAGAACTCATTCGAAAGTTCTTCATTAGTTACAACGTTTGCGTGCTGCTTTATTTTGCTTTTTGAAAGCGAAACAAACTTGCCTTTACTTCACTTTTCAACGCTGTAGTTTTAAAAAGAAAATGGCTACGGATCTTGATCATGACTAATAAATATTCATGACAAAATTGGGACCACAGAAAAAGTCCGGATAATCGAGAAATCCGGATAATCGAGGTCCGGATAATCGAGGTTCGACTGTACACGTATAAATATCATCTGCTTGTCATTATACTAGAATTCTGGGTCCAGTCGTTCAAAGCATCCAGGATTACTGGAAACATTCCATGAGGTTTTTATCCCTCAAATTTGACTTTGAGCGACAAATTTGTAACTTTCCTTTTGCATTTACTGTGAAAATCCGAAAACCATGGACACCAGAGATATTTATGAAAATTAATGTGTTTTTGTTTCAAGTTAAAAGCTAATCACAGGTGAGAAAGTTAAACCGCAACCAGTAATGGTAATAATTGGTTTCTGGTTTCATATAGGATTGTCGCTTCTTATTGGTTCTCAATGGGAGGTGTCAAAATCAAATCAAAGTGTTCACAGTTTTCGGATTGGCACAGTAATAAAGTAGTTACTGCTTGAAAAATGTTATTCAATTTTTTTTTTGCCAATTAATTAAAAACAGGTGGCCAAGAAAGTGAAAGAACAATGAAAATAAGTAAGGTGAGAGGCAACAAAATATGGTTTTAACTTTTAACGTTTTGTAGAGATTCTTTACATCTATAATGACTCAGGTATGCTTTTAGAAATTGTGCTCCTGAAGGGGAGTGGAACCAGTGAACATTACCTTTTCAGTTACTCATCCAGATGCTTGATCACAGAACTACAGGACATTTTGCGGAAGCTAGGCCTTTTAACTTGCTTCTAGTTGAAAGGTGCATAATTTGTTTGAATGTTGTCAACCAACTTTACTTGCTGGTCTTTCCTTACAGATTATGGAGACTGACTTAGTGGATAGCTCACAACTACCTGAATTCTTTTGCCGGTAGGAAATAAAATAATACTGATTTATCACATGCGAATTACACCTTTTTTTTTCAAATATACTGTAATACATGTACATATACAGGACAGTTAGGTTAATCAATGATGAAATGATATATGAAATGGGTCATATATGAACTGCGGATATGAAATCAAGTGAAGCTATGATCTTCGTAGTTATGAATGCAATTATTGCAATTGCGTAGAGAACTTAAAGAAGCCTGAAAAATTCAGGACTTCAACGGGGTTTGAACCCGTAACCTTGCGATTCTGGTGCGACGCTCTAACCAACTGAGCTATGAAGCCACTGACGTTGGGAGCTGGTCATTTGTGGCCTTTAATGTTCCCGTTACTTCGGAATGAATCAATGATGAAATAATATATGAAATGGGTCATTTATGAACTGTAGATATGAAATCAAGTGAAGCTATGATCCTCGCAGTTATGTTCATAACTGTTCATACCTCTACGCAATTGCAATAATTGTGTTCATAACTGCGAGGATCATAGCTTCACTTGATTTCATATCTGCAGTTCATATATGACCCATTTCATATATCATTTCATCATTGATTAATTCCTCACGGGAACATTAGAACCCACAAATGACCAGCTCCCAAGGTCAGTGGCTTCATAGCTCAGTTGGTTAGAGCGTCGCACCGGAATCGCAAGGTCACGGGTTCAAAACCCTGTCGAAGTCCTGAATTTTTCAAGCTTCTCTACGCAATTGCAAAAATTGCGTTCATAACTGCGAGGATCATAACTTCACTTGAGTTACAGTGTAGGTTAATGTTGACATAACATTTAGGAAATTTTATTCACTTTTGTGGTAGATTTGGTAATATCATAATTTGTAATTAGTAATATTAATTAATTGCCTAGATGGGTGTAGTAAATAATGTTAAAAAACTGACCACAATAATTACTATTGACACTGCAAAACCACTCATCAACAAGATCAACAATGAGGGACACTACAACAGTTTTTATCAATAACTATTTTGTTGGTAATCAAAGTTTTGTTAAAAACGGTGCAATCAATGACTGTGGTAAATAAAATATGTGTTACATTTTGGCAATAACAATGATTTATTCAATATCTTTTGACGTTGCTTTGACTCTTTTTGTTGACATGCAGTTGCTTATCCAGGTGCTAACGTTTTTTTCCATACAACAGTGAAAACAGGGAAAATTTAGTACAGAGACTATGCAAAGTTTACGAGGCAACAGAAGGCACAGATGGCTGGGTATCAGTTGGAAATATGAAGTGAGTTGGTCCTTTGTTTGTAACTGGATGTCAGAAGTCCTACAAATTTGCAGTACTGTAGTGGAAACGTTTGACCTGATTACTGTGTTGGGCAGTTTTGAAAAAAATCTTGGTAGTGGTGCCAGATTTGCCAACAACATTAATTAAAAGAGAACTGTTTTACATGTATATTTGCTAAAATGTCACCAAAATTGCCATTGAATGATCATATTAGTAAATTATGCAACCTGAGAAGTCTGCAAAGGGGTTTGGAAAAACTTAAGACTTCAGCTGAACTTGTTTTATTCCTTTTTAAGATTTCTTTCAAATAACTATTTTGTCTTTCATTTTTTGGCAGAGGTGTGGACATTATGAAGAGACCAGCTCAGTCAGGGGAGAGACCCTGGGACACCTTCAAAGGAAGTTCAGTAGTTAATGCTCCTGCTCTTTATACATTGGCCTACATACATTCATTCACTCACAGATTTGAATGGGATGAAAATTTTGTCAAAGGTAATTGCAACAACTTTGTAGCGACAAATTGCAGTATTTTCTGTGTAATTAGTGTTCATTTGTTTTCTCCTTTCTTGGTTTGTCCTACTATACATGTAGTTCTCCTAGTCCATTATTAGCCTCGCTTGTTTTTTGTCTACTTTTGTCACACTACCTCGTTAACACCCTTGTAAGGCTTGTATTGTTCCTTTGGTCAGTTTCGCTGATATTGTTTAGTTTCGCATATACCGGTAAGTTTGTTCATGTTGTATGCAAAACCGTTTCTGTAATCTGGAGAGCTGCACAGATCTTGTAAGTTTTGTGTTTTTCTGAATTCGCTTTCCTTTGCTTTTCTATTTCTACCTTTCCTTTTAATCTCATGTATGTGCTCCGTTTTTCCCTTAAGTGATTCGTCAACTAAAATAAAAATATGATATCAAATAGTGGGCAGAGTCGTTAACAAACTGTAACATTAATTTTATTCGTGTAAAAAAGCGTTCTCTGGTTAAGAAATTTAAAAACGTAAACTTTTGGCTCCCATCTTTTAAAGGCTTTCGTCTGGAAGCCGAAAGCTTACGTTTTTAAATTTCTTAATCGGAGAACGTTTTTTTACATGAAGATGTTTCCAAAACCTGGTTACTCTTCTATTTGTAATTAATTTTATTGTTTCCAAAGAGACAACTGTAGTTGAGTCATTGTGCATATGACATCATGGTTCCTTCCTTCCCACTTACACCTAGAAATTCACCTACAGTGGTGATTAGATATGGCCCAATTTTTTGCATGCATCATTAATTGTATCTTTAAGTCTAAGCCTTTGCTTCCTATTTCCAACAATAATGTAAAGGTGAAGGTTAGCGTTGTTTTTAACTTAGGGTAAATGCAGCTGTTTATCCTTACTTAAGGAGCAGCATTTCGGGGGACCTTGTATTCCGAGACACGAGTGATGTTGAAGTTGGGAAGAAGAGCAAGGGGACACACACATCTAATTAGGGGCATTTCTGGACATACTCTTATTATTTGTTCGTTCCTTCCTCCCTCCCTCCCTCCTTCCTTCCTTCCTTTCTTCCTTCCTACCTTCCTTCCTTCCCTCCCTCCTTCCTTCCCTCTCTCCCTCCTTCCTTCTTTCCTTCTCCCCTTCCCCCCTTCTTCCCTCCTTCCTTCTTTCCTTCCTTCATTCCTTGCTTCCCCTCCCTCCCTCCTTCCTTCCTTTCTTCCTTCCTACCTTCCTTCCTTCCTTCCTTCCCTCCCTCCCTCCCTCCTTCCTTCCCTCTCTCCCTCCTTCCTTCTTTCCTTCCCCCCTTCCCCCCTTTTTCCCTTCTTCCCTCCTTCCTTCCTTCCTTCGTTCCTTGCTTCCCTCCCTCCTTTCTTCCTTCCTGCCTTCCTTCCTTCCCTCCCTCCCTCCCTCCTTCCCTCCTTCCTTCCCTCTCTCCCTCCCTTCTTTCCTTCCCCCTTCCCCCCTTCTTCCCTCCTTCCTTCTTTCCTTCCTTCATTCCTTGCTTCCCCTCCCTCCCTCATTCCTTCCTTCCTTCGTTCCTTGCTTCCCTCCCTCCTTTCTTCCTTCCTGCCTTCCTTCCTTCTCTCCCTCCCTCCCTCCTTCCCTCCTTCCTTCCCTCCCTCAATCCCTACATCTTTCCTTCCCCCCTTCCCCCCTTCTTCCCTCCTTCCTTCCTTCCTTCCTTAGTTACTTGCTTCCCTCCCTCCTTTCTTCCTTCCTGCCTTCCTTCCTTCCCTCCCTCCCTCCTTCCCTCCTTCCTTCTTTCCTTTCCCCCTTCCCCCCTCCTTCCCTCCTTCCTTCTTTCCTTCCTTCATTCCTTGCTTCCCCTCCTTCCCTCCTTCCTCCCTTCCCTCCCTCCCTCCCTCCTTCCTTGCAAAGGTGAAAGATGTAATGGCTCACTTCCTCATTGGGGTGGTAAGTTCCGTTGCAAAAAGCCCAGTTTCTTTTTCCAACAATGATTTCAAGGTAACATGCAGGCATCCAACTTTACAATTTGCATGGACATGGTTACAGATGATACAGTAGAAAAAACACTGTTTTGAATTAATTTTGTCTCTCATCCGTGAAGTGACTGTATGTTTTTTTCTATTTTCACAGGTGATGATATTTTAGTGTTTGACCCACTCCTAAAGGTAAATACAGTTTGTTCATGCCAATGTGTCTAGGTAAGGGCTACCTGCAGTAGCCTACATGTTTTGGAGGAGGTGGATGGGCAATTAGAATATTGTAAGGCAATATACAGTGTACACCTTATTCCAAAATGGCCGCCATTTTAGTATTCCTTTGTTTCCTTGCAAATTGGCCACTTTGGCCTTGCTTTCAAACATAAAATTCAAAAGAATATTTAACATTGAATGAGGCCAAAAGGGCCAATTTGAAATCAAACAAATAAATACTAAAATGGCAGCCATTTTGGAATAAGGTGTATTCATGCATGCAAGAATGCAAAGGGTACAAATAGCACAAGCCGTCTTTTGTAGTGCCTAAGATTTCCGAGGAAGTCCTTAGAGTGCTCACAGTCCCTTTTGAGTTCATTGAACCGCCCCGTTTGGTCATGGTTTGAAAGTTTAGATGCTGATCGCAGTCGATTTTTGTT
>NC_090880.1:31802748-31810248 GCF_036669935.1 Montipora foliosa | reverse complement strand
GAAAGCTGAGTCGGTTTGAAGCTCTTTCTTTGCGCGATTGATAGACTTTTAGTCACTTGTATCCACGTGCTACAACACGTTGCAAAATTGGTGAGACACTCGGTTAAAAAAATCCTTTTCAAGCTTTCAATACCCGCCGGATCTAGAATTCTAACCTTGCCCGCTTCCCCCTTCCCTTTCAACATTGATTGGGGGGGGGGGGGGAGGGAAAGGGGGGCTGCAGTGTGTGAGATATTAGGGAGCTTAAGCACGCGCGTTCTTAAGAGCGGACGTCAACCGGAAGAGAAAATTTCGCGTGCCAGGACAGTGGTGTCTCCCAAATTTTTATACTAATTATCTCTAATGGATAAAAGATACTTGGCAATGTAAATATGGTTGTGTGAAAACAGGTTAAAAGGGAAAACAGCACACTTCCGGTTGCCGTCCGCGTCTCAAAAACGCGCGTGCTTAAGCTGCCTATTATGATAAATTAATAACGCCCCAAGAAGATAATGTGTCTCCACTATTTTTGCAACTCGTTGTAGCATAGATAAGTCGTGATTATTGGTCGTCGGCCGGTCGACTGGAAGAAGACTGTCATATTGTGTAGTCTATTACTCTAGGATCATGAAACTAGAGGCCTCAACTAGCGGTACAACATGTGACTAAGTAAGCTCTTCAAATGTTTGATTTTCGAAACACTTTTTTTTTGTTTTTCTGTGTAGTTTTCTGGGAAAAGGAATGATCAAGGTGAAACCGCCCGCGGTGTGGCAAGCGGTCCGAAATCCCATGACACGTTATATGTACGATAGGATGCTCAAGGTAACTATGAAAACAAGCGTTTGAAGCTAAGGAGAAGTGCGTGCGTGCGCAAAATCCAGGAGCGTCATCCTCTGGTGGGCCGCATTTTTTTGCGCTCATTCGAACGTAAATTTCGATCGCTTTCCGATCCTTAGAATTACTATAGAGGGACCGATCGTTGTCTTGCAAGACCTGTGGCCATACTGATTCATTTAAACAGAGGACGGATTTTGAATGAGAACTTAAAAAATCCATGATGATGGAATTTTCTCTTCGACACAGCCTGTCGTTTCTTTGTTGTTTTATTTCAAAATTGCTTAAACTGGAACTATTTATGCATACAGTCCTTCTTGAATAGATATCATTTTGTGTCGTTTGTCATTATTAGTTACTCGCGTTGGGGCAGTTGATTTAATTTTAAAGTTCTATTCCCTTGTCTTTTTGTTTTATCCAACAGAAAGCAAAGATTGTTCGGCAAATTGATGACCAAACAAAAATTTGTGAGTAAAGACAGGACTGATTTACACTGATCGTCATTTCATTATCTACCCTGTTAGCGTGATTACCCGCTGGCAGCAAGTTTACGCGCTATTGTAAAGTTTATCACTAAGTCATAAGAGTGAGCTGCTTCAACAGGAAGTCATGGCATAAATCACATGTATACCCCTTTGAAACACATTACAGTTTAAAAGTTACCTTGTGCAGTATTCTGTACACCAGCAACTGGAGCTGACACGGACGGAGCTTATCCCTGTTTGTTCAGCATGAAGCGGTGGAGAGTATTGCTGCACGGTCCCCCCTGGACGGAATGCTGGTTCCTCGCAGGGCTACCTCCTGTTGTTTGTACACCTGGGTAAAGAGAGAGACAGCGTAGGGAAAAGTTTCTTTTCTAAGGAAACAAGGCGATGACAGAGCGAGGCCTCGAACCAATGCCCCTGAGAGCGGAAGTCCGGCGCGCGTACCCCTACCCCCCGGTGTATACACACAATACTAATATTATTAATATACTACCGTTTCACATATTTATTTCACAACTCAGATTGCGCATTGCATGCCGTTGTAAAAAACCTATGCAGATCTCCAGTTCACTTGGTATCTATCACCACTAAGTTCTTTTCCTTTTAAATCAGGACTTGGAATCCAAAGGTTGTGATCCAAGTCCTCATCTGACCACTAGCTGCGGTTATCTGGGGTATTTCTTGGTAAAACTCTTCTGTTCCACTTTTATAGCCAACTGAGTTGTTTTTGACTTGCTGAGAGTCTTGAATCTCTAAGCTCATTTGTTCCATTTGTTCCATTTGTTTCTGTAAATAAATCTTTTTTTTTTCCATGTTTTTGCGTTTAGCCTATTTTCATCACGAAACCACGCAGTGTTTTGTCAAACAATCTCGAGACTTTGTTGTTTTGGTTGCGGAGAGAGTTGAGGTAAGTACTAAGATTAGTGGTCGGCTTGCCTCTCTCTTTATGACATAGATTTTGCCAAGTCTAAAACCGGAGCTCCCGGGTTATTTATTCTTAACCTGACTTAAGCCTGCGATCCAATCGAAACCCAGTACCTGGTCAGCGATCAACTTAAAAGAAAAACAGCTGACCTCGATGAGCTCTAAACTTGAGCCCGCGATGTGGTCACGAAATACTGGTCACATTGGCATACAAGGAGGGGTGGACGTACGGTCATGCGGTGACCAAAACCAAAGTTTTCCGCACAGATGGGTTACCATATTTCTAACCCATGGTGCTCTGCGGGCGCGTGCCGAAGGCGTGCGGATTTAACGGTAATTCCCTGGTTTTGCATTGCGTAACCCTGCTGCGCATAATTTCTTTCGTCTCTCGCGCTCGCGCACATTTGATGAAATGGCGGATTTTCATTGACGCCAAGCTTAATCCGTCAAGGAATTGCTATGTTCTCCTGAACGAGTTCGGTGACTCCCATTTTTGTGTCCTCATGGAGTAGTAAAAAAAAATAAGAAAAAATCTATTGCCAATTTTTTTGGCAATTTCATAAAATTGTACGGAAGGAACCATTACGAGTCGAACAGCCCATACTCGAGTTAAATCCATTCTGGAGTGTTAAGTACTCAAAAAGACATTGAAATACATTTTTCAGGGACTTATGTGAATTAACCATAGAATGACACGAGGCTCTGCGTTATATAATTGATTACATTTATAAAATCGAGCTAAATTTGTCCAACATTGGGGATTCGCGGCAATTGTTAAAGTGCCTTAAATATCCTCATTCGTCAGCGTCGTACCATAGATCCGATTTTAATAAGGTGATTCCCCAGAAATAGAACCTGTCATAGATTTCAGATGAAAGTTCGCACACTGTTGTAAAAAATGTACAAAAGTGTACTAAGGGGGGGGGGGGGGGGGATCACCGTGCTTGTTCCATGGTACGACGCTAACCAATAAGGCTATATATGGCAATGAAAATCCGCCATTTTATCAATGTGCGCGAGCTAAATCGCGCGCTAATGACGCAAGAAATTATGTGCAGTAGGTTTGCGCAATGTAAAACCAAGGAATCACCTTAAGCCGCTGCTGAAACGTTCCCATCATGTTGATCATTGTGTGGTAGTGCTATCACATGCCATAATGGGTCACGTCCAGCCAACATTTTACGCATCATTTATGTGTTCGGTAGTCGTTAAGGGTTGAAATTTTCATTCGCTATTTTCACAAATCCCATAATACAGTTCATTTTGGGGGGTTATTTGCACTAGAACAATGGATATCCAGTTCACTGAAGCATGATACAGTCCCAAGAGTAAATAACTTGTATTGTTTTTATGCAAACAACCTCCCAAAACGTATTGCATTATGGAAATGTGAAAGTAGCGAATGCCAAAAAAAAACCCGGCTTGAACTCGGTTCTCTGCAAGTACCTCTCAACTGACGACGCAAGCTAGCGAAGACCTTAAATTTAAATGTATTTAGCTGATATAGGTACCTGTCGTACTCATCAAGTGCTAAACGTTCTTAGACCTAAATTTCGCTCTCTACGCAGACAACCTTGCGGGGGCAACTTTTTTATCTTACGGCTTTTCGCAGTCTTGATTTTTGCCGAAGTTGTAAACATGACAAAGGGGTAACTAAATAAGACATAACTAAACAAGCCAGCAAAATTTCCGTGTTCCGTATTTCCCGAGAAGCAAAATTTCATTTGAAATATTAAGTTCTGCTTTTAGCCCGAGAGATACATTGTTTCTGGTGTGTCAGTGGATTTACCAGAAGTTCCACCTACCAAGAACATTATCAGAGGAAAGGTAAGGACCTTGTTTCTAAAAATAAGTCATTTTGTTGAAAGATATGTTTTGAATAAAACTGAAATAGGATGCTGCATTTTATGGGGAAGCTCGCTTTATCAAAAGAGCAGCTAGTGAACTATAGAACTTTGTACAACTCGACCCTGACTTTCATTCAAAACTGGACGCTCCGTGAGCGTAAACTCGTTTTGTCTGTGGTGCATCTTACACAGAAACAGAGAGCACTGAGTTGGGTGGTATTGAAGGCTCTAAAAGGGGATTTTCTCAGGAGTAATGCCGAAAATAAAAAGTCGGAAAAAAGAAAAAAGCCTAGGAATCCAATAGCTACTCCTGGTAACTCCTACAATGGAAGAAGCAGGCTACGGGATCAAGCTCGAATGCGGCATATTTCTCATCATCCCCTGGAGCTGCTCAGTCTGTAGACGAAACAGTACTTGTTTTTTGTTTTGTTTCCTGAGAAACGAACCGTATCTATTTTGACTGCGGGATGAATGAGGCTGAGTGGCCAATCAAAACAGAGTTTGCTGAATTGAAGATCTAAAGATCTATGAGATCCAAAACAAACTTGCGAACACATGAACCTGAATTATCGCAAATCATAATGCTCACAAACACAAACGCGAAGGAAATGGTTAATAAATATGAAGTGTTTTACTATCTGAATGATTTTGGGTTAGATTAAAGCGATTATATTTTTGAAAAATCTTCGTGTTAATGAGTAATATGGACAATCTTCGCACTAGTAAGTCGTAGCAATAAATTGGGTTAACCAGGAACCACTTAAAGAAATATTGTGGGCTTCCCAAATAAACTTCATTTTACAAAAGAATGACAAAACAAATCTTTTTCTGACGTTAAAAGCTATGGCTACCTATTAATCATTTGTCAGAAAGAACACGACTAAAAATTTCTGTCATCTTTATACATCTTTTCCATTCAGTTCCGACAGGGAAAAAAAACGGCGAAATTCTGCTCGTATTCTTACTGGAATGCCTATGGCAACCCAGTAATGAAAACAAATACGTTTGTCTTCCAGATTCATTCGAGTGGTTGGATTATTGAGCCTGTGCTACAGAATGGCCAGCTGTATTCCATGGTGTCCTACCTTTCTCAGGTAAGATCGTCTATGTAAAAGGCGGTTTTTTTTAGAAACTGGGTACGATTGCTTTGGATTTTCGCATGCGATCAGCTTACGCCACGAATTCACTACAAATAGTGTCATGTAAATAATATCAAGACACCCTTGCTACAGACGTTCACGAATGTAAATGGTCGAAGTTTTGGCTTCCTGCTCTTCAGTAATTGTCTTAGAAAGTCGTACGCAAAAATCGTACAGTGTTAATTCACATAATTGTGCTTTTTGACTCCCCTTAGATTCAAATCTTTCACGATTCATAGAAAACACGGGTCTTTTTACATCGTAGAACTAATGTCAGGTAACCCACCTGAAATCCAGGCCATCCCCTGTATACGTTATTGGTTCTTTGATCGTTACACTTCTAAATCGCATTCGCTAAGCTGACAAGGACCAGAAAACGAGAGTGTTTTTTTAAAAGAGCTTTTGCGCTAACGGATAATATACGAGATAAACTAAGAATAAAGCCAGGATCCGAGCCAGGATCCGAGCCAGGATCCGAGCCAGGATCCGAGCTAGGATCCGAGCCAGGATCCGAGCCAGGATTCGAGCCAGGATCCGAGCTAGGATCTGAGCCAGGATTCGAGACCTAACCGAGACCTAACCGAGACCTAACCTAACCTAACCAAGACCTACCCTAACCCTAACTAGACTTAACTAGACTAGAACCAACGCAAATAGACCTAACCTAACCGATTCGAGACATAACCTAACCGAAAGATTCGAGAATAAATAGCGGAGAAAGCTCCTCATAGCTCGAATCCTGGCTGGAATCCTGGCTCGGACCCTAGCTCGAGTCCTGGCTCGGATCCTAGCTCGAATCCTGGCTCGAAGTTTAGGTATCCTCATAATATACTGGCTTTTGTATCCCCATGCAATGTATACAGCTTTAAAAAGATCCTGTTGTGATCATCTTGTGGTATCAGCTGGCGTCAGCCCCGTCTACATTACAACGTTTTCAATCATTTTAACAAGTGTCCTTTTTTTATCCATCAACACCAAAACCCTTGCAAACGTCGGATAAAAACAGTTATTAATACGTTTTCGTTTGAGTGTGTGTATTCTCCTGTGCGTTTTCACCTCTCATCAGCACTAAATGTCGAATACTGGAACGTTGATGAAAACGGGAACTTGAAAACATTTTTAGAAGTGGAGTATTTTTAAACTGAGCGCAAAACACTCCAGTTGTAAGTATGGATAGGAGAAAACGCGGGAGAAGTTTGAAAACGGTGAAAGAAAAGGAAAATGTGCGTTAAAAGACTGACAAAGGAGGCGTTAATTGTTCAATGTTGCTCTGAAAGAAGGAAAGCCCACTTTAGGAGCCTGTACACTGTTTCTATGGTGATTGAAACCACGGTTGTGACTGGTTGATTTAAGCTACAACTTTGAAAGTGATAGACTTGTTGAACTGTCCGATAACAAACTATCCGAAAACAACTGTCCGATAACAACTTGGCAAGTGAATTAGTGGAAAAAGGAGTTTTTTTTGCCAATCACAATCGAGGAAATTGTAACTTTTATGATTATACTTTTTATATCATTTTTGGTCCCTCTTTTTATTCATTAAGTATTAATTAACACTTAGATTACATTGGCGTCATCGTTTCCAAGCGTTTTCAAAACGTTGCGTTTTTGTAAACGTTTTCCGCATTCTTCGTTTTTAAGCGTTCTATTGTGGTGGTGTAGCGGCCTCAGTAACTTTTAATAGGCAGCGCTATTTTCTTATGTACAAATTTAACATAGGGTCCATCTTTCTCTTTAGGTTGATTTCGGAGGCGCTATCCCCACAAGTATTCTGAATCACATCGCCCGCCGTCAACCCCTTTGTATTGCGTATCTCAGGGACTATTTACTCAAGTTTGAAGATAAGAAGCCCAATGTCTGAGATAAATACAGATTGTGTCAAAGCGGATTACCTACAAGACACCACTAACAACACAAGCTGGAAAAAAAACTAAGACATAATATCATGGGCCACACTGGTGTGGTGTGTTCGAACACTACAGAATAACAAAGCCTAGTTCCCACTAGCGACATAACGATCATAATCATAATCATAAACACGAACATAACGCTGTTATGTCGCTTATGTCTTAGTGGGAACGTCCAGAAACATAATCATAGGCGCCCTTATGATCAACATAATCATAATCATAAGAAAATTATCGACCATTTTCTTATGATTATGATTATGGCTTTGACTATGACTATGTCGCTTTTCTTTGCAGTGGGAACGCGAAAATCATAACGACTTAATAAGAAACATAATGACGCAACGTTTTCATTGTGTTTTGGCCAATTAAAGTCTAGGACCAG
>NC_090880.1:31785248-31797748 GCF_036669935.1 Montipora foliosa | reverse complement strand
CACAAATTTGTAATGAAATGACCAACTTCAAGGTTTTGTGAAGGACGTCAGCATTTGAAGATAAATTTTCATTTTCTCCCCTAAATAAAGCGCAGCTCATAACGTTTTCATTCCTGAGGGACTGCCATAACTTTCTCGCATTAAAAAACTTGGAATAGTTGTAAAGTGATTACAATAATGAGAATTTGTGTTTTGTGATGACGTTCTCGTTGCTGTTCCCGTCGTCGTTGCTAAAGCTCCCTAATATCCACCATTAGCCACCTCCACTTTGTTGAATTGTTGTTCATTGATGTTCCAACCAGATCCTCATTGGCTGTCGAATGTAAGGTTTTTGTTCCTGTGGTTGGAAAATTTGTATACCAAAAGCTATGTTTGTATTACAGATATCATCCCTATACTGAAAGGGTGTTATTCTTACGCAAATATTAAGGGTGCGTTCGATTGACCGTATTCCGGAATAAGAATACATGGAATATAAGTTAGAAATCCTTCGTTTTTTACGGAGATTCACATTAAAATTGTCAAAAAACTGCTAAAATACTATTTTAAACATATTTTTATCATCCTTGCTGCTTCGAAACGCGCCAAACTTTCCGTTTTAATCATCACTCCATGTATTCTTATTCCGGAATAGTGTCAATCGAACTCGCCCTAAGAGGTGGGGTATTTAGGGGTTAAGCTAATCCATTCTCTAGGTTTGCCTCGTCTACCTGCTTGATTTCAATTTCTTCGTGGTTGTCTAGCAAAAAGAACTTACCTCTGGATATTCTTACCCGTAACTCCTAGCGTCTTGTTTGGTGACCATGCATTAATATTCTCAACATGTTTATTGTTTGGCAAGGGCATCTTCTGCCAAATACAGATTTAAACCGAGAATTTAGAACGATACAAGAGGTAAGGGGTTTCAACATTATTACTTTGAAATTAATCACACAGGTCATGGAGAATGGAAAACTAAAGTATGATTTCTTGAGCAGGTGAGGCATGTTGTGAAGTTTTCTCCTAAGAAATCTTTTTCTTGTGCATCACATTGATGATATATAACTGATAAATACTGATGCTCTTCAAGTATGGATTACTTTCAAGAAAAGTATCATTATCCTTGGAGGTACACGCCTGAAGGAAATAGAGTAAAGGATAGTAATTACAGTTTGATCATTTCAATAGAGTGTCATAAAACAAATACCAAACTAATAATATAACTTTGTTATTTGCTGTGAATGGTTGAAATGTAATAAGGTACCGGTAATTACTTTTCAACTATTCTGTCTTCTAACCTGAAACTAGCTGTTATACATGTCCCTAAATGTTAATCAATTTTCAGCCCTGCTCTGGTTTTAAAAATCTCTTGTGTAACATTATGCTTGTAATATATCAAACATGAGAAGGAGGCTTTCAGCGGATATCCAAACACTGAGAAGTGAGTTGAATAATGAGGGCTAAGGCCCAGTTCGAGGTGTTTGAATATCTGATGAAACACTTTTGAGTGCTTGATATTGTTTCTCAGTATTTTAGGAGATATTTGAGATCAAAGTTGGCAAAAATGTTTTGCTAATTAAGACCACATATCCAAACTTCCTCCACAGTAGACTAAGTGATTTCTTTTGTTTTTGGTGTATGAATAAATTATTTATATATATTATTAATGAGTTTGAGAAGTACATGTCTGACATTTAAACAGGGATTTTGACTTTAATAGGACAACATGTGTGTGACATTAGCACTTGCGAATGGTATAAAGGGCCTGCCAAACTGAATGTCCATGTAGGCTACAAAATGTTGTCTTTATTTTCCATGCAATAGGGAAGTGGAAGAGGGTTTGCTGAAGAGACTGAAGAAAGTGTTTGAAGCAAAACAGGGAACAGATGGATGGATAGCTGTTGGAAATGAAAAGTAAGCTGTTTTTTTCGTTGTAATGATATATATATTTTTTGGAAACTGCAAATCATACCAAACTTGAAGTGCCGATAGGGAAAAAATGGTCTAAATAGAGAATTTCTTGGAAAGAAGAAGCCAAAAACTGACCATATGGGGAATGTGGCATATACCCAACCATGAAATCATTACCCTGTTCAATAAGCAGTCATGACAAAAACTTTAAAAAATTCTAAATTCACCACTAATATTCAAGAGAATAAATTGGAGTGATTCAAGATTTTGGTAGTTTTGACAAAACCATCTCACTAAAATAGCCAAAAAGTCAAATGCCTGCACAGGTACCCCAAAATCTGATTCAGTCTGAGGGAAAGTCAACGTGGCGGACAAAAATATAAGGATTTGGACCGGCGGGAATCCCATATAAAAAGGGGATGGATTCTTGTCAAAAATTTTAAATTAACCCCCTTAAAGGAGATCAATCTGGGCGTGGCCCAGGCTTTTTTTGATCCCCAAAGTAAATAGACACTTTTAACCCTAAAAGAGACCTTCACGGCTAATATTATGGCGTTTTGCCCGGAACACCCTAAATGAAACCAAAATCCGAAATTGAAATCGTCTGGCGTTAGACTGAGTAAAATACTAAGTCTGGCCTGTTTAGGCTGGTTTGGACGTCAAAGGATTAAGCGAAACGACGAGCATCCCTCCCCTTTCTATATGGGAGCCCCCCCGGCGATTTGGGTGGGATCCTGATAAAAGACTCAAAAGATAATTACATGTGCAGTGTAGATGAAAAAAAATCTCAATTAAAAAGCCTTATGCGTCAATCAAATCGAAACTTCAACATCCCCCCAGGCAAACCCCGGGCATTTGACTACCTTCTTTGCCCTGGGAGTGGGGAATTTGACCTTTGCCGCCGTGGGGTGGGGAAAATTGAGCCGGAAGTGTCGGGTTTAATGAATCTTTTTCGGGCACCAAAGTCGCTTACAGTCATAAAACACTTTGGACAAGATGGAAGAGATATAGCATTTATGAGCGATTAGCTTACAAAAAAGGTCTTCAAAAGTTGGGGACAGACAGACAAATCTGACAATAGGGTAGGGCATTTGAACACCATTTCAAAAGTTCAAATGCCCGAGGTTTGCCTGGGGGGGGGGGGGGGGGGGGGGGGGGGGGAATGTTGAAGTTTCGAGTTGATTGGTGCATTACCATATTACCATTGTGGGTAGCTTCCTTTCTTCGTGGTTTTTATCCACGGCAGATTCAACACAATTTGAGCCATTTTTCAATTTCTAGGTTGCCAATGGTATTCTAAATCCCAAGGCTGCACACTCCATTCTGGGGAACCCACAAAATTGAGTCCCACCGTTACAATTCCACATCAGAATCAATAATTGACAAAGATTAACCTTTCATTTCAACCCACCATCAACACATTTAGCAGCACTGGGAGCGACCTCAGGCAGTAGTTTGTTCACTCAATTGAAAGGAAAAACCTTTGAAAAGATGACAGGACAAGCCAAGTTGAACACATCAACCTTTGGAATTGGCCTTGTAACCCCCCGTTTAACAAACTGAGCCCTGCCAGGATGCCAGACCATACTTTGTTAACAACAAATGTTGTCAATGACAATGGCAAATGTTGACAAACTACGGTCTTAAAAAATTAGCTGATTTAAGAAGAAAATTAAACCACAACATGCACACCAGCTGTTAAATCCATAATTATTGGGAAATAATGTTGTTCTCTTTGATTTTTTTGTAGAGGAGTGGAGATTTCTAAGAGACCAGCTCAAGAAGGGGAGAGACCTTGGGACACCTTTAAAGGAAGTTCAGTCATTAATGCTCCTGCTCTTTTTATTTTGACCTATGTACATTCATTTGCATTCAGACATGAGTGGGATGAAATGTATGTCAAAGGTAACACTTAAATTATTATTATTGTAGATATATGCCTGAGATGTTTAAAGTGGATTGGCCGTGAGTGCTCATCAGGGATGATACCATGACACTCTATATTAATATTTCGGCAACTTTCTAGTATACTGTCCAAAACTTCACCCAATTAGATGACTGCTGATTTTGGTAAGCATCTCAAAGGGTCCTCTTCTCTTAACTTTTATGTCAGTTGTGTCCATAAATAAAGGCATAATGTCTCACCACTTAGTTTACTCCAAATTATCAAATACTGTATGAACAGTTCAGATGACTGTGACCTAAGAACAACCCAAACCCCAACACTAACTGTATGTTATAATATATCATGCAATTAGCTGAATTTCTGGACACAAGATCTTAGCTGAATGAAATCTTTTTGGATGAAATGAGGGCTGTAGATCCTGGGAAGAGTCTTTCAGATACATGTAAATAATAATAATTATTGTTGTTCCCCCATGCGTGCATCACATACTCTTGTCTTACTCTTGTCTACATTAATCTCACTATTTGTGAAAAAAAAAATTTGCTTTATAGGTGAATATGTAGAAGTGTTTGACCCACTCACAAAGGTAATATTATTATCTTGATATTTCATGTTATCTAAGGGCTGATGGCCTTACGTACTGGAGGGAATCATCACAGATGTTTTGTGTCACGCTGTGCAGCTGGATTACAGAGAAATATTTTAATTAAAGCACTTCATGATGTAGGAGAAGTCTTTTTCTGAGATTATAAGACTACAATGTATTTTTATTCTACCAAATCCCTCACCCAGAGTTAAAAAGCATACAAGATCCCACAACACTCTGACCAACTGATGACTGAGCTCACATCTGTCACAAGATGGAGCAGCGAATTACTTTATACAATTTGAAGTTTTATTACTGACATACAAGGCAATCAATAACCCAGCACCTTCTTACATAAGTCAACTCTTAGTCTACCATAATCCACCAAGGAAAATATCATCAAAAAACATATGGATACAGAGCCCTCTCAGTTGCTGCGCCCAATTTATGGAATGATTTGCCAGTTGAAATTAAGTGAAGTCCTTTGTGTTTAACTCATCTTTTTAGAATTGCTTTTTGGTAGTTATTTTTACCTTTTAAGTTTATACTTAATTTAGTTTAAATTATTATATATTTAGCTTTGTATATACCCGCTATACAAATGAAGTTATTATTATTGTTAATGTAGCACTCCATAACCTTGTTTAAAAGACA
Organism: Montipora foliosa; assembly: GCF_036669935.1. Classification (NCBI taxonomy): domain Eukaryota; kingdom Metazoa; phylum Cnidaria; class Anthozoa; order Scleractinia; family Acroporidae; genus Montipora; species Montipora foliosa. Next base: position 31,792,712 of record NC_090880.1, on the reverse strand, counting down.
AAGACAAAAGCTTTGCTTTATTGATACGAGGAATGTAAGTCACACCATTGTACAAAAAGAAACTAATATTTTAAAGTGCCCCTGTGACCAAAAAATCAATTCATATTTTTCTTTGGATTTCAAAACTATGTTAACAAAACACTAAGTAACCCTCGTTTTAAGCCTTGATTTCAAAAAGTCACCTCTTTATTTTAACTGTAATTTTCCTATTTAATGGTCCGCCATTACTAACATTATGTTCTTGAGAGAGCTGGATCGAGGAGAAAATGACGTCAAAGGCTCACTAGTTTAAGAATGCAACACGTGTGTACGCCCACAGAATTAATATGCAGCACGGGGGTTTTTGGCTTTCAGACTTTTAAACTCACGCTTTGCATATATAATAAGCTGCGTTCACAAGCTGAAATTTTAAGTTAGTGAGCCTCTGACGTCACTTTTCCTTGGATCCAACCGTCTGAGGTCCAATCGGTCAGTTTTGAACGTGAGTACTGGCGGACCGTGAAATCCAAAACTTACACTCAAAGTAAATGGCCTTTGGATAAAAATCAAAGTTCAAAATTTTGCCAGTCAGGTGTTAAGCAAACACACTTTTAAAATCTGAAGGAAAAAAGGAAGTGGTTTTTTTGATCACAGGGGCACTTTAACACTTTATTTTCCATTAGGTGTCCCTAATAGAGTTTAAGGCTGTCTGGCCTGCAAGCGGTCGTGACTTCTGTAACTTAGTTGTACTTAGGGAGCTGTCCGAGGGAATATATTGCCATGCATATCAGGGTGTGAGTATATACAGTAGATTGCATTTAAAATTTTTGACTTCAGAATGTATAATTTATTGCTTCCTCAATGTACTGTGACAGTCTGCAATGACCATTTTAACATAAAAAAGGCGTCATTCCACAGACAGTGATTAATTTCATTTGATTGTCTTGATTATAACCAAATTCAGTTGGTTTAGGAAGTCATTGTAATTTGATTAGTAGGATTGTAATGTGATTAGGTATTGTGTAAGTAAACGAAAAAGGAAACACTATATAATTAATTAAGGTATGTATTGTGTTTGTTGTTAGTAACTTGATTGCTTATGTATTGTGTCTGTTATAAAAAAACAAAATAATAAAAAAATAACCAAATTCAAAGTAATTAAATATGACAACAAAAGGTGAAAACATTTATAGTGTGTATATGATCCATTAGAATCAAAGCACATTACATATGTCTTAAAGCAGACACAATGGACTTGTACAAGTCACAAATTATCACTGAGACCGTGCAGCAATATCTACTTTGTAATTACTTCCAACGCACAATGATATTATTAACAACTCTCTTTTTAACTGAATGCTTTGTGGTCGCAACATGTTTTTTTAATGCTTTGCAGGTGGAGTTTGAAAAATGTCCTGAAAAGCAGGGAGTGGTCAGGTGGGTCTTCATTGACTTAATACTCCTTGCAGTTGCCTTGAAGTAGAGTTCATGCCTATTTAACAGGGCAAATGCAAGTCTTGTAAGCAAAAATTTAAATGTATGGCCAAGTATAAACCGGCAGTGCTTTTCCAAGGGTAAAGAGTAATATTTTGAACCAAAATTTTTGCTGAAGTGCTTGCCGCAGCCATGAATTCCAATTACACACTGTTGAAATGGCAAGAACTCGATTGCATGGTCCAAGAAATTGTTTTGTTCATGATTAATCTTTTTGTGGAAGCAACATTATGGGTGCCCTATGTAAGGGAACACAGCAGACCAAATCCAAACCTGCAACCTGCGACCTGCAAAAAATACCTGCCGCCCCCAAGTTTCTCAACCGAACACACCCTTCTTGGGGTAAGTGAGTAAGTTAGCCTATTAAGTGAACTAAACCCCAATCGGGCGAGGTTTTGAGCAGCAACCCGTGTTCGAAATGACATTTTTTTCTCGAATAATATCTGGTGCTCATAATTAATTTGTCTGTGTAAGGAAAACTTTTCAGAGAGAACAGGGAGTGAAGTGAAAGTGAGTGAGTGAAGCTATTAGTCTCTCCCCTCGGGGCTTTTCAGGACTAATTTACAATGTTTTTCGGGGGACTTTAGCCAGACTGCTTATTACACAGTTTACAATTTTATTTTAGGAAGTGAGAGATGCCCCCGTCCAGATAAGGTCAATGTTTTCTGCCTGGTCCACTGTATCTGTATTGTAGACTATGTTGTGTTCTTTGCAAACCTTTTTTGACAAGCGAGATGGACAGAGGTCTTACTCGAGTACCTAAAGTGAATTTGGAATTGACTTGGATTTGCACAGCTTGCTGATTGCCTACAGAAATTTCGCGCTAGTGTGCAATAAAGACTGCCATTCATCATTCGATGCATTAATTTGCTTCGTGAGTTCCGAGTGACCTTATAAATTGCGTATGTTTCAGCACTTATACGACACTCAAACAAAAACCCGCTCTCTTTACTTCATAACTTGCGTTGTTCTTTAGATTACCAAGTCGTAGTAAATGTAAGTAAATTGTTGTCACCTCCCAGTGGGTAAATTGAACTACATGTGAGTTTTGTTATAACTTTCAAGGAACCTGAAAGACGAAGACGAAATGAGAGCAAAAAGGAAATATCGCTTGTGGTAATTCTTAAGTCACGGGTCAGGTTGTTGAAAATTAAAGAAATTAAAATGCTAAATTTTGTGAGATAAATACTGGTTAGCCCTTTATCCGTTACCCTTTGACCCTTTACCCTTGGAAAAGAGCTGCCGAGTATAAACATCCTCATTCTGTAACTTTTCAAAACATTTTTGTCTGTGACATTGCCAGCTTGCAAAAGCTGAGGAGTGCCACACCTCTGAGACAGTGAAATAGTTTATCTTTTGCATTTTATGTTTTCAGAGGTGAAATCCTACTTGGTGGTTTTGTGATCAAAGAACTTAGTTCTGATCCTCCAAAGTGTCTTGTGACCTACATAACACGTGTGGATTTGAAAGGTATTATAGTGAATGCGAATCTAGCAAACTGTGTGAGAAATGCAATTGAAATTCAAATTCAGTTTGCACTGTTATTCGTGGTTTCCTGGAAAGTCATAATAGGGGTGCTTTCTGTTATTCACAAATCCATACATTTTACACTGATGGCACTTTGTATGCACCGTATGCATTGGAATGTAAATTCTGGTTGTTTCTATATTCTGGAAAGTCATGTCAACCTCAGGAGGTGCACACAAAATTCTTTAATTTTATTCTGAAAAATTTATGTTCCACTCAATTCTTTACTTGAAATTTCTGGAATTTTTGACTGAATTGAAAGCACCCAATCATCCAGAAGTAAGCAATGGAAACCAGTGGCACTCAAACTGACACCTTTTCGTGTGCCTTCCGTTTCTGCAGCACGTAAGTGCCCCAAATTATGATTGGCTGATTTTATTCAAATCGTTCTAAAAAGGAGGTGTTTTTTGACTCTCTTCAGGATATTTCCCGGTTTCTTTTTCAAACCGATTGACCTTATCTCAACCAAAGGCTGTGGCAGTGGTTCGTGAAAAGGTAGAAGCTCTCTACCAAAAGGATCTAGTGGCCAAAAATGAAGACCAGTCCTCCATCATGCAGCAAAGTGTTAACACAGCAAAGGAATTTAAAAAAGGCAAAGAAGGGAGAATTGGAGGAGGAAACTAAAAGCAAAGAGAAAACAAATCCATGTTAGAATGCAGCTAAAGAGATGCAAATTGGGCATGCATGAGTAATTTTTTACCAGTACCAATGAAAATGTGTCTGGCTACAAAGCCAAATTGTGTAATTTAAAAAAGGAATAAAACTATTTTTTGCAGTTACATTCCTTATTTTCTTTTATTATCAGATAAGGACAGATAAGTATTTAAGCTGTGACACCTTTAGCAACAGTTTGCAGAAATCCTTAGTCTTTTCAACTCCTTTATTTAAGGAGGCTATAAAATAACATGAATTTCGAGGTCCGTATTGTCAGGAACAGACCGGGGACATTGTGTTGTGTTCTTGGGCAAGACACTTTACTCTCACGGTGCTTCTCTCCACCCAGGTGTATAAATGGGTACCGGCGTAATGCTGGGGGTAACCCTGCGATGGACTAGCATCCCATCCAGGGGGGAGCATAAATACTCCTAGTCGCTTCATGCTACGGAAACCGGAGATAAGCGCCGGCCTTAATGGGCCTTCAGGCTCTTAACAGAGACTTTATTGTCAGGAAATAAGCTCCTGGTATTGTAAGTTATGGGAGTTTTTTTCCGTTGGTTTATGATCCCCGCGCTTCTCGCTTGATCCACAAATCAGTGGGATTTAACTTACAGTACGAATTGAGAAAACGAGGGTAGTAAAGTTAGTAATTAAACATCTCTGAGGTTATCAGGCGCATGCGTAAAAATTTGAAAACGAATTAATCTTAATGGCGTTTTGAAAAAGTTGCTTGCAAGATTCAAACAGTTTCACAAGTTAATGTCACGTAAACATGAAAAATTCGCTAGAAAGTGTTGCATCAAAATTTCAAATTTAGGTCCGTCCACACGTATCCGTTTTCATTTGAAACCGCAACTTTTTCTTTACTGATACGGCTTCCGTCCACACGTATCCGATGAAAACGGTACTTATCAAAAACGCTCTCCTGAGTGGAAATTTTTAAAAACGCTGTGTTCGCGTGTACGTGTGGACGGTCGTGGACGGACGAAAAAATGTCGACGTCACACTATCAGTTCCAGTCTACTCCGCGCAATATTATAAACTTATTCAAGATGGCGGACAGGCGCTTCACTTCCTTGTCTTTAATACTTGAGCTTATTTCAAACCTAATTGCCTGTTTTCAAGCAAATTTAGCCTTGGCATTTCTTCCAGAAGGCGACTGAGCAAAAAAGTTGCGTTTCAAAGCGTGTTTTAATATCATTTTTAAAAGTTAAAAGGCCATTCCTTTTGCATCAAAATGTGACAAAGCTGCGTAAATACTATGCAAATTTGCATGTATAAACTATGATAAAAATATACTGCATTTGATCTTTTTTCAATTTTGTGCTTCGTCAAAGACTAGATCAACAAAAAGCTTTCTTCGGGGGTCTCTTTCCGCAAAAAGCTGAAGCACAGCATGGTCACGGTAGTCAACGGGCTTTTCGTAGTGCATGTTCATCAGAGCCAAGCCTGACAGTCTTAATTTACATGGTTATGAATTTATTGCATTTAAGATTTAGGCCCTGTTTACAAGCAGGTAGGGTAACCCTAGCACTCATACATTTCTTTTTTTTTTTTTTTTTTTTTTTTTTTTCCATCGACGCGTTCACAAGGCAGCTAGGGTTACCTCGGCGCTAGGGTAACCCTATGTGAGTGCTAGGGTTACCCTAGCAGCCTTGTAAACGCTCTGCTAGGGACAACTCGCCTACCCGGGACAACGTTTTAGCGGTTTCCACTGTGTTTGCAATTCTGGCAGTTACCAGGCACGCAAAGTTGCCTCGGGTGGTAGGGTAACCCTACCTGTGAAATTTTGCTTGCAAACCCGGGCTATTTGGTCCTCCTGCTAGGCTAACCCTAGTAGTAGGGTTACCCTACCCGCTTGTAAACAGGGCCTTACTGTTTTACTAATTTAGGGGGCTCGATCGTATTCCCCAGAACCTTCCCTAGATCCCCCCAGCATCGTAAATTTCAAAGGAAAGGTACATTAAAACAGCAAAACAAGGGTCTTTTTATGAGGGACCTAATTTCAACGTAGTTAAATTACATATTTATTGGACAGCACAATTGTAGTGAACGTTAACAAAAGAGATTTTTCTGATTGAAATGAATATATATTTGAAGAACAGTTGGTAGACGAGTCCTTCACGAATTCATCCGGGTCCTTTAATATACCGTCCACACGTATCCGGATATTTTTTAATCCGCAACTTTTTCTTTCCGGATTCAAAACTGTTTCCATCCACACGTAGCATATTGTAGTCGAATTTGCCCGTCCACACGTATCCGAAACGTATCCGGATTGACTCTAGTACTCGGGACTCCTCAAGGAAACAGAAGTAACAGAGCATGCGCCATAAAGCCCTCGGCAGCCTTTTCGGCAGCCTTCTTGAGAATTGATTTCACGGTAAGGAACTGGGATCGATCTTGTTGCGTCACCCGGGTAACAAAATCTCCGGATTTAGCGTTCACACGGTTCTGGATTCATATCGGATTCAAAAATATCCCTTCTGGGGAGCGTATTTTAAAATTTCCGAAGTCGTCAGTGAATTCGCTGGATACGTGTGGACGGAAGGCGTATCCGGAAAGAAAAAGCTGTGGCTTAAAACATATCCGGATACGTGTGGACGGGGCCACCCTGCGATCAGAGCCTCCTTTTTTCTTTTTCTTTACTGAGGAGGAGAAAAGGAGGCTCTGCCTGAATCGCGTCAACTCTTTGAAGCCGCCGCCGCCCAAACTTCTGGACCGTGAGTCAATCTTGTTTTCTCTCTCTTGCGGGCATCCGTTTAGTGATAAAACCGATTGCTATAATTGAGCCCGCTGTACCCTGAAAAACCAAGATGGCGGCGAGATTTTGCACATTACATAATTAGGCTTGGGTTCGAGACTGTATCCTCCTGGCAACATGAAGCGCAAACTCAATAAAGATCTTACTCGATTCATGCAGAGTGTTTCTTGAGAACATCGTAATCCAGCAAACAAAAGAAAGGCTCTTCTAGCTTCTTCTAGCAGGTGGAACGGGGCCTGAGTGGCTTCATAACTCAGTTGGTAGAGCATACACACCCTCATCGCAGAGCTCATGGATCCATCCCGTTGGTGCCACCTGAATATTGCAGGTGTTTATAAGAGACAATTGCTTAAATTGTCCAGATTTCGAGGATCATTTCTCTCTGTCATCTAAAGAACACGTTATTGCATTTACCAAATGAGAGGTGGTCCACAGGGGATGTCCATGGACGGGGTTCACAGGGGGTGGTCTATGAAATTGGGGTCCATTTCCATAAACTCATGTAACAAGGATAGGTGACCAGGAAGTGTCCTGCACACAGGCTCTTCAGTTCCCAGCTCGCTCCAATTCCCCAGCTGTTGACCGCGCGCCATTCGACGCACGGTGAGCCCAGGGTATGTGCAACCACCACCTTGATAAGTTTAATTCACAACAAAGTTCTACTCACCAAGTCTTTCTCCGATTTCTTTTGCGAGCGAACTTTCTTTTCATTCCACACTTTTAACTACCATTTACAAGCAAAAATGGTAATCCGACAAAAGAAAGTAACCATGGCGACCCCTTCCGACAACTGGGTTTTTCGCTTGGAAATACTAATTTATGAATTCCGAAAAAGAATTGACTACTTCCCAATGTCGTCGAAGTTTACTGGTGCAAAAACTTCTTCTCGAGCAGCATCGATCACAACTATAATCATTTCAGGAGTTTCTGAGTGGGAATGTGCCGCTGGGACCCTGGAACCCTTAGCCTATACCAGAGCTAGTTCAGCTGAATTTTGCAACCCTATACTAGAGTAAACTCCCACCAATTTCCGTCTAATTCCG
>NC_090880.1:31762748-31780248 GCF_036669935.1 Montipora foliosa | reverse complement strand
CGATCGCACGGGCCGAAATCCCGGGATGACTCGTTTGGTACGACGCTCCAGCGCCGGTGTCTGGAGGTACTGCGTTTTTCTCTCTTGTTCAAACATTCCGTCAGCGCATGCGCAGCAAATGTTCTGGCTCTTCGATACCTAGCCTACCAAAAAAAATTAACATGCTGGTTTCTTGTTTTTTTTGTTTTTTTCCAGCAATTGACATTTAGGTTGATCTTGTAGGCATAAACGTTACGTAAGAACCGTGCGTGTCTGGTCTTGTCTCAGACAAAGGCGAGAGATGGTTTCATGCAGACTGGGACGCCTAAAATGCTCTGCTGTAAACATGGCGGTTCACGAGTGAAGTTGTCTCTCTGGCCTTTCTGTTGACGAATTCCAGGACCTACTGACACAATCTGGGCAAGTTTTGAAAGCTAAAACCTTCAATCGATGCGTTATTTTGCTGGTAGGACTGGGTGGCCCGACACTTATGAAAAAAACTATGAAATGAGAATCGGGAGTCTTCCCTTGTCATGGAATGGCAGAATTACCCAGAATTCTTTTTGGGCATGAGCGAGGCAACTTAAGAAGCACGAGACTGGCCCTCATCGAATGGCTGAAGCGCGGCCAGAGGAAATGTTTTCTAGCCAGATACTCAGGAGTAGGCCTGGTGTGTGCTGTTAACGTAAATTTTGGATTTCTGAACAAGTTTTTATCATAGAAAATTCGCGACAAAGTTGTGCTTTCCTTTCGCTGTAATTCTCGTGTCAAAGAAACGGTATAATAATGTAAATAAGAGAATAACGATATTTATATTTGCAGATTACCTGTCCTCTTACTACGAAAGTCAAGCTCGACATCTCTGTGCAATAAGCGCATTCAAAATTTCCTCGTATTTCTTGATAAAAGTATGTGGTTTTTTGTTGTTGTTTTTTTTTTTTGCTGTTTTTTTTTGAAGAAAGGGTTTTTCTGATTACGTGAAAAATACGTTTTCTCTCCCGTCCCCTTCTTATGCATGATCGTCGCGGAAATCACATCCTGTTCCTCAATAAACCTGGAACAACCAGTTATGGTCTTAGTTCTCTTTTTTCTTACGTTTCAGCTAAGTTGCGGAATGCGCTACCTGATTTTATCCATACCTATGAGTTTACTGGTTTAAAAAGAGAATCCAGGGCCGCATTTTGTACAGCGGCTTTTCTTTTTAATGAATATATCTTTTAGTATTGTGTATTTAGTAGGTATCTGTATATGTTATGTATTTTAGCTGTAAATGTAATGTCTCGAAGATATTAGCTCCTGTACTTATTCGGAAAAGGCTTATGACTGTATGTATGTTACCTTTAGTAGGGCGCATGCGTACACTTTGTAATCTGCGACTCCAGTGCTTACCATATGACAGATAAAATAACTTTTCTCTTGAATATATAAGCCATCTAATTCTTACGCTATATTGACAAGGGCGGTTTGGAGCTGTGAGTAGGCGTGGGATTTGTCACATATGGTTTAGGGGCCGACATATCTCTCCCTCAATGCCGTACCGGGAGGCAAGGTCGGTAGCAGAAAGCAGCGAAGGGCCAACTGCGTCCAAAAGCGATCGCACGGGCCGAAATCCCGGGATGACTCGTTTGGTACGACGCTCCAGCGCCGGTGTCTGGAGGTACTGCGTTTTTCTCTCTTGTTCAAACATTCCGTCAGCGCATGCGCAGCAAATGTTCTGGCTCTTCGATACCTAGCCTACCAAAAAAAATTAACATGCTGGTTTCTTTTTTTTTTTGTTTTTTTCCAGCAATTGACATTTAGGTTGATCTTGTAGGCATAAACGTTACGTAAGAACCGTGCGTGTCTGGTCTTGTCTCAGACAAAGGCGAGAGATGGTTTCATGCAGACTGGGACGTCTAAAATGCTCTGCTGTAAACATGGCGGTTCACGAGTGAAGTTGTCTCTCTGGCCTTTCTGTTGACGAATTCCAGGACCTACTGACACAATCTGGGCAAGTTTTGAAAGCTAAAACCTTCAATCGATGCGTTATTTTGCTGGTAGGACTGGGTGGCCCGACACTTATGAAAAAAACTATGAAATGAGAATCGGAAGTCTTCCCTTGTCATGGAATGGCAGAATTACCCAGAATTCTTTTGGGCATGAGCGAGGCAACTTAAGAAGCACGAGACTGGCCCTCATCGAATGGCTGAAGCGCGGCCAGAGGAAATGTTTTCTAGCCAGATACTCAGGAGTAGGCCTGGTGTGTGCTGTTAACGTAAATTTTGGATTTCTGAACAAGTTTTTATCATAGAAAATTCGCGACAAAGTTGTGCTTTCCTTTCGCTGTAATTCTCGTGTCAAAGAAACGGTATAATAATGTAAATAAGAGAATAACGATATTTATATTTGCAGATTACCTGTCCTCTTACTACGAAAGTCAAGCTCGACATCTCTGTGCAATAAGCGCATTCAAAATTTCCTCGTATTTCTTGATAAAAGTATGTGGTTTTTTGTTGTTGTTTTTTTTTTTGCTGTTTTTTTTTGAAGAAAGGGTTTTTCTGATTACGTGAAAAATACGTTTTCTCTCCCGTCCCCTTCTTATGCATGATCGTCGCGGAAATCACATCCTGTTCCTCAATAAACCTGGAACAACCAGTTATGGTCTTAGTTCTCTTTTTTCTTACGTTTCAGCTAAGTTGCGGAATGCGCTACCTGATTTTATCCATACCTATGAGTTTACTGGTTTTAAAAGAGAATCCAGGGCCGCATTTTGTACAGCGGCTTTTCTTTTTAATGAATATATCTTTTAGTATTGTGTATTTAGTAGGTATCTGTATATGTTATGTATTTTAGCTGTAAATGTAATGTCTCGAAGATATTAGCTCCTGTACTTATTCGGAAAAGGCTTATGACTGTATGTATGTTACCTTTAGTAGGGCGCATGCGTACACTTTGTAATCTGCGACTCCAGTGCTTACCATATGACAGATAAAATAACTTTTCTCTTGAATATATAAGCCATCTAATTCTTACGCTATATTGACAAGGGCGGTTTGGAGCTGTGAGTAGGCGTGGGATTTGTCACATATGGTTTAGGGGCCGACATATCTCTCCCTCAATGCCGTACCGGGAGGCAAGGTCGGTAGCAGAAAGCAGCGAAGGGCCAACTGCGTCCAAAAGCGATCGCACGGGCCGAAATCCCGGGATGACTCGTTTGGTACGACGCTCCAGCGCCGGTGTCTGGAGGTACTGCGTTTTTCTCTCTTGTTCAAACATTCCGTCAGCGCATGCGCAGCAAATGTTCTGGCTCTTCGATACCTAGCCTACCAAAAAAAATTAACATGCTGGTTTCTTGTTTTTTTTGTTTTTTTCCAGCAATTGACATTTAGGTTGATCTTGTAGGCATAAACGTTACGTAAGAACCGTGCGTGTCTGGTCTTGTCTCAGACAAAGGCGAGAGATGGTTTCATGCAGACTGGGACGCCTAAAATGCTCTGCTGTAAACATGGCGGTTCACGAGTGAAGTTGTCTCTCTGGCCTTTCTGTTGACGAATTCCAGGACCTACTGACACAATCTGGGCAAGTTTTGAAAGCTAAAACCTTCAATCGATGCGTTATTTTGCTGGTAGGACTGGGTGGCCCGACACTTATGAAAAAAACTATGAAATGAGAATCGGGAGTCTTCCCTTGTCATGGAATGGCAGAATTACCCAGAATTCTTTTTGGGCATGAGCGAGGCAACTTAAGAAGCACGAGACTGGCCCTCATCGAATGGCTGAAGCGCGGCCAGAGGAAATGTTTTCTAGCCAGATACTCAGGAGTAGGCCTGGTGTGTGCTGTTAACGTAAATTTTGGATTTCTGAACAAGTTTTTATCATAGAAAATTCGCGACAAAGTTGTGCTTTCCTTTCGCTGTAATTCTCGTGTCAAAGAAACGGTATAATAATGTAAATAAGAGAATAACGATATTTATATTTGCAGATTACCTGTCCTCTTACTACGAAAGTCAAGCTCGACATCTCTGTGCAATAAGCGCATTCAAAATTTCCTCGTATTTCTTGATAAAAGTATGTGGTTTTTTGTTGTTGTTTTTTTTTTTTGCTGTTTTTTTTTGAAGAAAGGGTTTTTCTGATTACGTGAAAAATACGTTTTCTCTCCCGTCCCCTTCTTATGCATGATCGTCGCGGAAATCACATCCTGTTCCTCAATAAACCTGGAACAACCAGTTATGGTCTTAGTTCTCTTTTTTCTTACGTTTCAGCTAAGTTGCGGAATGCGCTACCTGATTTTATCCATACCTATGAGTTTACTGGTTTTAAAAGAGAATCCAGGGCCGCATTTTGTACAGCGGCTTTTCTTTTTAATGAATATATCTTTTAGTATTGTGTATTTAGTAGGTATCTGTATATGTTATGTATTTTAGCTGTAAATGTAATGTCTCGAAGATATTAGCTCCTGTACTTATTCGGAAAAGGCTTATGACTGTATGTATGTTACCTTTAGTAGGGCGCATGCGTACACTTTGTAATCTGCGACTCCAGTGCTTACCATATGACAGATAAAATAACTTTTCTCTTGAATATATAAGCCATCTAATTCTTACGCTATATTGACAAGGGCGGTTTGGAGCTGTGAGTAGGCGTGGGATTTGTCACATATGGTTTAGGGGCCGACATATCTCTCCCTCAATGCCGTACCGGGAGGCAAGGTCGGTAGCAGAAAGCAGCGAAGGGCCAACTGCGTCCAAAAGCGATCGCACGGGCCGAAATCCCGGGATGACTCGTTTGGTACGACGCTCCAGCGCCGGTGTCTGGAGGTACTGCGTTTTTCTCTCTTGTTCAAACATTCCGTCAGCGCATGCGCAGCAAATGTTCTGGCTCTTCGATACCTAGCCTACCAAAAAAAATTAACATGCTGGTTTCTTTTTTTTTTTTGTTTTTTTCCAGCAATTGACATTTAGGTTGATCTTGTAGGCATAAACGTTACGTAAGAACCGTGCGTGTCTGGTCTTGTCTCAGACAAAGGCGAGAGATGGTTTCATGCAGACTGGGACGCCTAAAATGCTCTGCTGTAAACATGGCGGTTCACGAGTGAAGTTGTCTCTCTGGCCTTTCTGTTGACGAATTCCAGGACCTACTGACACAATCTGGGCAAGTTTTGAAAGCTAAAACCTTCAATCGATGCGTTATTTTGCTGGTAGGACTGGGTGGCCCGACACTTATGAAAAAAACTATGAAATGAGAATCGGGAGTCTTCCCTTGTCATGGAATGGCAGAATTACCCAGAATTCTTTTTGGGCATGAGCGAGGCAACTTAAGAAGCACGAGACTGGCCCTCATCGAATGGCTGAAGCGCGGCCAGAGGAAATGTTTTCTAGCCAGATACTCAGGAGTAGGCCTGGTGTGTGCTGTTAACGTAAATTTTGGATTTCTGAACAAGTTTTTATCATAGAAAATTCGCGACAAAGTTGTGCTTTCCTTTCGCTGTAATTCTCGTGTCAAAGAAACGGTATAATAATGTAAATAAGAGAATAACGATATTTATATTTGCAGATTACCTGTCCTCTTACTACGAAAGTCAAGCTCGACATCTCTGTGCAATAAGCGCATTCAAAATTTCCTCGTATTTCTTGATAAAAGTATGTGGTTTTTTGTTGTTGTTTTTTTTTTTTGCTGTTTTTTTTTGAAGAAAGGGTTTTTCTGATTACGTGAAAAATACGTTTTCTCTCCCGTCCCCTTCTTATGCATGATCGTCGCGGAAATCACATCCTGTTCCTCAATAAACCTGGAACAACCAGTTATGGTCTTAGTTCTCTTTTTTCTTACGTATCAGCTAAGTTGCGGAATGCGCTACCTGATTTTATCCATACCTATGAGTTTACTGGTTTTAAAAGAGAATCCAGGGCCGCATTTTGTACAGCGGCTTTTCTTTTTAATGAATATATCTTTTAGTATTGTGTATTTAGTAGGTATCTGTATATGTTATGTATTTTAGCTGTAAATGTAATGTCTCGAAGATATTAGCTCCTGTACTTATTCGGAAAAGGCTTATGACTGTATGTATGTTACCTTTAGTAGGGCGCATGCGTACACTTTGTAATCTGCGACTCCAGTGCTTACCATATGACAGATAAAATAACTTTTCTCTTGAATATATAAGCCATCTAATTCTTACGCTATATTGACAAGGGCGGTTTGGAGCTGTGAGTAGGCGTGGGATTTGTCACATATGGTTTAGGGGCCGACATATCTCTCCCTCAATGCCGTACCGGGAGGCAAGGTCGGTAGCAGAAAGCAGCGAAGGGCCAACTGCGTCCAAAAGCGATCGCACGGGCCGAAATCCCGGGATGACTCGTTTGGTACGACGCTCCAGCGCCGGTGTCTGGAGGTACTGCGTTTTTCTCTCTTGTTCAAACATTCCGTCAGCGCATGCGCAGCAAATGTTCTGGCTCTTCGATACCTAGCCTACCAAAAAAATTAACATGCTGGTTTCTTTTTTTTTTGTTTTTTTCCAGCAATTGACATTTAGGTTGATCTTGTAGGCATAAACGTTACGTAAGAACCGTGCGTGTCTGGTCTTGTCTCAGACAAAGGCGAGAGATGGTTTCATGCAGACTGGGACGCCTAAAATGCTCTGCTGTAAACATGGCGGTTCACGAGTGAAGTTGTCTCTCTGGCCTTTCTGTTGACGAATTCCAGGACCTACTGACACAATCTGGGCAAGTTTTGAAAGCTAAAACCTTCAATCGATGCGTTATTTTGCTGGTAGGACTGGGTGGCCCGACACTTATGAAAAAAACTATGAAATGAGAATCGGGAGTCTTCCCTTGTCATGGAATGGCAGAATTACCCAGAATTCTTTTGGGCATGAGCGAGGCAACTTAAGAAGCACGAGACTGGCCCTCATCGAATGGCTGAAGCGCGGCCAGAGGAAATGTTTTCTAGCCAGATACTCAGGAGTAGGCCTGGTGTGTGCTGTTAACGTAAATTTTGGATTTCTGAACAAGTTTTTATCATAGAAAATTCGCGACAAAGTTGTGCTTTCCTTTCGCTGTAATTCTCGTGTCAAAGAAACGGTATAATAATGTAAATAAGAGAATAACGATATTTATATTTGCAGATTACCTGTCCTCTTACTACGAAAGTCAAGCTCGACATCTCTGTGCAATAAGCGCATTCAAAATTTCCTCGTATTTCTTGATAAAAGTATGTGGTTTTTTGTTGTTGTTTTTTTTTTTTTGCTGTTTTTTTTTGAAGAAAGGGTTTTTCTGATTACGTGAAAAATACGTTTTCTCTCCCGTCCCCTTCTTATGCATGATCGTCGCGGAAATCACATCCTGTTCCTCAATAAACCTGGAACAACCAGTTATGGTCTTAGTTCTCTTTTTTCTTACGTATCAGCTAAGTTGCGGAATGCGCTACCTGATTTTATCCATACCTATGAGTTTACTGGTTTTAAAAGAGAATCCAGGGCCGCATTTTGTACAGCGGCTTTTCTTTTTAATGAATATATCTTTTAGTATTGTGTATTTAGTAGGTATCTGTATATGTTATGTATTTTAGCTGTAAATGTAATGTCTCGAAGATATTAGCTCCTGTACTTATTCGGAAAAAGCTTATGACTGTATGTATGTTACCTTTACTAGGGCGCATGCGTACACTTTGTAATCTGCGACTCCAGTGCTTACCATATGACAGATAAAATAACTTTTCTCTTGAATATATAAGCCATCTAATTCTTACGCTATATTGACAAGGGCGGTTTGGAGCTGTGAGTAGGCGTGGGATTTGTCACATATGGTTTAGGGGCCGACATATCTCTCCCTCAATGCCGTACCGGGAGGCAAGGTCGGTAGCAGAAAGCAGCGAAGGGCCAACTGCGTCCAAAAGCGATCGCACGGGCCGAAATCCCGGGATGACTCGTTTGGTACGACGCTCCAGCGCCGGTGTCTGGAGGTACTGCGTTTTTCTCTCTTGTTCAAACATTCCGTCAGCGCATGCGCAGCAAATGTTCTGGCTTTTCGATACCTAGCCTACCAAAAAAAATTAACATGCTGGTTTCTTTTTTTTTTGTTTTTTTCCAGCAATTGACATTTAGGTTGATCTTGTAGGCATAAACGTTACGTAAGAACCGTGCGTGTCTGGTCTTGTCTCAGACAAAGGCGAGAGATGGTTTCATGCAGACTGGGACGCCTAAAATGCTCTGCTGTAAACATGGCGGTTCACGAGTGAAGTTGTCTCTCTGGCCTTTCTGTTGACGAATTCCAGGACCTACTGACACAATCTGGGCAAGTTTTGAAAGCTAAAACCTTCAATCGATGCGTTATTTTGCTGGTAGGACTGGGTGGCCCGACACTTATGAAAAAAACTATGAAATGAGAATCGGGAGTCTTCCCTTGTCATGGAATGGCAGAATTACCCAGAATTCTTTTTGGGCATGAGCGAGGCAACTTAAGAAGCACGAGACTGGCCCTCATCGAATGGCTGAAGCGCGGCCAGAGGAAATGTTTTCTAGCCAGATACTCAGGAGTAGGCCTGGTGTGTGCTGTTAACGTAAATTTTGGATTTCTGAACAAGTTTTTATCATAGAAAATTCGCGACAAAGTTGTGCTTTCCTTTCGCTGTAATTCTCGTGTCAAAGAAACGGTATAATAATGTAAATAAGAGAATAACGATATTTATATTTGCAGATTACCTGTCCTCTTACTACGAAAGTCAAGCTCGACATCTCTGTGCAATAAGCGCATTCAAAATTTCCTCGTATTTCTTGATAAAAGTATGTGGTTTTTTGTTGTTGTTTTTTTTTTTTGCTGTTTTTTTTTTGAAGAAAGGGTTTTTCTGATTACGTGAAAAATACGTTTTCTCTCCCGTCCCCTTCTTATGCATGATCGTCGCGGAAATCACATCCTGTTCCTCAATAAACCTGGAACAACCAGTTATGGTCTTAGTTCTCTTTTTTCTTACGTATCAGCTAAGTTGCGGAATGCGCTACCTGATTTTATCCATACCTATGAGTTTACTGGTTTTAAAAGAGAATCCAGGGCCGCATTTTGTACAGCGGCTTTTCTTTTTAATGAATATATCTTTTAGTATTGTGTATTTAGTAGGTATCTGTATATGTTATGTATTTTAGCTGTAAATGTAATGTCTCGAAGATATTAGCTCCTGTACTTATTCGGAAAAAGCTTATGACTGTATGTATGTTACCTTTAGTAGGGCGCATGCGTACACTTTGTAATCTGCGACTCCAGTGCTTACCATATGACAGATAAAATAACTTTTCTCTTGAATATATAAGCCATCTAATTCTTACGCTATATTGACAAGGGCGGTTTGGAGCTGTGAGTAGGCGTGGGATTTGTCACATATGGTTTAGGGGCCGACATATCTCTCCCTCAATGCCGTACCGGGAGGCAAGGTCGGTAGCAGAAAGCAGCGAAGGGCCAACTGCGTCCAAAAGCGATCGCACGGGCCGAAATCCCGGGATGACTCGTTTGGTACGACGCTCCAGCGCCGGTGTCTGGAGGTACTGCGTTTTTCTCTCTTGTTCAAACATTCCGTCAGCGCATGCGCAGCAAATGTTCTGGCTCTTCGATACCTAGCCTACCAAAAAAAATTAACATGCTGGTTTCTTTTTTTTTTTGTTTTTTTCCAGCAATTGACATTTAGGTTGATCTTGTAGGCATAAACGTTACGTAAGAACCGTGCGTGTCTGGTCTTGTCTCAGACAAAGGCGAGAGATGGTTTCATGCAGACTGGGACGCCTAAAATGCTCTGCTGTAAACATGGCGGTTCACGAGTGAAGTTGTCTCTCTGGCCTTTCTGTTGACGAATTCCAGGACCTACTGACACAATCTGGGCAAGTTTTGAAAGCTAAAACCTTCAATCGATGCGTTATTTTGCTGGTAGGACTGGGTGGCCCGACACTTATGAAAAAAACTATGAAATGAGAATCGGGAGTCTTCCCTTGTCATGGAATGGCAGAATTACCCAGAATTCTTTTTGGGCATGAGCGAGGCAACTTAAGAAGCACGAGACTGGCCCTCATCGAATGGCTGAAGCGCGGCCAGAGGAAATGTTTTCTAGCCAGATACTCAGGAGTAGGCCTGGTGTGTGCTGTTAACGTAAATTTTGGATTTCTGAACAAGTTTTTATCATAGAAAATTCGCGACAAAGTTGTGCTTTCCTTTCGCTGTAATTCTCGTGTCAAAGAAACGGTATAATAATGTAAATAAGAGAATAACGATATTTATATTTGCATATTACCTGTCCTCTTACTACGAAAGTCAAGCTCGACATCTCTGTGCAATAAGCGCATTCAAAATTTCCTCGTATTTCTTGATAAAAGTATGTGGTTTTTTGTTGTTGTTTTTTTTTGGCTGTTTTTTTTTTGAAGAAAGGGTTTTTCTGATTACATGAAAAATACGTTTTCTCTCCCGTCCCCTTCTTATGCATGATCTTCGCGGAAATCACATGCTGTTCCTCAATAAACCTGGAACAACCAGTTATGGTCTTAGTTCTCTTTTTTCTTACGTATCACCTAAGTTGCGGAATGCGCTACCTGATTTTATCCGTACCTATGAGTTTACTGGTTTTAAAAGAGAATCCAGGGCCGCATTTTGTACAGCGGCTTTTCTTTTTAATGAATATATCTTTTAGTATTATGTATTTAGTAGGTATCTGTATATGTTATGTATTTTAGCTGTAAATGTAATGTCTCGAAGATATTAGCTCCTGTACTTATTCGGAAAAAGCTTATGACTGTATGTATGTTACCTTTAGTAGGGCGCATGCGTACACTTTGTAATCTGCGACTCCAGTGCTTACCATATGACAGATAAAATAACTTTTCTCTTGAACATATAAGCCATCTAATTCTTACGCTATATTGACAAGGGCGGTTTGGAGCTGTGAGTAGGCGTGGGATTTGTCACATATGGTTTAGGGGGCGACATATCTCTCCCTCAATGCCGTACCGGGAGGCAAGGTCGGTAGCAGAAAGCAGCGAAGGGCCAACTGCGTCCAAAAGCGATCGCACGGGCCGAAATCCCGGGATGACTCGTTTGGTACGACGCTCCAGCGCCGGTGTCTGGAGGTACTGCGTTTTTCTCTCTTGTTCAAACATTCCGTCAGCGCATGCGCAGCAAATGTTCTGGCTCTTCGATACCTAGCCTACCAAAAAAATTAACATGCTGGTTTTTTTTTTTTTTTTTTTTGTTTTTTTCCAGCAATTGACATTTAGGTTGATCTTGTAGGCATAAACGTTACGTAAGAACCGTGCGTGTCTGGTCTTGTCTCAGACAAAGGCAAGAGATGGTTTCATGCAGACTGGGACGCCTAAAATGCTCTGCTGTAAACATGGCGGTTCACGAGTGAAGTTGTCTCTCTGGCCTTTCTGTTGACGAATTCCAGGACCTACTGACACAATCTGGGCAAGTTTTGAAAGCTAAAACGTTCAATCGATGCGTTATTTTGCTGGTAGGACTGGGTGGCCCGACACTTATGAAAAAAACTATGAAATGAGAATCGGGAGTCTTCCCTTGTCATGGAATGGCAGAATTACCCAGAATTCTTTTTGGGCATGAGCGAGGCAACTTAAGAAGCACGAGACTGGCCCTCATCGAGTGGCTGAAGCGCGGCCAGAGGAAATGTTTTCTAGCCAGATACTCAGGAGTAGGCCTGGTGTGTGCTGTTAACGTAAATTTTGGATTTCTGAACAAGTTTTTATCATAGAAAATTCGCGACAAAGTTGTGCTTTCCTTTCGCTGTAATTCTCGTGTCAAAGAAACGGTATAATAATGTAGATAAGAGAATAACGATATTTATATTTGCAGATTACCTGTCCTCTTACTACGAAAGTCAAGCTCGACATCTCTGTGTAATAAGCGCATTCAAAATTTCCTCGTATTTCTTGATAAAAGTATGTGGTTTTTTGTTGTTGTTTTTTTTTTTGCTGTTTTTTTTTGAAGAAAGGGTTTTTCTGATTACGTGAAAAATACGTTTTCTCTCCCGTCCCCTTCTTATGCATGATCGTCGCGGAAATCACATCCTGTTCCTCAATAAACCTGGAACAACCAGTTATGGTCTTAGTTCTCTTTTTTCTTACGTATCAGCTAAGTTGCGGAATGCGCTACCTGATTTTATCCATACCTATGAGTTTACTGGTTTTAAAAGAGAATCCAGGGCCGCATTTTGTACAGCGGCTTTTCTTTTTAATGAATATATCTTTTAGTATTATGTATTTAGTAGGTATCTGTATATGTTATGTATTTTAGCTGTAAATGTAATGTCTCGAAGATATTAGCTCCTGTACTTATTCGGAAAAAGCTTATGACTGTATGTATGTTACCTTTAGTAGGGCGCATGCGTACACTTTGTAATCTGCGACTCCAGTGCTTACCATATGACAGATAAAATAACTTTTCTCTTGAATATATAAGCCATCTAATTCTTACGCTATATTGACAAGGGCGGTTTGGAGCTGTGAGTAGGCGTGGGATTTGTCACATATGGTTTAGGGGCCGACATATCTCTCCCTCAATGCCGTACCGGGAGGCAAGGTCGGTAGCAGAAAGCAGCGAAGGGCCAACTGCGTCCAAAAGCGATCGCACGGGCCGAAATCCCGGGATGACTCGTTTGGTACGACGCTCCAGCGCCGGTGTCTGGAGGTACTGCGTTTTTCTCTCTTCTTCAAACATTCCGTCAGCGCATGCGCAGCAAATGTTCTGGCTCTTCGATACCTAGCCTACCAAAAAAAATTAACATGCTGGTTTCTTTTTTTTTTTGTTTTTTTCCAGCAATTGACATTTAGGTTGATCTTGTAGGCATAAACGTTACGTAAGAACCGTGCGTGTCTGGTCTTGTCTCAGACAAAGGCGAGAGATGGTTTCATGCAGACTGGGACGCCTAAAATGCTCTGCTGTAAACATGGCGGTTCACGAGTGAAGTTGTCTCTCTGGCCTTTCTGTTGACGAATTCCAGGACCTACTGACACAATCTGGGTAAGTTTTGAAAGCTAAAACCTTCAATCGATGCGTTATTTTGCTGGTAGGACTGGGTGGCCCGACACTTATGAAAAAAACTATGAAATGAGAATCGGGAGTCTTCCCTTGTCATGGAATGGCAGAATTACCCAGAATTCTTTTTGGGCATGAGCGAGGCAACTTAAGAAGCACGAGACTGGCCCTCATCGAATGGCTGAAGCGCGGCCAGAGGAAATGTTTTCTAGCCAGATACTCAGGAGTAGGCCTGGTGTGTGCTGTTAACGTAAATTTTGGATTTCTGAACAAGTTTTTATCATAGAAAATTCGCGACAAAGTTGTGCTTTCCTTTCGCTGTAATTCTCGTGTCAAAGAAACGGTATAATAACGTAAATAAGAGAATAACGATATTTATATTTGCAGATTACCTGTCCTCTTACTACGAAAGTCAAGCTCGACATCTCTGTGCAATAAGCGCATTCAAAATTTCCTCGTATTTCTTGATAAAAGTATGTGGTTTTTTGTTGTTGTTTTTTTTTGGCTGTTTTTTTTTTTGAAGAAAGGGTTTTTCTGATTACATAAAAAATACGTTTTCTCTCCCGTCCCCTTCTTATGCATGATCTTCGCGGAAATCACATGCTGTTCCTCAATAAACCTGGAACAACCAGTTATGGTCTTAGTTCTCTTTTTTCTTACGTATCACCTAAGTTGCGGAATGCGCTACCTGATTTTATCCGTACCTATGAGTTTACTGGTTTTAAAAGAGAATCCAGGGCCGCATTTTGTACAGCGGCTTTTCTTTTTAATGAATATATCTTTTAGTATTATGTATTTAGTAGGTATCTGTATATGTTATGTATTTTAGCTGTAAGTGTAATGTCTCGAAGATATTAGCTCCTGTACTTATTCGGAAAAAGCTTATGACTGTATGTATGTTACCTTTAGTAGGGCGCATGCGTACACTTTGTAATCTGCGACTCCAGTGCTTACCATATGACAGATAAAATAACTTTTCTCTTGAACATATAAGCCATCTAATTCTTACGCTATATTGACAAGGGCGGTTTGGAGCTGTGAGTAGGCGTGGGATTTGTCACATATGGTTTAGGGGGCGACATATCTCTCCCTCAATGCCGTACCGGGAGGCAAGGTCGGTAGCAGAAAGCAGCGAAGGGCCAACTGCGTCCAAAAGCGATCGCACGGGCCGAAATCCCGGGATGACTCGTTTGGTACGACGCTCCAGCGCCGGTGTCTGGAGGTACTGCGTTTTTCTCTCTTGTTCAAACATTCCGTCAGCGCATGCGCAGCAAATGTTCTGGCTCTTCCTAGCCTACCAAAAAAAATTAACATGCTGGTTTCTTGTTTTTTTTGTTTTTTTCCAGCAATTGACATTTAGGTTGATCTTGTAGGCATAAACGTTACGTAAGAACCGTGCGTGTCTGGTCTTGTCTCAGACAAAGGCGAGAGATGGTTTCATGCAGACTGGGACGCCTAAAATGCTATGCTGTAAACATGGCGGTTCACGAGTGAAGTTGTCTCTCTGGCCTTTCTGTTGACGAATTCCAGGACCTACTGACACAATCTGGGCAAGTTTTGAAAGCTAAAACCTTCAATCGATGCGTTATTTTGCTGGTAGGACTGGGTGGCCCGACACTTATGAAAAAAACTATGAAATGAGAATCGGGAGTCTTCCCTTGTCATGGAATGGCAGAATTACCCAGAATTCTTTTTGGGCATGAGCGAGGCAACTTAAGAAGCACGAGACTGGCCCTCATCGAATGGCTGAGGCGCGGCCAGAGGAAATGTTTTCTAGCCAGATACTCAGGAGTAGGCCTGGTGTGTGCTGTTAACGTAGATTTTGGATTTCTGAACAAGTTTTTATCATAGAAAATTCGCGACAAAGTTGTGCTTTCCTTTCGCTGTAATTCTCGTGTCAAAGAAACGGTATAATAATGTAAATCAGAGAATAACGATATTGTTGAGAAAGTTGAGTTGTATTGTGTGACGGTAGTTTTCTTTAACAATTTGTGATTCCTTAAATTGTATTTAAATCGGAAATTAGTGGTTTATCGTCAGAACCGACTGACTAGTTGATTAGGTGTTCATACATCGCTAAAAGTATGTTTATGCCGCGTTTTCCGGTCGGCGTCTTGTTCTAAAATGATTGATTGTGTTAGGATGTTTTTTTTGCAAAAAGTTCTGTTCGTTGTCAGATAGTTGAGCTGTGTGAGAAGAAAGGTTGAAGACGAGCGACATCAGTTAAATAAAAGTTGAAGTTTGCGAAGAACGGCCTTTCGAGTATTGGCATTCGCGAAACAGTGGCACCTTTACGGGACCTGAAGTCGTTTTGACAAGAAGCAGCGTGGATCATGGAAGACATATCAAAGGGAATTCAAGGTAAAGTGAAACTCCTTCAGTTTACCCTGGGGAAATCGCAAGAAATTCAAAACACTGGAAGCGCGCTCTTAATCACCAGGCACCGTGATTCCCTGAATACAATAGTTCAAAGTATAGAACAACTTAAGCTCCAAGTGGTGGAAGAAATGTTCAATAATGACAAATCAGAGGAAGAAATTTCCACGTGGACCGCAACCGTCGAGGGACGCCTGTCCGAAGGCGATGCAATGATCACAAAATTAACTAAATGCGTAAATGACCTTAAAGCTTAAGAAGAATTAAGAGTTAAGGAAGCGGAGAACGTTGTTAAGAATAAAGAGCGCGAAGAACTGCTAAGATTCGAGCGAGCACAGCTAGAGCAGAAACTTGAATTTGAGAAGAAAATAGAAGAGTCTAAGAAGAACCAGGCGCCAGCGAAATTAGCCGAAGCCAAAAGCAGCGAGACAAGAAATACAAAGCTCCCGAAATTAACTATTGCTAAATTTAATGGTTCCCAGACGGATTGGCTGCGTTTCTGGAATATTTTTGAAGCTGAAGTTGACAAATGTAGCGATTTGGCATGTGTAACTAAATTCGCTTATCTTAAGGACCTTCTGGAACCGAAGATAAGAGCGTCAATCGATGGGCTTCCTTTCTCAAGTGAGGGCTATGAGCGAGCCAAAAGTATTTTGAAAAACAAGTACGGGAGAACATCTTCCGAGAAGAACCACGCGTGACTCATTCTACCACGCGCGACAAGAGAACGGGCGTTCCCTTTGGTGTGTTTATTGCGAAAACGCGGACCACAAGTCGTTCGAGTGCAACAAGTTCACTGACCCAACTCAAAGGAGAAAGATCCTTATCCAGAAGCGCTTATGTTTTAATTGCACCAAACCCGATCACCGAGCGTCGGAGTGCAAGAGCAGAAGAACGTGTTTGAATTGTAAGGGGCGCCATCACTCTTCCATCTGTGATAGAGAAACTGTTGAGGCTTCTATGACGGCCGCGCAAGTAGGTGAAGGGCCAGTAGTTTTTCCTATTATCGTAGTGGAGGTTGCAGGGATCCGGTGTCGTGCATTATTAGACTCAGGGGCCGGAAGTTCCTACGCGTCGGCGGCCTTACTCACAAAAGTTGCTGCGAAACCTCATCATTCCGGTGTTCGAAAGGTTGAGATGATGTTAGGCACAGTCAAGCGTATCATGGAAGTTTATCGGATCAAGATTAAGTCAGCAACAGGTGACTTTGAAATGGAAGCAGACGTGACGAAAGTTGACAAACCGCAGCTGATGACGGTCGAAAACCCCCGTTACAAAAGTCTTTTGGAGAAACATCCACATCTTAAAGGAGTCATCATGGATGATACCGATCACAAACCCCGTCTACCAGTGCATCTTATCCTTGGAAATAGTGAGTGCCCTAGAATCAGCACCTCAGAGCCACAACGCGTTGGTAGGGAATGGGATCCAGTCGCAAGTTACACGAAGTTGGGCTGGACCATTACTTCACCTGGTCATGAGTTAGACACCACCAATATGCTCCTCACTCAAACATCTAGCGCGGACTACGAAGAACTTTGTAGATTAGATGTTCTCGGGCTTGAAGATTCACCGACAGGAGACCAGGGTGTAGTCTATGAGGAATTTAAGGAGCAATTGTGGCGGAGCAAGGAAGGATGGTACGAAACCGGGCTTCCGTGGATAGGAAATCACCCTTCTCTGCCAAGTAACAAAGAAGGAAGCCTTCGCAGACTTGGGAGCCTTTTAAGGAAGCTAGATTCATCGAATTCCATCAGTGATTACCATGAAATCATTCAGGAGCAGTTGGAAACTGGAGTAGTCGAACGCGCCCCCGACTTAATCCATGGAAGAGAATTTTACATACCCCATAAGGGAGTTATACGCGAATCAGCTGAAAGCACCAAGCTGAGAGTTGTTTACGATGCTTCGGCCAGAGCCTGGAACGGTGCACCATCCTTGAACGAATGTCTGAACTCTGGCCCTCCCTTGCAAAACAAACTCTGGAGTGTGTTAATCCGTGGACGTTTCAACCCAGTTGCATTAACAGGAGACATCAAGAAGGCCTTTCTGCAAGTAAGAATTAGAGCTGAGGATAGAGACGCACTAAGGTTCCACTGGGTGAAAGATATAGGAACGAGAGAGATAGAGACACTGCGCTTTACAAGAGCA
>NC_090880.1:31752748-31760248 GCF_036669935.1 Montipora foliosa | reverse complement strand
AATCGTGAGAGCAGTCAAGCTACGAGCGGAAAAAGGTCATCTTGAACGAGCCATTCAGCAGTTATACCGCCTTGAACTGTCTTGTGACAGAAGAGTAGATCGCCAAGTTCCAGGAGCCGCACTAAATCCTCAAGCAGGCGTTTTCAAACCAAGGCGTGACGCTGCAGTTGCTGCCGGGATACGTGTACACGATGTCATTCAGCAGGAACAAGAAGTTTAAAAAAAAAAAAAAAAAAAACTTTGCACGAATGTGTTTGTCCTTTTCAAGAACAAACAGGGTAGTGTGTTGAGAAAGTTGAGTTGTATTGTGTGGGGGTAGTTTTCTTTAACAATTTGTGATTCCTTAAATTGTATTTAAATCGGAAATTAGTGGTTTATCGTCAGAACCGACTGACAAGTTGATTAGGTGTTCATACATCGCTAAAAGTTTGCTTATGCCGCGTTTTCCGGTCGGCGTCTTGTTCTAAAATGATTCATTGTGCTAGGATGTTTTTTTTGCAAAAAGTTCTCTTCGTTGTCAGATAGTTGAGCTGTGTGAGAAGAAAGGTTGAAGACGAGCGACATCAGTTAAATAAAAGTTGAAGTTTGCGAAGAACGGCCTGTTGAGTCTTGGCATTCGCGAAAATATTTATATTTGCAGATTACCTGTCCTCTTACTACGAAAGTCAAGCTCGACATCTCTGTGCAATAAGCGCATTCAAAATTTCCTCGTATTACTTGATAAAAGTATGTGGTTTTTTGTTGTTGTTTTTTTTTTGCTGTTTTTTTTTTTAAAGAAAGGGTTTATCTGATTACATGAAAAATACGTTTTCTCTCCCGTTCCCTTCTTATGCATGATCGTCGCGGAAATCACATCCTGTTCCTCAATAAACCTGGAACAACCAGTTACGGTCTTAGTTCTCTTTTTTCTTACGTATCAGCTAAGTTGCGGAATGCGCTACCTGATTTTATCCGTACCTATGAGTTTACTGGTTTTAAAAGAGAATCCAGGGCCGCATTTTGTACAGCGGCTTTTCTTTTTAATGAATATATCTTTTAGTATTATGTATTTAGTAGGTATCTGTATATGTTATGTATTTTAGCTGTAAGTGTAATGTCTCGAAGATATTAGCTCCTGTACTTATTCGGAAAAAGCTTATGACTGTATGTATGTTACCTTTAGTAGGGCGCATGCGTACACTTTGTAATCTGCGACTCCAGTGCTTACCATATGACAGATAAAATGACTTTTCTCTTGAATATATAAGCCATCTAATTCTTACGCTATATTGACAAGGGCGGTTTGGAGCTGTGAGTAGGCGTGGGATTTGTCTCATATGGTTTAGGGGCCGACATATCTCTCCCTCAATGCCGTACCGGGAGGCAAGGTCGGTAGCAGAAAGCAGCGAAGGGCCAACTGCGTCCAAAAGCGATCGCACGGGCCGAAATCCCGGGATGACTCGTTTGGTACGACGCTCCAGCGCCGGTGTCTGGAGGTACTGCGTTTTTCTCTCTTGTTCAAACATTCCGTCAGCGCATGCGCAGCAAATGTTCTGGCTCTTCGATACCTAAGAGAGTTAACTGAATAGAGGGTAATGTAAAGTGCTAGATTTCTATCCCATATGAACCATGTGAGCGTTAGCCCTACTGATGGAAATGGGCCCACACAAGGACAGAGAAAAACTGACCAGTTTTTCTCTGTCCTTGTGTGGGCCCATTTCCATCAGTAGGGCTAACGCTCACATGGTTCATATGGGATAGAAATCTAGCACTTTACATTACCCTCTATTCAGTTAACTCTGTTTAAAATATAAGTGCTACACGGCCAACGTTTGTATAAACGTAACCTTTCCTTGTCTTCGATACCTAGCCTACCAAAAAAATTAACATGCTGGTTTCTTTTTTTTTTTTTTTTTTTTCCAGCAATTGACATTTAGGTTGATCTTGTAGGCATAAACGTTACGTAAGAACCGTGCGTGTCTGGTCTTGTCTCAGACAGAGGCGAGAGATGGTTTCATGCAGACTGGGACGCCTAAAATGCTATGCTGTAAACATGGCGGTTCACGAGTGAAGTTGTCTCTCTGGCCTTTCTGTTGACGAATTCCAGGACCTACTGACACAATCTGGGCAAGTTTTGAAAGCTAAAACCTTCAATCGATGCGTTATTTTGCTGGTAGGACTGGGTGGCCCGACACTTATGAAAAAAACTATGAAATGAGAATTGTGAGTCTTCCCTTGTCATGGAATGGCAGAATTACCCAGAATTCTTTTTGGGCATGAGGGAGGCAACTTAAGAAGCACGAGACTGGCCCTCATCGAATGGCTGAAGCGCGGCCAGAGGAAATGTTTTCTAGCCAGATACTCAGGAGTAGGCCTGGTGTGTGCTGTTAACGTAAATTTTGGATTTCTGAACAAGTTTTTATCATAGAAAATTCGCGACAAAGTTGTGCTTCCCTTTCGCTGTAATTCTCGTGTCAAAGAAACGGTATAATAATGTAAATAAGAGAATAACGATATTTATATTTGCAGATTACCTGTCCTCTTACTACGAAAGTCAAGCTTGACATCTCTGTGCAATAAGCGCATTCAAAATTTCCTCGTATTTCTTGATAAAAGTATATGGTTTTTTGTTGTTGTTTTTTTTTGCTGTTTTTTTTTTTGAAGAAAGGGTTTTTCTGATTACGTGAAAAATACGTTTTCTCTCCCGTCCCCTTCTTATGCATGATCGTCGCGGAAATCACATCCTGTTCCTCAATAAACCTGGAACAACCAGTTATGGTCTTAGTTTTCTTTTTTCTTACGTATCAGCTAAGTTGCGGAATGCGCTACCTGATTTTATCCATACCTATGAGTTTACTGGTTTTAAAAGAGAATCCAGGGCCGCATTTTGTACAGCGGCTTTTCTTTTTAATGAATATATCTTTTAGTATTATGTATTTAGTAGGTATCTGTATATGCTATGTATTTTAGCTTTAAATGTTATGTCTCGAAGATATTATCTCTTCTCGTTTTTTTGAAATTCGAGATGAAATATAGCTTATGATTGTATGTATGTTAATTTTAGGAGGGCGCATGCGCTCACTTTGTAATCTGCGACTCCAGTGCTTACCATACGACAAATAAAATGATTTTTCCCTTGAATATCCATGGATATAAGCCATATAATTCTTTTGCTATATTGACTACCGAGGTTTGGAGCTGTGAGTAGACCTGGGATTTGTCACATATGGTTAAGGGGCCGACACACCCTCATACCCAGCATCTTCGTTCCCTTTGACCAGGTTATACGTGGGTATACAGGGGTATATAATGGCATACATGGGTATATAGTGGTATATGAGGGTATACAAGGGTATACGTGGGTATATAAGGGTATACATGGGTATATAGGGGTCTATAAAATGCGCATATAGTGGTATATAGGGGTATATAAGGGTATATATGGGTATATAGGGCTAATTTATATTAAATACACTATAAATACCTTATATTTAAATACATAATAATACCCTTTAGGGAGACATTAAGTACTTACCGTCACGCGTCACGCGACGCTGGTGATTGGAATTGTTCGTGGGCTCAACGTCACATGAACTTTGACTTCGAAACGAAAACAGCTGAGAGACAGAAATTTATTTTATCAAACGAGTTGATAAAGGTCAAATCAGCTGAGAGACAGCTGAGACGTAACAGTCCATAGGTCTCTTTTGAAGTAATGTAAGTCTTTAACTGATAATAGCCCAAAAACTTTACGTAGCGAACAACTTGACGTAAGCCTAAGCTCAGTCATAAGACCCTTGCTTGTGCGAAAAATAAACGAGTTGTACTCGTGCAGATGGTCAGATTGTCTTTTGAAGTCCAGCTATGATTTCTCTTTTGTGGTTGCTTTATCTGTTTTTAATTGGTGTAGTTATTGCTTATCTCACCTATGCGCTTTTCTTTGATAGCAAGGTGAGAAAATTTGGTCAATTTTTTTCTTATCTTTTATGGCCGAAAAAGTTAATGGCTAATAATAATATTGTGCGAGAACTGAAGTGTACATCAAAGTTAATTAACATGTCCTCTTCGATTTTCAGGAAGATCCGCAAGAAGCAACTCCAATACGGAAAAAAAATCCAGGATCTGAAAGAAGTATGTATCTATAACATAAGCGTGATATACCGGTAGGCTGACAAGAAATATAGCTGCGATACTAAGAGCATCAGGACAGGAAATTAAAAGGAAAGGCCCACTTGTTGTTCCATTGACTAATCGAAGATGCCCTGCTACTAGAAGTGCTTTAATTATTACTAAACCATTTTTAATCAGATCACATGGGCAGCCATTTTTTGCAATGATTTGAGCTCTTGCTTAAAAAAACATCCCAAGCAAAGTTAACATTTAAAGGTTTTACTTTTTTTAAGACTTACTTGTTCATAAAAATAAGTTAAATAATATGCCCACGGGGAAGGACGAGCTGTAAATTTGTCAGTCATACAATGAAGTCAAGTCACACTTTGAATTGTGTTAATATTTGTAATGGCATGCAACTGTTTTTTTAACAGTGTGCGACATTTGCAGACTACACTGCAGACCACAGGCCACAGACTAAATTTAACTCACAGTTATTGAAGGCTAACCATTTTAAAATGGGTGCCAGTCTGCAGTCTGCAAATGTCACACACAGTTTTTCAATGATATTTGTTAAAACTAATTTTGCATGAATAAGATGCATATACAACTGGAAAATGATTGATAACTTTGAAAACTGATGATTTACTTTAAGTTCATGATATCTCCTTTAGAATTCAATTCTTTTCACTATAAAGCTAATAAAGTTTGAAGTATATTTTAATGAGGGATTGAGACTAGTGGCCTGTTTCTCAAAAAATCGGAAAGATTTCGGACCTACCGATATTTCGGGTGCCACAATTCCCTCTATATCTTCGCAACGCCAAGGTTTGAAGCCATCAAACTTCGCAATCCTCTTAGTTTTTCTTACATTAAAAACATGTTAAAGGATCAGCTTTTCAAAATAAGCAGATTGCAGTTTGACGACTGGCTTTTCGGGCCGGAAAAGTTCTCGGGACTTTCAAGAAAGAGGCCCCAGGACCCAAAGTTTATTTTTGGCTTTGGGCGCACTTGTGCTACCAATTGTATATTTCTAGGTGCACTGCCAAAATTTTAGGTGCACAGCAGAAAATGTTAGGAACACAGCTTAAAATACTGGGAGCACCTGTTCTATTAAGAAAAGGAGAACTTAAGACATCATTACGTCATTTTCAGCTTTTTGTATTTTACTTTGATCCTGTGTTTGTTGTTTTAACTAAAGCTGACTTGTGATAAAATTGTTGTGATTTTTATATCTTAATCATCTTGACTTCTCAATTTCAACAACAAATTATTATAATTACATGTTATCATCATGTTAAAGTACATTCGAGATAACAGAAACGTTTTCATCATGTACATGTATTTCCTTTTCAATGTACACTTGTTGCCAAAGAAAATATACTTGAAAACTGGAATAGATGCACAACTTCATAATTGTCTTAAAAAAAGGTTGCTGTTATTCATCATGGTGAAGTACAGTAATGATAAAGTTTTCTCGTTTGTCTCACGATGTGGTCACTTGTGATGTAGATTGCGAAGTTTCGACTGCATACTGCTAGTCTTCATCAGGCGATGAATTCGACTGCTTACGTGTCACCTTTTAAGCAGGATGCTCCGCTGTGATTGGTTGGTTTTCAGCAGCTGTGATCGGTGCATTTCGATCCTCACTGTTTTGGCTTGTTGTTCATTTGGCGGTCCACTGTCGTACAGTTCTCCTGTTGTTGTGTTTTTTTGTGTTTTTTGATCGTGGGCATCCATGCTTCTGGAATTTCTATTCCACTCTCCCTGATGATGTTGTTAGGGTGAAGTCTTACGTGAATCACCTCTTTGACTCTGCGTGTGTACCAATGAGGATCATGATCAATAAACTTTACTTCATTCCAAAAATAACTGGATACAAGACAATACAATCGCGATGACTTAAAGGGACAGTTTCACGGTTTTGCGCATGTCCAAGCTTTAGCGCTAGCAGTTGTAAATTTTACGGTTTCTTACTGAACCAGATGATGTTAATTAAACACAGAGAGTATTAAAGCAAATACACTGAATGACTAAGGCCCAAATCTGGTGGAAGACACTGCGGGTTTACACAAAATATCTAATTTAGTTTTGATCTGGAATTTATTGTACGGGTCGAAAATTTATTCCACGCTTGAGTTGTCATAATGCACGAGTAATCTATTCGCATGCAGTAGGTTCATAACACATTTTAGGAAATGATTACAAAAGTAATTCCAATGAGTAATCAATTACTATGGGATTGTTTCCGTTTCCTCCATCAGTGCTTTCGATTGTTTCAATAACAATGGAATTAAATGGGCTGACGTGACAGTTTGCCCATGCACTGAGACGTGAAACTCTCCCTTTAACTGGGATATAATTCAGTTCTTTAACAAATTTCGTTCCTTGAAGAAATAGGCTCATATAGTTGACCCTCTGTTGACCTTCCACTACCACAAACCTTTGACATGCACAATGAGCATGTGCTTTATTCGTAGTCTTCATTTGCTTGTGTCAGCGGAGTTTTAACAAATAGAAGAGTATGGAATGAAACATCAACAGGAAAAACGGACCTTCGCCGGCGTAGGGGGAATTCGTTAAGAAAACTGACGACAAATAAACACACACCGATGAAAGGAAAATAATGTAACTTTATTATTTAGGGTCAGATTTTGGTATATATATGTTTATATCTGTTGATTGAAGCATCTGTTTTGTGACTTACCACTCGGAGTACGCAAGTATAGTCAGTCGTGCTGTATTTGAGCTTTTAAGGCGCGCGAGTGCGATCACAATGATTTTTTAGGTGCACATCTAAACATTTAGTCGCATGTGTGACTGTTTTGTCGCTAACTTCGAGCCCTGATTGAGACATGCCTACTGAATGCACTCTATTTTATCTTTAATCCACAAAAATCAATACGTATGCTACCTCACCTAGAATATTGTTACGTAAGTGTTTAAAGTGTCCTTGTTCAATAGGAAGCTCTTTCAAGTGAATACAGTATACTACAAAAATCAAAAGCAAATTGCCAAGGTCAAAACCAGTCACAAATCCTTATAATCTTCATAATTCTACACTGTGTCCATTCTCCAGCTTGTTCCTCCAACCAGTGGCAAAGGCTGGCAACTGCAAAGAGTGGACAGTGGTATTAGGACATGGCAAAAGACGAGTGAAAGTTCACCTTCATGGATTCAGGAAACAATTTATGCATGCTCTATAATTGTTCCAGTATCTGGTCAGGTATGTAAGTGGAAAGTAATCTCCTTGATATTTTATGTGAACCAAACCATGCTTGGCCTTTCATGCATAACAGGCCCATTTATAGTCTGTTCCTTTTCTTGCAGAAGGTTATTGATGTCCTTAAACAGCCCAGTTTGTTGCTGGCATGGGATCCGCATGTTAAAAAGGTTCAAAAGGTTACTGTG
>NC_090880.1:31735248-31747748 GCF_036669935.1 Montipora foliosa | reverse complement strand
CAGGTATGAACCTGGTCTAAGACCTGTTGTAAAACAAGAACAATCTCGTCAACAGTGTCTCCAATTACATAAATTGTTGTATCGTCCGCATACATATATAACTTTTCCTGTGTTAACATGATCTGGTAAGTTATTAACATAAGTTGCAAACAGTCTGGGGCCTAATAGCGACCCTTGGGGTACTCCTTAAAAAATCCTATCTTATGTTATAAACTTGAGTCCTTTGCACAGGGTTGGAGAGGTAATCATTGATCCAATTTCACATGCTACCCGTAACTGCGACTCCTTTAAGTTTTTCAGGAAGGATAGTGCGATTTACACAATCGAAAGCCTTGCGGAAATCAATGAATAAGACTCCAACCTTGTGACCTCCCTCCAAAGCTTCTCTCCAAGCCTCAGTAAGATTTAGAAGAAGACTCAGTCGTATTACCTTCTCTAAAGCCCCATTTCTGATTATTTAGAATATTATTAGATAAAATATGATCATCAAAAGACTTACATACAACCTCAAGCAGTTTTTCTGGGACACGAAGCAAAGATATTGGTCTTTAATTATTAGGAGCCAATTTATTCCTTTTTTTAAAAATAGCTGTAACTGACGATTTCTTCCACTGCTGTAGGAATCTACAACAATCCTTGGTTTTTTTGAAAACCTCAAACAACCCTTGTACCACAGATTCCTGAGCTAATAAAAGATCTTTAGGTGTGATTTGATCAGGCCCCACTGACTTATTTGGCTGAAGGGATTTGAGAACATCATTTTTGATCTCATCCCTCGCATAAGCTTGAAAATGAACTTTTAACTCTTCCATGCGTTACGCGCTCATTTCCATATCATGGAATAACATAATAAGCTCCATTTGTAGTATGTCTCGTTCTGTCTAAAGCTTTCAACCAATTTGCATGTGCTGTTCTTCCTGAACTCATTTGAGATGATTATACTTTAGGCTGAATTAAGTGGTAGTGCCGTTCATCAGAATATCCCCATTTTCTTTTAAAGTCTTCTCCGGATTTTTCGACCTCAAGAGCCTTTAAGACGAAGTCCTCCTCGAAAATTTTATTTCTGAACTCAACCGATAGGCTCACAGGATGTTCGAGTTGGCGATCCAGTTCGTAGTAATGACTTTCCAACAGGTATTTTCCATGGTCAGCAAGGAGTGAGCGCATTTTTTTCGTGTATCTCTTTCCTCGGTCACCAATTTGAGGCTGCACAGCGGACAACGAACCACGATCCCAAATCGCATCGAATCTTTTACCGACGTGCTCTTCAGATAGAGCAAACAAGTCGCAACAGAAGATTGTTATTTGCTTTCCCACGCACTTGTACACATCGACTGGATCAGTAGTCGCTGTCAATATTACTTGCTCCGCTGAAAACGCGAGGTTGTTATCTTTGAAAAAACTTTCAATCGCTAGCTTTGATACCTCTACACCAACGACGCTGTGTCCCTGTTCAGCTAACCACAACATATCAAGAGATTTTCCGCACAAAGGAACAAACACTGTTATGTTGGATCGTCCACCAGTGAGCTCGTCAAAATACTTTTGGAGCATTTTGTGAACTGTGTCTTGGTGCCAGTTGAAGTTGCCTTCTTCCCAGGATTTTTTCCAATACTCATCTTTTGTTGGATCTGGTTCCTCAAGCATTTGCTTGCGTATTAACTACTTTATTCTTCCTAGTAGTTCTGGTACGAAAGCCGACGAGGCACTTCAGACTTCAGACTTACCTTGAGACTTTCGATTTCAGACTGAGACTTTAGACTTCAGACTTTAGATTTCATACTTCAGATTTCGGACTTCAGAATTCAGACTTCAGACTTTAGATTTCAGACTTCAGACTTCGGACTTCAGACTTCAGATTTTCGACCCTAGTTATCAGGCTTGCACCTTGTACCCTGCTGTTCCGACGAGGTGACTCTGTGTGGTTTGTTGGAAGCGGTTAAATTTTATTTAATATGGACGAAGAGGTAAGAAGATGTAAGTTATATTCATCAATACAGGTTTTAGAGGGCATTAGTGAACGGCAAAGAATTTGTTCCTCAAGCAATGGCTATAGCGCAGTTGAAGAAACAAGGAATTGAGCCTGTATCCAATTTCGTCGCACAAAATGAATGTTCATAACATCGCATAGCTCGTGCAAAATTGAAAAATTTTAAAACCCTATCATGCTGTTGCCACATTTAACTATCATTTTAGTTTTCAACAGTACTCTTTTCTCCTAAGATTGTTATGTTGGCTGTCACTGGGCTTGGATAAATTCTGCCGGCAGAATTTTCAGCAGAATAAGCGATGGCTTAACTGCAGAATACCCTGCCATTTTGAAGCTGCACCTCTGAAGAGGCTGGATACGCGGATACGCAGTGGAAAATACCACTCTTCCCCAAGTAAACTTCTAACTATATTTTGAAGTGGATACGCGGATACGCAGTGGAAAACATGGATACCCGGATACGTGGATACGCGGACATCGCACATGGGAATTGGATACCAACTTCGTGTAACTTCAAAATGCTCTGTCGTATACGCAAAATTCAAAGTTCCCGAGAAAAGCAAGCTACAAATATTATATTCTTCGTTCTTTAAAGCATGGAGATCGTGTGAAGAAGAAAGCACTCGTTTACTGATTAACCCTTGCATCAGGAACCCGGCCAGACCGGGGAAGGCCAGGGTCAAACCCCTTGAATTCATTGTTTACATATTCACGATTAACAGCAGACATCTTATTTACTGTATTTTGAATACCGTCGATACTGTTTCCGTTTAAATCAATATCTCCTTTCATTGTACCACCTGTTTCATGTAAATAGTTACTCAGCTCATTGTTTAATTGAGTAAAATTGATAGCTTGATGACCTGAAGTTGCTTCTTTAACATTATTAATTCATGTCAAGATTGCTTTTCAAACCACTTTTTAAAATATAATTATTTAGCTCTGTTTTATCTGCTTTTAAAAACATCGAGTTATCAATGTAAAATTTTGTTGCAGCATCTTTGTGATGAAGTGGATCTTGTAACCCAGTTATTTTTTTGTTACCCATATCAATTGGATTTTGAGCTTCTATTTTACCATCATCAACATTAAGATCAAAATAAAAAGATTCTAGTCGAAGATGAGTTAAAGCATCTGCTGTATTATGTCTACCAGGTGCGACATTTTGAATCCTTCTATTATTCATATTAAGCAATCCATTCATTTGATCGCTTCCATCTTTTTTCAAATAATTAGTTAAATCAACTGGTTGGCTAGATGAACCACCATTCACATTAACGTGATCATATATCTGCCTTTTGGTCAAAGCATCGTTATCATTTTGTCCTGGTTTTAAATTAGTTATTTTTTTTGATTTTCCATATCATAATTACCATCTGTAGTCAGTTTAAAATCAACTCCTGGTATGCCCTCAATTATTTTTGTACTTGTTGATTCTAATAAGCCGTTTGAATAACTCATTTATATATAATTAGTTAGATTTTTTCATTGAAGTTTTTAGTTGTAAATTTTCGGGGCTTATCGATATAAATGAAGCTATATGGATCCTTTGTTGCTTTTTCATATGATTCTTTTGGAGTATTATTTTCGCGGCAAAGAAGTGATTTTTCATTGTTGCTTGGGAATTCATAAATGCAAAAATGTGAGCAGTTTAATCTGATATCTTTTGGAGTTTTATAATATGATTGACTCAAATAAATAACACTGCAATTTTTATATCCTTATCTTGGTAAAAAAAGTCTTGAAATGGCTAGATACTATGGATCAGAAACATTAAGAAATCCTGCTTTACAAAAAAAAGCTATTGACTATGCTTTGGATAAGCTTAATCCGGCTATTCATAACGTTGGATCACAAGCTTTGAATCAATTGTCAACAAAAATCAGACCAAAGAAAAAATATAAAACAAACAAAAGATTTAAATGGTAGAGGTTTTGATTTACAGAAAGCTATTGGTAAATTACCAAGACCTCAATCAGGATTTACTTTTCCTGGTCATAAATATACTGGACCATATAATCCATTAGAACAACAGCTTAAATATGATCCAATTACAGGCAAAATACTTGAAATATATGATCAACCAACAGGACCGACTGATTCTATTGCGATGCAGCATGATGTTGATTATTCTGTTTGTAAACATGATAGAAAATGCAAAAATAAAGCTGACAGGAAAATGGTACAAGCATTAGACAATGTACCATATAATGAAAGACAATGGGGCCATTGGTTAGCTCGAAATGTGATAAACACAAAACAAAAACTAGGGCTTTGTGTTAAAAAGCCAAAAAACGTAAAAAGCCGTCGAGTAAAAAAAAATAATTGGCAGAAACAGTTAGCAGATGAGCTACACAAACCAATCAAACAAAAATTTACTCGGCGGCGTGTTATTGCAAATTATATTGATGAAATTTGGACTTCAGACTTAGTTGAAATGCAGCAATTTAGTAAATGGAACAAAGGATACAAATATCTTCTTATGGTAATAGATGTTTTCAGGAAATATGGATGGATTATACCATTGAAAGATAAAAAAGGTGAAACCGTTAAAGAAGCATTTCAAAGCATCTTTAAAGATGGTAGAAAACCAGAATATTTATGGACCCATAAAGGCACAGAGTTTTATAACAAACATGTAAAAGATCTCTTAGCTAAGAATAAAATAACACTCTATTAAACAGAAAATGAAGAAAAATTATCTGTAGTCGAAAGATGGAATCGTACAATTAAAAATAAAATGTGGAAACAGTTTACTTTACAAGGTATTACACAATATTTAGACTTTTTGCCTAAAATATTAAAACAGACAGAGTATAACAACACTAAGCATAGTTCAATAAAAATGACACCTGTTGATGCTTCAATGAAAAAAAATCAAGGTTTAGTTTACTTTAATCTATATGGTGATATGGAAACATCCAAACAAAAACCAAAATTTAAAATTGGTGATAAGGTTAGAATCAGCAAATATAAAGAGAAACATTTGATAAAGGTTATACACCAAATTGGACTGAAGAGATATTCACAGTTGATAAAATTCAATACACCAATCCTATTACTTACAAACTAAAAGATCTCAATAACGAAGAGAAGGGTCTTCCTGTTTATCAACCGGCAGGTGAACACCAAACTATACCTGTTCTATCAGTCTCTCGATGGCGAACGAACCTTGGTTTAGGATTTAAAAACTCTAGGAATTTGCATAAAAACTCTAGAGATTTGCATAACCTTGTCAACATTGCTTGTGGTTCGCCTATCGTCAATGATCCATTAAGAAAGTCTCTTCATTCGGTAACCAGCAAGGCTTCAATACCTGTTCGGATAACTTCACAGTCGAAACACTGCCACAGTAAACGATCACACTCAAGCCGAAATGTAATACAAATAAACACAGTCAAATCTACCACTGGCAACACACGGCTTCGATTGGCGACTTGGAATTCGCGGTCAATCAATAAAAAATCAGCGTCATTTGTGATCTAGTCATTAGCAAACGTATTGATATACTGGCCCTGGCGGAAACCTGGATTTCAGACGAAATTAACTACTCTACAACTTTGACAACCACTATTGCTGAAATCACCAACATCCTCAAAGACCACTAACTCATCCATGTGCCTAGACCAGTGGGACGAGGCAGCGGTGTTGGTGTTATCTTACGTAAAGGTCTGGTTGTGAAGCAAAACGATATCATACAATT
Organism: Montipora foliosa; assembly: GCF_036669935.1. NCBI lineage: Eukaryota > Metazoa > Cnidaria > Anthozoa > Scleractinia > Acroporidae > Montipora > Montipora foliosa. The sequence continues at coordinate 31,742,055 of NC_090880.1, read as the reverse complement.
TCAAGCAATGGAGTACATGGACTTGTCTATTTCATATACCCATAGTAACCGCACTTCCATCCGACTGATTATCATCTACCGGCCACCATCGTCTGAAAAAAATAAGTTGACCATGACAATGTTTTTGCAAGACTTCTCTACCCTATTAGAACATCTGATTGCTGTACTGATCACTTAATCTTCATCTGAGATTTTAATGTTCATATGGATGATTTGACAAACTCGGATGCTGCTAAATTTGCTGATCTCATTGAATCAGCTGGGCTGCATCAAAGGGTATGTGGTGCAACACATAAACGAGGCCACACATTAGACCTGTTCATTCATCGTGAGGACGACGCATTACTCGCGGGCAATATTGACATTGTTTCTGACATGCCATCGGATCACTTTGCCGTTATGTGTCCCCTTTCTATGGAAAAGCCTAAGCCTCCTAAACTCACAATAAGATCCGTAAACTTCGCCGTATAGACATGGAAATTTTCAGGAGTGATATACTAGATTCATCTCTGCATGCAACAAACAAGACCTGTGATGTAAATGCCCTTACTACGCAACACAATTCTATCATGCGAAATTTGATTGATAAACACGCACCAGAGTGCACACAAACTATAACCTTACGCGCTAACGCCCACTGGTATAACGACAAGCTTCGAGTTATGAAAAGACACAAAAGGCAAGCCGAACGCCAAAACGTCTCCCCTGGTATGGAGATTCATCATCAAATCTATCATGACAGCTGCAAGAAATACATCGATGCTCTCAATGCAGCTTAGTCAAATTGCTATAGCACAAAGATTGCCGCTGCTGACCAGAACCAGCTATTTCAGATGATATCAGGACTGTTTACAGTTAAGCCCGAATGTCCCCTTCCATCACACACCTCGTTGTTATGTCTCACCGAGAGTTTTAATAACTACTTTACAACTAAAATTTGCGTAACTCAGGGACAATTTTGCGGAAATAAACAATACATCCTCGTCTGTATTGGTGCCGCTGGAGCCTGTCAAGTGCTCCAGCACTTTTAGCAGCTTTACACAAGTCCCTGTCAGCTACATACAGGAGTTGATAGCCAAGTCGAAACCGAAATCATGTGTCTCGGATCCAGTCCCCACTACTATTCTGAAACAGGCTCAAGAAGTGCTTGTAGGTCCACTGACTGATATTATAAACGCGTTCCTTCAAACCGGCGTGTTTCCTACGGCACTGACAACGACCTTCTTCCCAAATTCCAGTCAGCGTATAGACCCCATCATAGCACTGAGACAGCTCTAGTGTGTATCTTCAATGACATCCTTAAAGCTATAGATCAACACCAGGAAGTCGTCCTTGTTCTCCTCGACCTTTCGTCTGCTTTCGACACCATTGATCATGGAGCTCTATTGACAAGACTTCGCGACCGCTATGGCTTCACTGGGAAAGTGCTTTCATGGTTTGAGTCATACCTCACCAACTGGGTTCAATCAGTGATCATCAATGACACTCAATCTTCTGAGTTGCCTGGTTCCTTTGGGGTACCACAAGGATCAGTCCTTGGTCCGTTGCTGTTCTCCCTTTTCTTTGCACCGTTAGAGGAGATCATTGCTGCACATGGGCTGAACTGCATGATATATGCTGGTGATACACAACTGTATGTATCTCTAAATCCCAAAAGCCACAAACATGTTCTATCTTCAATTGAACTCTGCACAAAGGATATTATGGCCTGGTGCACCTCTAATGGCCTCAGCTGCAATGCGGGCAAATCGAAGCTGTCCACATCTCCTCCTGTTATTCAATCTCTGAGAAAATTGACGAGATTCGAATAGGCGACGCCATTATTACCCCCACTCTTACTGTGAGGGACCTCGGTACGATCGTTGACCATCATCTGGACCTAGGCAAACATGTTAACAACTTCTGCAAATCTGCCTCTTTCGCAATCAAGAACATTGGTAGAATAAGGAAATACTTGTCTCAGTCGGACTGTGAAAGGATTATTCACGCACTCATAACATCAAAACTTGATCATTGCAATGCAATCCTTTACGGACTCCCGCAAACACAGCTGGACAAATTACAACGTATACAAAACACTGCAGCAAGGATAGTGAGTAAGACCAAAAAGTCACAGCACATAACAGCTTACACTGGCTACTGATCCATAAGAGAATCGTTTTCAAACTACTACTTCTAACTTATAAAGCATTAAATGGTCAAGCAGCTTCCTATATTTCCAAACTGTTGACCAAGTACAAGCCATCCAGAAATCTATGATCGGGTACCAAATACCTCCTCACTGTCCCTAGATCTAATACAAAAACTTATGGCGACAGGTCCTTTCAAGTAGCTGCAGCGGAACTTTTCAACAAACGTCCCATGGAACTTAAAACTGCTGTTTCCACAAATTCTTTTAAAGCTCAACTTAAGACCTATCTTTTTAATCTATAAAATTTATTGTATCTTTTTGTACATAAATATTTTGTATATAAGCATTTCTGCATATTCTTGCATATTTTTACATACTGAAATAACATGTAATTTTTCTAAATGTAATTTGTAATTTTTGTTAATCATTGAAACGCAGTGTAATGGTATACTATATTATTATTATTATTATTATTAAGGAAGTTTTTATGAGCCTGAATTATTAAAAGCAAAACAAGATGTATTTCGAATTGATAAAGTTGTAAAAAGAGATCATAAAAAGAAACTAGCTTTGGTAAAATGGAAAGGATATAGCAATGATTTTAATAGTTGGATTCCAATGAAAGATTTGACGAATATTTAAAAAAATAAAATATATAGAATTATTTTCTGTATATATAATATAAAATGAGTTCTAAAAGTATTGATTTATATTCATCTCAATTTGAAAGTGATTATCAAAACGATAGTCAATTAGATCGATATGATTTAAATGACAGCTTTATTGATGATTCTCAATGTAGTTTTGATGTTAATTCAGATAATACTTATGAAACTGAAACAGAATATTTTTCATCAGATACAGAAAATTAATAAAATCTTAATATATTTTATGTATGAAAAGTTTAAAAGAGATTATTCAGGTTTTAAATTATTGCTGTTTTAGTTATGTTAATGCTTTGAAAAGACACAAAGAAAGGAAAAAAAAGAAAAGAGTACGATTTAAGCGTAAAAAAGAAATAATTCCAAATTAACATATAAAAAATTAATGTATTTGGTTATGAAGAAAAACAACCTTTTCCTATTTATATATCAAAAGAAAAGTATGGAGATTGTATGAATTTATTATTAATAACTGAAGAAACCAAAACACATTATGTACTTATCAAAAATTTCAATAAATTTATGTATAATCAAACAAAACATAAAGAAAGAAAACACTTTTGCATGTATTGTTTGCAATGTTTCAGCTCTGAACAAGTTTTAACTAATCACAAAGAAGTATGTATTCAAATAAAATGCCAATAATAAAATGCTATCAAAATGCCTGAAAAAGGTTCAAAAGTAAAATTCACTAATTTTCATAAGCAACTACCTGTGCCGTTTGCGATATATGCTGATTTTGAAGCTCTGACAGAAAAAATACAAGCTTGTAAGCCTAACAATGATAAATCATACACTGAAGCTTATCAAAAACATATGGATTGCGGCTATGGTTTTACAGTTGTTTGTTTTTATGATGATAAATATACCAAACCAGTTGAAATATATAGAGGTCATAATTCTGTTAACAAATTCATAGAAAAAATGCTTGAAGAGGTAAATTGTAAAAATGTTATCACGTACAAATTCAACAAGCAATTAAAAATGGCAAAAGAAGATGAAATAAAATTTAAAAAAGCTTATTCATGCCATATTTGTAACAAAAAATATACTGATAAAGACATTTGTGTAAGAGATCATTATCATATTACTGGTAAATACAGAGGATCAGCTCACCAAGAGTGTAACCTGAATTTTAAATTGACTGATAAAATACCAGTTATATTTCGGAGAAAAATGCCAAATGAATATTAATGCTATCCCTAATAACATGGAAAAGTATACGGCTTTCATGCTTGGTAATCATTTAACATTTATTGATAGCTTTTATTTTATGAGTTCAAGTCTTGATAAACTAGTTGGCAATTTACCTGATGAATCATTAAAATACACAAAAGAAATATTCAAAAATGAACTGTTCCAGCTTATGAAACAAAAAGGAATTTATCCTTACGATTATATGGATTCATTTGAAAAGTTTAATGAAACCAAATTGCCAACAAAAGACGACTTTTTCAGCATATTAAATAATGAACATGTAACAAATGAAGCTTATCAACACGCACAAAATGTATGGAATACTTCTAATTTAAAAAATGTGGGCGAATATCACGACTTGTATCTCAAATCTGAGATACTTTTATTAGCTGATGTATTCGAAAATTTCCGTAAAACATGCTTGCAGAATTACAAGCTGGATCCATGTCATTATTTGACATCACCTGGATTATCTTGGGATGCAATGTTAAAGATAACTGATATCAAATTGGAGCTAATGACAGACATTGATATGTTCCAGTTCATTAACAGATATTCGAAAGCAAACTACAAATACATGAAAACATTATATTATATAAATATATTATGTATTTAGCTGCAAACAATTTATATGGATGGGCTATGACTCTGTATTTGCCAACATGTGGTTTCAAATGGTTATCACAAAAACAAATTGATAAGCTTGACTTAGCTAAGTACAGAGAAGACAGCACTAAAGGTTTGATGTTGGAAGTTGATCTTGTGTATCCAAAAGAATTGCGTAATTTGCATAATGATTATCCATGCGCAGCTCAAAAGATCAAAGTTAATCAAGATATGTTGTCTACTTTGTAAAAAGATTGCTGACCAAATATATCAACTGGTCTTGTTCACAAACTGATTCCAACCCTAAAAAACAAAGAAAAGTATGTTGTTCATTACAAAACACTGCAATTGTATATTAATTTAGGATTAAAAGTCACTAAAGTTCACAGAGTACTTGAGTTTAATCAGTCACCATGGATGAAGCCGTATATTGACGTTAATACACATAAAAGAACCAATGCCAAAAATGCTTTTGAAAAAGATTTCTTCAAACTTATGAACAACAGTGTATTCGGAAAAACAATGGAACATTTACGGAAAAGAGTTGATGTGAGACTAGTCACAGATGAGAAAAAAACTGATTAAATTAACATCAAAACCAACTTACGTAAGCAGTAAAATATTCAACGAAATCATTGTTATTAAACAGACCTGCATATGTTGGTATGTGTATTTTAGATCTCAGCAAAACACTAATGTCTGATTTCCATTATAATTATATCAAACAAAAGTACAATGATAAAACAAAATTATTATTCACTGAGACAGACTCACTAACTTATGAAATCGAAACAAGTGATGTGTATCAAGACTTTTGGAATGACAGAAATAAATTTGACAACAGTGATTATTCAGAAAATAGTCAATATTTCAACAATGCAAAAAAGATGAAGCTTCGGGCATTCCTATCACAGAATTTATAGGACTGAGATCAAAAATGTATTCATATATCAAAAACAATGACAAAGGCGAAAAAACAGCTAAGGGAATCAAGATGAATATTATCAAACGCTATTTGATAACAAACAAATGTATCATACAATGAAAACGATCAGAAGCAACTTACATCAACTTGGAAGCTATGAGCTGAATAAAGTGTCATTGTCCTGCTTCGATGATAAGCGCTATATTCACGAAAATGGCATCAAAAGTTACGCTTACGGTCACTACAAAATCAACACACTAAAACAATCTGAATGATAAAGTTTACTGCTGAAGTTTACTGCTAAAGTTTACTGCTTAAGTTTATCGAATGTCACGCTATTTAAACAAACTTCATGCATCAGGATTTATCAGCTATCATCGGAATTATCATCAGAATTTATCAGCTGGTAAATTTTCTGATAAAAAATATCAGCTGGTAAATTTATGGGTCGTTTTTGTGGTTAACAACTGTCATATGATTTTAATACAATAGCTATTGATGATGACTCATTTTATGTTTTCAGCGGGAAAAACCCCATGCTTTGTGATTCTCTCATGTTCGATTTGATTGATTATGCGAATATTTAATCATATCGGGTTGCAGTATTGGATTTATTTAGTGGTATCAAGCACAGCTTTTATATTAATATTGATCATGACTAAAACACCACACGAGTACATACGGGTAACATACGAGTAACACACGAGTAACATACGGAACATACGGATACATACGAATACATACGACTAACATACGAGTAACATACGAGTAACATACGACTAACATACGGATACATACGAATACACACGAGTAATACGAATGTTTTTCTCATAAAGGAAGCTCTAATTATAGGCCTTGCAGGCATTTTTCACGTCAGAAAACACGTACCCGGCTCAGTTTGAGGGGGGAGAGAGGGGATGTTGATCAACCCCCCAAGGCTTTCGTTAAATTTAGTCACAGAAAAATAAATTCACATGAAGTGCAAAACCCTTAGCTTACGCTACAAGATAAAAGTATATTTTGGATGTCGCTTATGTCGTGTGACGTCATCAGATTCGCCATCTTGATTTCACCATTTCAGCTTAAGTTGCCTATGATAAATCAGTGCAAAAAATCAGTGCAAAATCAAGCCAGAAAGCTTAAATGGGGTAAAAGGTTATGACAGACCTGCTCTGACTTCGTTACGTGTCTTAAATGTAAACTGGCCTGACAGTCAATCATCTACGAGAGCAACATCCAAAATATACTGTCATCTTGTTACGCAAGCTAAAGGCGGCGAAATACGA
>NC_090880.1:31692748-31725248 GCF_036669935.1 Montipora foliosa | reverse complement strand
TACCAGTAGCAATTAAGAATTCTGAATCACTCGATATTTTTAAGAGTAAAGTTAAAACACACCTGTTCCGCCAGTGCTATAGAGTATAGAGATCATATTATATATAGTTTATAGAGATTACTATTATTATTATGTGTAGTGTATAAACCTTATTTTCATTATTATACAGCATATAGATTTCCATGTTTTTCTTTAGAAATCTATTGTAATTTTAGAGTTTCTCATACTGCATGTAATTTGAATGTAAGATTTGAATGTAAGATTGTAAGATTGTAAAGCTTTGAGAATTTTGTAAAGCTAAATATATATTATTATTATTATTATTATTATTATTATTATTATTATTATTATTATTATTATTATTATTCTGAGATGAATGAGAAACCCATAAGGGTTGAAACGCGTAACGGCCCCTTGTGTGCTGGGAAACAATCTTCTGATTGTTCAATTTGCTAAGTACCATATTTGGAACAACAAGAGAGAAACATTCAACCAATCAGTTTGCAAGAACACCGTGACGCAATACCACCAATGTTCTCGCGCGAAATTAACTGGAGCGAGGGGTTTCCAAATAAGGTACTTAGCACTGAATATTCGGAAGCTGTGAACGCGCGTTACACCTTTTCAACCCTTATGGGTTTCTGGATGAATTGTATGCATCGAATGTTAATAAAGTTATCCCCGGAATGCAATAGCTGCGATATTAAAGACTCGCGTCATATTTGTCTCAGGGTTGGGATATTGTTTCAAGTCTAGAAAAGGGCGTGGCTCCTACATTTTTCGCGTTTGCTAAGCATTGATTATCCCCTTATAAGAATCAAAGAAGTAATATTTTTTAATTTCTTCTTTCTAAGGTTGAGAGTTGTCCTGAACAGAAAGGACTTGTGAGGTAAAAAGCAACGTAAAGTAGTGAATTCTTTTTCCTGAAAGAGCATTCGGGGGTTTTTTCTTTTTTTTGGGGGGTGGGGGGGGGGGGGGGGGGAGCTGGTGGGGCTTTTCTTGCGCTCTTAGAAACAAGAGCGAAGAAGAGCCGAAAAGAATTAAAAGACGATGCTTTTGAGTGTTTTCACAAACTAGAGCAATGACCGCGTTTTAACCGGAACAAGAGGTGTTTCTCATTACTCCGTGAAGAAAACAGGCCGTGCCTGACGAAATGTTAAAAAAATATACTAGCCTCAGCCGTAAAGCCAGCCTGGCTCTATTATTCGATTATCTGAGAATGGAGTGTAACACACCGGATGATTCATGAGGGACACCTACTTGGCTGCAGTTTCGTTGTTCAGGGTCAGTAGCATCGCCGCTGTGACGTCATGTATGTGTTTCAATTTGGCTTCAGTCCATGCACAGGCTCATTTGGGTGAAGAAGGACTGGTGAGGAAGGTTCTCACAGAGTCCTCACCAGCACCTGCAGAGCAGGAGTGTTTAATTCTAATATTCCCTTTTAGAGCTGAACTGGTCATCGGTGGTTTTGTGGTGAAAGAAATTAGTTCCGATCCACCCAAGTGTCTTGTTACCTACATCACACGCGTGGATTTGAAAGGTGAGTGGTTTTTGCCTCCATCATGCAGCAAACTTGCCACGTAAGACAGGCCTTTTATCCACTAGGGAAAAAAATGCTATCACAACGCCCAGAATTCTGCATTTTTTCAGCACCTGTACCAACTGAGTCAACGTGACGACATATTTTTTTAAGGCTGGGTATTTTACGCTTTTCTGAGTATGGTAGTGGTGATTGTCCTACAGTGAGAGTACTTGCTATCCACCAGGGTGGGCGGACTGGGTGTCTTTTGTGACTTGTAAGTGGTTTGTAAGCACACTTATCTTCTCTAAGAACGGTGTCTCTGTATACTTTGGTTTTCGCCATTTAGAAAAACCAATATTTAAAAGAATTTGATTTCGCAACACTGCATCTTTCGCGCGAATTTTTGGACCTCTACCCTCTCGCACGAGTTGGGGCTCTTTCTCGCGCTTACTCTGGCGATTCCCTCTCGCGCTCCGAAATTCTTTCGACATCAAATCATTTATTTCCCTTCTCTCGATACGTTCTCTTATCAACGTAATGTACAAGTGGAGAATAGTTTCTCTCTTTCTATTTTCAGGAAGTCTTCCTACTCGACTTGTCAACAGAGTGACGTCAACTCAGCCCCAGGGTGTTGCGATAATTCGTGACAAACTGGAAGCTCGTTACCAGGCTGATCGAGGGGCATCCGACAGTGGTGAGATGCCCAAGATTCAAAAGAAAGGCGTTAAGTTGTGGAGGGAGCTAACAGCGGGAAGCAATGAAAGTGAAGCAGAGAAGAAGCAAGAGGCTGGCCCTCATCGAATGGCTGAAGCGCGGCCAGAGGAAATGTTTTCTAGCCAGATACTCAGGAGTAGGCCTGGTGTGTGCTGTTAATGTAGATTTTGGATTTCTGAACAAGTTTTTATCATAGAAAATTCGCGACAAAATTGTGCTTTCGTTTCGCTGTAATTCTCGTGTCAAAGAAACGGTATAATAATGTAAATAAGAGAATAACGATATTTATATTTGCAGATTACCTGTCCTCATACTACGAAAGTCAAGCTCGACATCTCTGTGCAATAAGCGCATTCAAAATTTCCTCGTATTACTTGATAAAAGTATGTGGTTTTTTGTTGTTGTTTTTTTTTGCCGTTTTTTTTTTTTTGAAGAAAGGGTTTTTCTGATTACATGAAAAATACGTTTTCTCTCCCGTCCCCTTCTTATGCATGATCTTCGCAGAAATCACATCCTGTTCCTCAATAAACCTGGAACAACCAGTTATGGTCTCAGTTCTCTTTTTTCTTACGTATCAGCTAAGTTGCGGAATGCGCTACCTGATTTTATCCGTACCTATGAGTTTACTGTTTTTAAAAGAGATTCCATGGCCGCATTTTGTACAGCGGCTTTTCTTTTTAATGAATATATCTTTTAGTATTATGTATTTAGTAGATATCTGTATATGTTATGTATTTTAGCTGTAAATGTAATGTCTCGAAGATATTAGCTCCTGTGCTTATTCGGAAAAAGCTTATGACTGTATGTATGTTACCTTTAGTAGGGCGCATGCGTACACTTTGTAATCTGCGACTCCAGTGCTTACCATATGAGAAATAAAATGACTTTTCTCTTGAATATATAAGCAATCTAATTGTTACGCTATATTGACAAGGGCGGTTTGGAGCTGTGAGTAGGCGTGGGATTTGTCACATATGGTTTAGGGGCCGACATATCTCTCCCTCAATGCCGTACCGGGAGGCAAGGTCGGTAGCAGAAAGCAGCGAAGGGCCAACTGCGTCCAAAAGCGATCGCACGGGCCGAAATCCCGGGATGACTCGTTTGGTACGACGCTCCAGCGCCGGTGTCTGGAGGTACTGCGTTTTTCTCTCTTGTTCAAACATTCCGTCAGCGCATACGCAGCAAATGTTCTGGCTCTTCGATACCTAGCCTAGCAAAAAAAATTAACATGCTGGGTTTTTTTTTTTTGTTTTTTGTTTTGTTTTTGCCAGAAATTGACATTTAGGTTGATCTTGTAGGTATAAACGTAACGTAAGAACCGTGCGTGTCTGGTCTTGTCTCAGACAGAGGCGAGAGATGGTTTCATGCAGACCCGGACGCCTAAGGGACCGTTCATTTTTTATGAGAAAGGGGGGGCTGGTGGGATTTGGGGGGGGGGAACCACTAAAAAAAAATTGGCTTGAAAGGGGGGGCCAGCCGAAAAAAAATGAAGGAAAAGGGGGGGTTTGGACGAAAAAAATAGATTAAAAATAGGATAAGAGATTTTACAAATTCTTGCGAATGAATACTCTCAGAACTGGACAAACCGAAGTGGGAGGCAGGAATGAATCAGGTCAACTAAACAGCAGTGATGAAAGCAGTGAGGGAGAGGAAACTGATGATGACTACAAGAGTGATGCCCCTGACTCTGAAGACGACTCAAATGATGTCGTTCTTGCTTTTATCACCTCAGATGAGGGATACGCAGACGAGCGGCCAGCTACAACACGCTCAGGACGAGCTGTAACAAGAAGAGCAGAAATTGACTTTTCATTCTTTTGAGTGATTTGTTAAAAGCAGCTTTCCAGCTTTCAGGTTTCTTTCAATAAATTATGTGAAATGTAACAAAACGAAATTTTAATGCTGCAGTAACTTTTAACACCATATGTATTTTTTATTCAAGGGGGGGGGGGAGGGAGCTTCCAAAAAATTACTCTGATGAGGGGGGAGGGGGGGCAGAAGAAAAAAAATCCGAAATTGGGGGGGGGGGGTCATACAATTTTCAAATTACACTTCTCCAAATTCCACCAGCCCCCCCTACCCCATAAAAAATAAACGGTCCCTAAAATGCTCTGTTGTAAACATGGCGAATTACAAGTGAAGTTGTCTCTCTGGCCTTTCTGTTGACGAATTCCAGGACCTACTGAAACAATCTGGGCAACTTTTGAAAGCTAAAACCTTCAATCGATGCGTTATTTTGCTGGTAGGACTGGGTGGCCCGACACTTATGCAAAAAACTATGAAATGAGAATCGGGAGTCTTCCCTTGTCATGGAATGGCAGAATTACCCAGAATTCTTTTTGGGCATGAGCGAGGCAACTTAAGAAGCACGAGACTGGTCCTCATCGAATGGCTGAAGCGCGGCCAGAGGAAATGTTTTCTAGCCAGATACTCAGGAGTAGACCTGGTGTGTGCTGTTAACGTAGATTTTGGATTTCTGAACAAGTTTTGATCATAGAAAATTCGCGACAAAGTTGTGCTTTCATTTCGCTGTAATTCTCGTGTCAAAGAAACGGTATAATAATGTAAATAAGAGAATAACGATATTTATATTTGCAGATTACCTGTCCTCATACTACGAAAGTCAAGCTCGACATCTCTGTGCAATAAGCGCATTCAAAATTTCCTCGTATTACTTGATAAAAGTATGTGGTTTTTTGTTGTTGTTTTTTTTTTTTTGCTGTTTCTTTTTTTTTTTTTTTGAAGAAAGGGTTTTTCTGATTACATGAAAAATACGTTTTCTCTCCCGTCCCCTTCTTATGCGTGATCTTCGCAGAAATCACATCCTGTTCCTCAATAAACATGGAACAACCAGTTATGGTCTTAGTTCTCTTTTTTCTTACGTATCAGCTAAGTTGCGGAATGCGATACCTGATTTTATCCGTACCTATGAGTTTACTGTTTTTAAAAGAGATTCCAGGGCCGCATTTTGTACAGCGGCTTTTCTTTTTAATGAATATATCTTTTAGTATTATGTATTTAGTAGGTATCTGTATATGTTATGTATTTTAGCTGTAAATGTAATGTCTCGAAGATATTAGCTCCTGTGCTTATTCGGAAAAAGCTTATGACTGTATGTATGTTACCTTTAGTAGGGCGCAAGCGTACACTTTGTAATCTGCGACTCCAGTGCTTACCATATGAGAAATAAAATGACTTTTCTCTTGAATATATAAGCAATCTAATTGTTACGCTATATTGACAAGGGCGGTTTGGAGCTGTGAGTAAGCGTGGGATTTGTCACATATGGTTTAGAGGCCGACATATCTCTCCCTCAATGCCGTACATGTACCGGGAGGCAAGGTCGGTAGCAGAAAGCAGCGAAGGGCCAACTGCGTCCAAAAGCGATCGCACGGGCCAAAATCCCAGGATGACTCGTTTGGTACGACGCTCCAGCGCCGGTGTCTGGAGGTACTGCGTTTTTCTCTCTTGTTCAAAAATTCCGTCAGCGCATGCGCAGCAAATGTTCTGGCTCTTCGATACCTAGCCTACCAAAAAAAATTAACATTGTGGTTTTTTTTTTGTTTTTTTTTGTTTTTGCCAGAAATTGACATTTAGGTTGATCTTGTAGGCATAAACGTAACGTAAGAACCGTGCGTGTCTGGTCTTGTCTCAGACAGAGGCGAGAGATGGTTTCATGCAGACCCGGACGCCTAAAATGCTCTGTTGTAAACATGGCGAATCACGAGTGAAGTTGTCTCTCTAGCCTTTCTGTTGACGAATTCCAGGACCTACTGACACAATCTGGGCAAGTTTTGAAAGCTAAAACCTTCAATCGATGCGTTATTTTGCTGGTAGGACTGGGTGGCCCGACACTTATGAAAAAAACTATGAAATGAGAATCGGTAGTCTTCCCTTGTCATGGAATGGCAGAATTACCCAGAATTCTTTTTGGGCATGAGCGAGGCAGCTTAAGAAGCACGAGACTGGCCCTCATCGAATGGCTGAAGCGCGGCCAGAGGAAATGTTTTCTAGCCAGATACTTAGGAGTAGGCCTGGTGTGTGCTGTTAACGTAGATTTTGGATTTCTGAACAAGTTTTCATCATACAAAATTCGCGACAAAGTTGTGCTTTCATTTCGCTGTAATTCTCGTGTCAAAGAAACGGTATAATAATGTAAATAAGAGAATAACGATATTTATATTTGCAGATTACCTGTCCTCTTACTACGAAAGTCAAGCTCGACACCTCTGTGCAATAAGCGCATTCAAAATTTCCTCGTATTACTTGATAAAAGTATGTGGTTTTTTGTTGTTTTTTTTTTTTTTGCTGTTTTTTTTTTTTTGAAGAAAGGGTTTTTCTGATTACATGAAAAATACGTTTTCTCTCCCGTCCCCTTCTTATGCGTGATCTTCGCAGAAATCACATCCTGTTCCTCAATAAACCTGGAACAACCAGTTATGGTCTTAGTTCTCTTTTTTCTTACGTATCAGCTAAGTTGCGGAATGCGATACCTGATTTTATCCGTACCTATGAATTTACTGTTTTTAAAAGAGATTCCAGGCCCGCATTTTGTACAGCGGCTTTTCTTTTTATTGAATATATCTTTTAGTATTATGTATTTAGTAGGTATCTGTATATGTTATGTATTTTAGCTGTAAATGTAATGTCTCGAAGATATTAGCTCCTGTGCTTATTCGGAAAAAGCTTATGACTGTATGTATGTTACCTTTAGTAGGACGCATGCGTACACTTTGTAATCTGCGACTCCAGTGCTTACCATATGACAGATAAAATGACTTTTCTCTTGAATATATAAGCCATCTAATTCTTACGCTATATTGACAAGAGCGGTTTGGAGCTGTGAGTAAGCGTGGGATTTGTCACATATGGTTTAGGGGCCGACATATCTCTCCCTCAATGCCGTACCGGAAGGCAAGGTCGGTAGCAGAAAGCAGCGAAGGGCCAACTGCGTCCAAAAGCGATCGCACGGGCCGAAATCCCGGGATGACTCGTTTGGTACGACGCTCCAGCGCCGGTGTCTGGAGGTACTGCGTTTTTCTCTCTTGTTCAAACATTCCGTCAGCGCATGCGCAGCAAATGTTCTGGCTCTTCGATACCTAGCCTAGCAAAAAAAATTAACATGCTGGGTTTTTTTTTTGTTTTTTGTTTTCTTTTTGCCAGAAATTGACATTTAGGTTGATCTTGTAGGCATAAACGTAACGTAAGAACCGTGCGTGTCTGGTCTTGTCTCAGACAGAGGCGAGAGATGGTTTCATGCAGACCCGGACGCCTAAAATGCTCTGTTGTAAACATGGCGAATCACGAGTGAAGTTGTCTCTCTGGCCTTTCTGTTGACGAATTCCAGGACCTACTGAAACAATCTGGGCATTTTTTGAAAGCTAAAACCTTCAATCGATGCGTTATTTTGCTGGTAGGACTGGGTGGCCCGACACTTATGAAAAAAACTATGAAATGAGAATCGGAAGTCTTCCCTTGTCATGGAATGGCAGAATTACCCAGAATTATTTTTGGGCATGAGCGAGGCAGCTTAAGAAGCACGAGGCTGGCCCCTTATCGAATGGCTGAAGCGCGGCCAGAGGAAATGTTTTCTAGCCAGATACTCAGGAGTAGTGGTCGCAGCGGTTGAATAACAAATGGATGAAGGGGTAGTTTCTGGATTCGCTCTGACGAAGGGCTAACGCTCGAAACGTCAGCTTTTAGAATCTCTGTACGGTGGCCAATTTACATTATCAACTCCGTTGATAAAACCAAATTTTTGTATACTCAGGAGTAGGCCTGGTGTGTGCTGTTAACGTAGATTTTGTATTTCTGAACAAGTTTTTATCATAGAAAATTCGCGACAAAGTTGTGCTTTCATTTCGCTGTAATTCTCGTGTCAAAGAAACGGTATAATAATGTAAATAAGAGAATAACGATATTTATATTTGCAGATTACCTGTCCTCTTACTACGAAAGTCAAGCTCGACATCTCTGTGCAATAAGCGCATTCAAAATTTCCTGGTATTAATTGATAAAAGTATGTGGTTTTTTGTTATTGTTTTTTTTTGCTGTTTTTTTTTTTTAAAGAAAGGGTTTTTCTGATTACATGAAAAATACGTTTTCTCTCCCGTCCCCTTCTTATGCGTGATCTTCGCAGAAATCACATCCTGTTCCTCAATAAACCTGGAACAACCAGTTATAGTCTTAGTTCTCTTTTTTCTTACGTATCAGCTACGTTGCGGAATGCGATACCTGATTTTATCCGTACCTATGAGTTTACTGTTTTTAAAAGAGATTCCAGGGCCGCATTTTGTACAGCGGCTTTTCTTTTTAATGAATATACCTTTTAATATTATGTATTTAGTAGGTATCTGTATATGCTATGTATTTTAGCTTTAAATGTTATGTCTCGAGGATATTATCTCTTCTGGTTGTTTGGAAATTCGAGATGAAATATAGCTTATGACTGTATGTATGTTAATTTTAGGAGGTTACGGTTAGAGGTTTGGAGCTGTGAGTAGACCTGGGATTTGTCACATATGGTTAAGGGGCCGACACACCCTCTTACCCAGAATCTTCGTTCCCTTTGACCAGGTTATACGTGGGTATACAGGGGGTATATAATGGCATATATGGGTATATAGTGGTATATGAGGGTATACAAGGGTATACGTGGGTATATAAGGGTATACATGGGTATATAGGGGTCTATAAAATGGGCATATAGTGGTATATAGGGGTATATAAGGGTATACATGGGTATATAGGGCTAATTATTAAATACACTATAAATACTTACCGTCACGCGTCACGCGACGCTGGTGATCGGAATTGTTCGTGGGCTCAACATCACATGAACTTTGACTTCGAAACGAAAACAGCTGAGAGACAGAAATTTATTTTATCAAACGAGTTGATAAAGGTCAAATCAGCTGAGAGACAGCTGAGACGTAACAGTCCATAGGTCTCTTTTGAAGTAATGTAAGTCTTTAACTGATAATAGCGCAAAAACTTTACGTAGCGAACAACTTGACGTAAGCCTAAGCTCAGTCATAAGACCCCTTGCTTGTGCGAAAAATAAACGAGTTGTACTCGTACAGATGGTCAGATTGTCTTTTGAAGTCCAGCTATGATTTCTCTTTTGTGGTTGCTTTATCTGTTTTTAATTGGTGTAGTTATTGCTTATCTCACCTATGCGCTTTTCTTTGATAGCAAGGTGAGAAAATTTGGTCAATTTTTTTCTTATCTTTTATGGCCGAAAAAGTTAATGGCTAATAATAATATTGTGCGAGAACTGAAGTGTACATCAAAGTTAATTAACTTGTCCTCTTCGATTTTCAGGAAGATCCGCAAGAAGCCACTCCAATAAGGAAAAAAATCCAGGATCTGAAAGAAGTATGTATCTATAACATACGGGTGATATACCGGTAGGCTGACAAGAAATATAGCTGCGATACTAAGAGCATCAGGACAGGAAATTAAAAGGAAAGGCCCACTTGTTGTTCCATTGACTAATCGAAGATGCCCTGCTACTAGAAGTCCTTTAATTATTGCTAAACCATTTTTAGTCAGATCCACAAGGGCAGACATTTTTTGCAATGATTTGAGCTCTTGCTTAGAAAAACATCCCAAGCAAAGTTAACATTTAAAGGTTTTACTGTTTTTAAGACTTACTTGTTCATAAAAATAAGTTAAATAATATGACCATGGGGAAGGACGAGCTGTAAATTTGTCAGTCATACAATCAAGTCAAGTCACACTTTGAATTGTGTTAATATTTGTCATGGCATGCAACTGTTTTTTTAACAGTGTGCGACATTTGCAGACTGCACTGCAGACCACAGGCCACAGACTAAATTTAACTCACAGTTATTGAAGGCTAACCATTTTAAAATGGGTGCCAGTCTGCAAATGTCACACAGTTTTTCAATGATATTTGTTAAAACTAATTTTGCAAGAATATATAAAACTGGAAAATGATTAATAACTTTGAAAACTGATGATTTACTTTAAGTTCATGATATCTCCTTTAGAATTCAATTCTTTTCACTATAAAGCTAATAAAGTTTGAAGTATATTCTAATGAGGGATTGAGACTAGTGGCCTGTTTCTCAAAAATCTGAAAGATTTCGGACCTATTTCGGGTGCCACAATTCCCTCTATATCTTCGCAACGCCGAGGTTCGAAGCCATCAAACTTCGCAATCCTCTTGATTTTTCTTACATTAAAAACATGTTAAAGGATCAGCTTTTCAAAATAAGCAGATTGCAGTTTGACGACTGGCTTTTCGGGCCCGAAAAGTTCTCGGGACTTTCAAGAAACAGGCCCCAGGACCCAAAGTTTATTTTTGGCTTTGGGAGCACTTGTGCTACCAATTGTATATTTCTAGGTGCACTGCCAAGATTTTAGGTGCACAGCAGAAAATGTTAGGAACACAGCTTAAAATACTGGGAGCACCTGTTCTCTTAAGAAAAGCAGAACTTAAGACATCATTACGTCATTTTCAGTTTTTTGTATTTTATTTTGATCCTGTGTTTGTTGTTTTAACTAAGGCTGACTTGTGATAAAATTGTCGTGATTTTTATATCTTAATCATCTTGACTTCTCAATTCCAACAACAAATTATTATTACATGTTATCATCATGTTAAAGTACATTCGAGATAACAGAAACGTTTTCATCATGTACATGTATTTCCTTTTCAATGTACACTTGTTGCCAAAGAAAATATACTTGAAAACTGGAA
This sequence comes from Montipora foliosa, assembly GCF_036669935.1. NCBI lineage: Eukaryota > Metazoa > Cnidaria > Anthozoa > Scleractinia > Acroporidae > Montipora > Montipora foliosa. The sequence continues at coordinate 31,714,284 of NC_090880.1, read as the reverse complement.
TAGATACACAACTTCATAATTGTCTTAAAAAAAGGTTGCTGTTATTCATCATGGTGAAGTACAATAATGATAAAGTTTTCTCGTTTGTCTCACGATGTGGTCACTTGTGATGTAGATTGCGACGTTTCGACTGCATACTGCTAGTCTTCATTAGGCGATGAGGTCGACTGCTTACGCGTCACCTGTTAAGCAGGATGCTCCACTGTGATTGGTTGGTTTTCAGCAGCTGTGATTGGTGCATTTCGATCCTCGCTGTTTCGGTTTGTTGTTCATTTGGCGGTCCACTGTCGTACAGTTCTCCTGTTGTTGTGTTTTTTTGTGTTTTTTGATCGTAGGCATCCATTCTTCTGGAATTTCTATTCCACTCTCCCTGATGATGTTGTTAGGGTGAAGTCTTACGTGAATCACCTCTTTGACTCTGCGTGTGTACCAACGAGGATCATGATCAATAAACTTTACTTCATTCCAAAAATAACTGGATACAAGACAATACAATCGCGATGACTTAAAGGGACAGTTGCACGGTTTTGCGCATGTCCAAGCTTTAGCGCTAGCAGTTGTAAATTTTACGGTTTCTTACTGAACCAGATGATGTTAATTAAACACAGAGAGTATTAAAGCAAATACACTGAATGACTAAGGCCCAAATCTGGTGGAAGACACTGCGGGTTTACACAGAAAATATCTAATTTAGTTTTGATCTCGAATTTATTGTACGGGTCGAAAATTTATGCCACGCTTGAGTTGTCATAATGCACGAGTAATCTATTGGCATGCAGTAGGTTCATAACCATTTTAGGAAATGTTTCAATAACAATGGAATTAACTGGGCTGACGTGACAGTTTGCCCATGCGCAGAGACGTGAAACTCTCCCTTTAACTGGGATATAATTCACTTTTTTAACAAATTTCGTTCCTTGAAGAAATAGGCTCATATAGTTGACCCTCTGTTGACGTTCCACTACCACAAACCTTTGACATGCGCAATGAGCATGTGCTTTATTCGTAGGCTTCATTTGCTTGTGTCAGCGGAGTTTTAACAAACAGAAGAGTATGGAATGAAACATCAACAGGAAAAACGGACCTTCACCGGCGTTGGGGGAATTCGTTGAGAAAACTGACGACAAATAAACACACACCGATGAAGGGAAAATGATGTAACTTTATTATTTAGGGTCAGATTTTGGTATATATATCTTTATATCTGTTGATTGATGCTTCTGTTTTGTGACTTACCACTTGGAGTACGCAAGTATAGTCAGTCGCGCTGTATTTGAGCTTTTAAGGCGCGCGAGTGCGATCACAATGATTTTTTAGGCGCGCATCTAATCATTTAGTCGCATGTGTGACCGTTTTGTCGTTAACTTTGAGCCCTGATTGAGACATGCCTACTGATTGCACTCTATTTTATCTATAATCCACAAAAATCAATACGTATGCTACCTCACCTAGAATATTGTTACGTAAGTGTTTAAAGTGTCCTTGTTCAATAGGAAGCTCTTTCAAATGAATACAGTGTACTACAAAAATCAAAAGCAAATTGCCAAGGTCAAAACCAGTCACAAATCCTTATAATCTTCATAATTCTACACTGTGTCCATTCTCCAGCTTGTTCCTCCAACCAGTGGCAAAGGCTGGCAACTGCAAAGAGTGGACAGTGGTATTAGGACATGGCAAAAGACGAGTGAAAGTTCACCTTCATGGATTCAGGAAACAATTTATGCATGCTCTATAATTGTTCCAGTATCTGGTCAGGTATGTAAGTGGAAAGTAATGTCCTTGATATTTTATGTGAACCAAACCATGCTTGGCCTTTCATGCATAACAGGCCCATTTTCAGTCTCTTCCTTTTCTTGCAGAAGGTTATTGATGTCCTTAAACAGCCCAGTTTGTTGCTGGCATGGGATCCACATGTTAAAAAGGTTCAAAAGGTTACTGTGGCAAGCAACCATGATGCCATATCAGTCTCATTTAATTGCTCCAATATTTTCTTGAAGATTGTGCAGAACATAAGGGATTTTTTTGGAGAGGAAGTGAACGCAATTTATTCAAGGTAAATGAACACAACTTGCTTCAAGGCCTATACTGTAAGTTACTGTCCCCTCTTTTCTCTGAATTAGTAAAATTAACTTGTGAAACAACAATAGTTGCCTATCTCTGAGTTATACCTCTAAATGGTGATTATTAAGTGGTATAACTTAGAGCTAGGCAGTAAAAAAAAACTTTTACATTTTGCCGGCTGTATTGTAGTCAGTACAGCCCACTTTAATTGGCTAGTCTTAGAGAATAAACTGTAAGAGAGAATTTAACACATCAGTGCAAATTTTGAATGATAGCAGTGAAAAACATGGATTGCTTTATAATGCTGTCAGACCATCGACCAGTTAACCAGTTGACGTCAGTTGATAGAACTGTTTACTTCAGTCTGCACTAAAAGTCACTCATTTAAACCTTTAGATAAATTTAGATAAATATTAGCAAGAATTATATTGGTTTACCATCAATATTATTGATGGTAAACCAAGTTTGACTGACAATAATAATATTGTATTTATCTGATTGAGTGCTTAAATCAGCTGTTGTGACTTATTTTCTGTACACAGACAATGGGAAGTTGATGCTAGTCAAACACCAGAAGCTTGGTTCATGAGTTCATTCACTGAAAAAGTCATTCCAGCAGAAGGGGCCCAATGGTCCTGTTTCTTTGTGTCTTTCATAGGCAATGGTATAAAGATGAGTTTATGACATACTGTTGTATGAGCAGGGGTTTCAATAAGCTGGCCACCGGCAGTCTTTACATAATAAGTAGCCTCTCGTGTTTGAGTTTGCTCTGTGATAACAGCCGCTTATTCCACCATCACCAGCCGTTTGTGGAAAAAGCTATTGAAAACCCTACATATAGGACCTTTGAGGGAGCTGTTGCGTGGTCACGGCTGTGGGGTTTGTAGGGTTGAGGAAAGGTTGCTGTTGCTTTTTGCACAACGATACTCCATTTTCATATTGGCCCTTGTTGACTTTGAATGTTTTAATGACATTGTTGTTTGAGATCATATTGCCAGTATCAGAAATACCCCTAAAACAGTGCAGGTTTTAATTAGCAATGTTATAAAATTAATCACTGCCTAAGTCATCCTTATAAAATTTTAGGTGAGAATGGAGAGGCCAGTTGTCAAGTAACTTTGATAGTAGAGCCAATGCTAGCGCACTTTGCACCAGTCCCATGGTTGACAACATCAAGGTTGGCAGGGCTTCAGGACTTCATTTCACATTTTAAAGCTGACACTTCAACTGTGAGGTCCTCTGAAGCGGAGGTCCCGGTCATGACTCAGTCTCTGTCAACAAGCAATAATGATGCAACCAAGTTGTTGGAGAACATGACACATGTGCCTTCCATGATGTCTTGTGAGCGTGAGACAGCTTCTTCAACTCTGCTGCCATCCAAATGTGAAGATGATGCCCATTTGGGTAATGTTGCAGTAGTAGCCCCTGTGAAGGCCTTCAGATCACAAGTCACTGTCACTCTGTCATCCTCAGCGTCCAGTGACTATGGGTTTGTCAACAACACAACTGCTGATGTTCAAGTAAGCAAGTGGCTGCCTGTTTTGTTTGTTTGAAAAGCAGTGCAAAGCAGTATGACTCCTTCTGTTTAATTTACATTAGAGAAATATTTAAAAAAATAACACATGGTTTGCATACTTCATATTCATTGTTGTTGCACAGTTATGTGCCACCCAGGTATTGTTTTTCACTGATCTTGTGTCCTACACAGGGTATATAATGTAACTAAATTGGCATGCGTGGTCTACATGTCTGGTACCAATAATTTAAATCTACTTCTATTGTGCCAGTTATAGAAAAAGTGCAGGGTGTGATATTCAATGGGCTGCTGATTGGCCCTTTGTGTATTGTTAAGCACAGTATTCTTTACGTTTTAATCTAGCTCTCTATATGCAAGTCAATGTGTCCAAACTCTTCTTTAAATTATTAATGATCCTTTTTTAATTTACACAGAAAACAGAGCACACTATATCAGATCCTTTATGCCTTCCTCGTCTTTCAAGCAGGTGTTAAATTTTAATCCTACAGTAGCTACATTGTATGAATGTGATGTAAATTTAAATGCTTTGTTTTTAGTGGAAGTGCACTCAGCTATCAAGCTAGTTCACAGGCAACCCACTTATAATAATCTGAAAGAAACAATTCAAACTTAACAAAAACATGATAAAAAACCCCAATTAGCAGGAGGCAGCTAGTTGGCTATTTACAAAGCATGGTAGAGTTGAATGCAGAACAACCCGAAACAAATCCAATCCAGAGGTTAGAACGGGGTTTGAACCCGGAGCAGCCACATGCAAACCCAACGCCCTAACCACTGGACCATGCTGCGATGATGTTTTAGTTAATAATAATTGGCTAGATAATGATCCAGAAACATAATGTGTCTTCACTTATGCATGCTAAAGATCTTGTTTGAACAGTAGGGTTGGGTGGTGATCCAGAACCTTGTTACTCTGTGTCCCAAAATGTTGAGATCAAAGCCTCCTTGATTAAAGGGCTGTCATGATGTGCTTCCTCTGGCTCTTAACTATGAAAACAAGTGTTAGAATTACATTTCAGTTTACCTGATACCACCTGTTTTCAGTGGTTTAATAATCACATGCATATTCTTTGGCTTTTCATGAGCTTTGCATTAGTATTAACAGCGTTCTGCATTATAAACCTTAATAATATACTTTACCCAGTTTACCCACAGTAATGGATGTGTTCAGAATGTATTATTCTTATCACATCCACCCCATAAGACAATCTCTCTAAAAAGAATGGTCCCTGAAGGATCTTGTTTTAATCAACCCAGTGATTGAAACAAAAGCCTTATTGACATTGGTTCTAACTTTTGTAGTGAAAGTATAGAAAACCTGATTGAAAAGCTATGTGCATTGAGTGATGGGACAGAGGGAACAGATGGTTGGATTTCAGTTGGTAAATTCAAGTAAGTTTGGTTGGGTTTTGTAGTAGAACAAACTAATGATCCAGCAGTGCAGACCAAAGTAACAGTCCAGTAATACGTAGTACAGTGCAGTCCAAAGTAATAGTCTATAGTCCAGTAACATTTGTCTGTTGTACAATCCTTTAATCAACTATGGTGTGATGCTCTTCTTCTGCTCATCTCTTGACCATGTTCACTTTGATTAGGGGTGTGGATATCTTAAAACGACCGGCAAGAGAAGGAGAAAGACCCTGGGATACCTTGAAAGGAACTTCATTGCTTTGTGTACCTATTCATTACATTGTGGCCTATGTATTTTCATTGGATTATAGAGGAGAATGGGATGATCTGCTCAAGAAAGGTAGTCTTAAATAAAACAACAATGGTTAAATGAGATATTAACACAAAGGCATGGACATACATACATAACAGACATAATTATTTTATTTGGTAAAGCAGGTCAAAAGAGGAAGAAGCAACTTTACAGCTGATGTGGACCTACTATAATAATATTTACAATAAAATATTAGTATATGGTAGTAATCACGTAAAAGCAAAACATAAGTATTATCAATAATAATAGAAATCTGAGTTCTTATTATAAATTACGGAGCTACCCTTTCCAAAATTGATGTTCATAAAATTATCTTTTAACTGCTTCAGTCGATTTTTAAAAGCTGGTGGTTTAGAAAAATATCTTACACTGTCAGATAAGGGAATTCCAGGCAATTGCAGCCCTATATACAAAAGAATTACGAAAGAGCTCAGTGTTTGGCTTGAAAACTAAAATATTTAATTTTTTCTTAAAATTATAGCTCTTGCAACTAATGAATTTATTTCCTCTAAACTTACATGTAAGTTATAAAAAGACTTATGAGTAATAATTCAAATACGAAATTTGTAAAAATATTCATGAGGCATCCACCCCACACTTGCTAAGATATTTTCTACTGTCATACCAAGGCTCAAGGGTCAAGGGTCGCGACAATAAGCATCAATGTAAGGCACAGGTACTCACATGATTTTTGTGTGCAATTCTCGTAAATAAATTTTTTCCAAGACGAACGAAATTGCACGAGCCCGTATAGGAAAACTAGCGGAGTGACAAGCTTTATAATTAAGGTGGTGCGCATAATAAGCTCCATTTGTTGTGTGTCTCGCTCTTTCTAAAGCTTTCAACCAATTTGCATGTGCTGTTCTTCCTCAACTCATTTGAGATGATTATACTTTAGGCTGAATTAAGTGGTAGTGCCGTTCATCAGAATATCCCCATTTTCTTTTAAAGTCTTCTCCGGATTTTTCAACCTCAAGAGCCTTTAAGACGAAGTCCTCCTCGAAAATTATATTTCTAAACTCAACCGATAGGCTCACAGGACGTTCGAGTTGGCGATCCAGTTCGTAATAATGACTTTCCAACAGGTATTTTCCATGGTCAGCAAGGAGCGAGCGCATTTTTTTCGTGTATCTCTTTCCTCTGTCACCAAATTGAGGCTGCACAGCGGACAACGAACCACGATCCCAAATCGCATCGAATCTTTTACCGACGTCCTCTTCAGATAGAGCAAACAAGTCGCAACAGAAGATTGTTATTTGCTTTCCCACGCACTTGTACACATCGACTGGATCAGTAGTCGCTCTCAATATTACTTGCTCCGCTGAAAACGCGAGGTTGTTTTCTGCGAAGAAACTTTCAATCGCTAGCTTTGATACCTCTACGCCAACGACGCTGTGTCCCTGTTCAGCTAACCACAACATATCGAGAGATTTTCCGCACAAAGGAACGAACACTCTTACGTTGGATCGTCCACCAGTGAGCTCGTCAAAATACTTTTGGAGCATTTTGTGAACTGTGTCTTGGTGCCAGTTGAAGTTGCCTTCTTCCCAGGATTTTTTCCAATATTCCACTTTTGTTGGATCTGGTTCCTCAAGCATTTCCTTGCGTATTAACTACTTTATTCTTAGTAGTAGTTCTGTGGTAGTCCTTGTGCGTGAAAAACGGCCGATGAATGGGGCGAGACAAAAAAGACGGGTGGAGGGTGGGGAGGGGAACATTTAGCTTGGGTTGTATGTGCTTTTGCACCATCTGAAGTTTCACCCAGAAAATAAATGTTTTCAGTCAGAGATTACGAGAGGACTATTCAACGCTTCAGCAAAGCTTCCTTGGACATAACTTTCCTACAGAAGTGTAAATTACGCAATATATCTTCAATGTTCCTCTACTTCAAACTCAGTGGACGAGTACTCCTTATGTTTTTTAAAACAATTGGAGTTTGTTTTCTCTGTTGCCGGATAGTCTGAATGTGAAAATTCTTGAAATTATCAGAGACAAACGAAAATGAGCAACACTTATTTTGAACTGTAGAGGAAATGTTTTAACCCAATGTTTCGTAAGGCTTTTGTTTTCCTTACAAGGTTTACAAGCAATGACTATGGTTTTCAGAGACGGTACAATATGAATTGTGATATAGCGTGAATTACAGTACTTGAAAAGAGACATTTAATTAACGGACTTAACGGATGTAATAATAATAATAATAATAATAATAATAATAATAATAATAATAATAGTAAATTACATCTATATGGTGCAATTAAAAGCTCATAGCGCTTTACATAGAAAATAAGTTTTGAGATGGAACTGTGGTGTAACTAGAATACGATGAAACGTAGATCTTAACGTTTATGAGTGCCATATCATCCTAAAGTTGCCAGTCTAGCAAATGAAAGCAATGTTTGTTTCACAGGTAAAACTGTGCAGGAGTATGGCCCTCTTTCAAAGGTAAGAGGCCTAGGCTCTTGTGTGTTGCATGACATTATTTCTTTGTTGAAATGGTATAGGAAATGAATCATATATGAACTGCGGATATGAAATCAAGTAAATCATAACTGCGAAGATCATAGCTTTACTTGATTATTTCTTTGTCTTGCATAGTCTAGGTATTCGTTAGCCAGTGCGGTTTTGAATTTAACTGTTAGCATTATCAAACTGTCACTTAACTCAGGATGCATTAATACTGCTTGCGTCCCTAAAGAAAGTGAATCACAGGCAGCCCGATGTCGTTAGTTGTCATTTCCCTTCCCTTCTCTTTATGAGGGGAAATGACAACTAACGACATCGTAAAAATTCGAAAGCCACAAACCCGGCTAAAACGGACACAGTTTGCCCTCCGATTGAACAGAAAAGACGAGGACAACTGTACGTAGAGGTAAGCGAAGTTTATTTCTACATTTACAGCTTATTTGAGCATTTATAAGCTCAAAGTTAATTCTACCATAAAAATTCTATAAATCGTATACCGAGCTTGGGCTGCCTGTGAGTGAATAAATTAAGTTTATAAACGCATCTGGGGCGAGGAAACTTTACACTGTAAAAGATGGTCTTAGATTATATCAAGGTTTGCGGGAAAAACCTGAACCACTCAAAACGCTTGGAAGCTTGCTCCAAAAGATTGAACTGTCAAGTAGTTTTGAAGATGCGAGGCTCAGGGCTCTAGCTCCTCGCCTAGCCTGCGAGCAAGCTCTCTTTTGGGGTGGGTGGGCGGGCGGGCGCCCGCCCGCCCGCCCGCCCGCCCACCCACCCCGAAAGAGAGCTTGCTCGCAGGCTAGCTCCTCGCCCTGTTTGTGATTGGGGAGAGGAGGGTGGGGGATGTTGGAAAAATGATAGTTCCCGTTTATTAACCCCAAGTCGACTTTTTTCACACTTCCAACATGAGGAAACCCGAAAACGTACGAGTGAGAAGACAAGCGTGTCAACGCGGTCGTCTCCAATCTAGGATGACCGGCACTTTTAACACAATCAGTTACGGTTATACCCTTTCGAATGTTGTTTGTTTCTTTCGCTATTTTAGTGCATTTTAACGTGGCTGTTCTTGTCATTAAGGTTACGCTGATGGAGTATAAACCAGTATGGCCGGCCAGTGGTCGTGACTTTTGTACTTTTTGGCATCTTAAGAGGATTGATGAAAGTGTGGTCTGCTTTGCGTGCGAAGCGGTAGGTTTCAGTTTCTCTTCGGTTTTGGCTTTTGCTTTCTATATTATAAATAGTGAAACGGATTGCTTTCATTAGAATATTATGATCTTTCAAGTTCAAGATTCTTTTTAGTATCAACAATAATATTTATTTCCATGACTAAAATCTTACAGTACCTCAAAAGCTACTTTTTGGTAAAATTATATTGTTCATAGCTGATACTGATAACACTTTTAACTTTGATTACTCGCTAAAAATAAAAAAAAAAGTGATTAAAAGTTTTGTTCATCCATTCAGTTCGGCAGTCTCAGAAATCGGTTTGTCTCTAATTTTGAAACATTCTGAGATGAATGAGAAACACATAAGGGTTGAAACGCGTATAACGGCCCCTTGTGTGCTGGGAAACAATCTTCTGATTATTCAATTTGCTAAGTACCATATTTGGAACAACAAGAGAGAAACATTCAACCAATCAGTTCGCAAGAACACCGTGACGCAATACCACCAATGTTCTCGCGTGAACTGAACTGAAGCGAGGGGTTTCCAAATATGGTACTTAGCACTGAATATTCGGAAGCTGTGAATGTGCCTTACACCTTTTCAACCCTTTATGGGTTTCTGGATGAATTGTATGCATCGAATGTTAATAAAGTTATCCCCGGAATGCATTAGCTGTGATATTAGAGACTCGCGTCATATTTGTCTCAGGGTTGGGATATTGTTTCAAGTCTAGAAAAGGGCGTGGCTCCTACCTTTTTCGCGCATTGCTCATCCCCTTATAAGAATCAAAGAAGTAATATTTTTTAATTTCTTCTTTCTAAGGTTGAGCACGAGAGTTGTCCTGAACAGAAAGGACTTGTGAGGTAAAAAGCAACGTAAAGTAGTGAATTCTTTTTCCTGAAGAGCATTCGGGTTTTTTTTTGGGGGGGGGGGGTGGGGGAGAAGCTGGTGGGGCTTTTCTTGCGCTCTTAGAAACAAGAGCGAAGAAGAGCCGAAAGGAATTAAAAGACGATGCTTTTGAGTGTTTTCACAAACTAGAGCAATGACCGGGTTTTAACCGGAACAAGAGGTGTTTTTCATTACTCCGTGAAGAAGCCAGGCCGTGCCTGACGAAATGTTGAAAAAATATACTAGCCTCAGCCGTAAAGCTCAATTATTCGATTATCTGAGAATGAACCTACTTGGCTGCAGTTTCGTTGTAACATCGCTGCTGTGACGTCATGTATGTGTTTCAATTTGGCTTCAGTCCATGCACAGGATCACTTGGGTGAAGAAGGACTGGTGAGGAAGGTTCTCACAGAGTCCTCACCAGCACCTGCAGAGCAGGAGTGTTTAATTCTAATATTCCCTTTTAGAGCTGAACTGGTCATCGGTGGTTTTGTGGTGAAAGAAATTAGTTCCGATCCACCCAAGTGTCTTGTTACCTACATCACACGCGTGGATTTGAAAGGTGAGTGGTTTTTGCCTCCATCATGCAGCAAACTTGCCACGTAAGACAGGAGCTTTATCCACTAGGGAAAAAAATGCTATCACAACGCCCAGAATTCTGCATTTTTTCAGCACCTGTACCAACTGAGTCAACGTGACGACATATTTTTTTAAGGCTGGGTATTTTACGCTTTTCTGAGTATGGTAGTGGTGATTGTCCCACAGTGAGAGTACTTGCTATCCACCAGGGTGGGCGGACTGGGTGTCTTTTGTGACTTGTAAGTGGTTTGTAAGCACACTTATCTTCTCTAAGAACGGTGTCTCTGTATACTTTGGTTTTCGCCATTTAGAAAAACCAATATTTAAAAGAATTTGATTTCGCAACACTGCATCTTTCGCGCGAATTTTTGGACCTCTACCCTCTCGCACGAGTTGGGGCTCTTTCTCGCGCTTACTCTGGCGATTCCCTCTCGCGCTCCGAAATTCTTTCGACATCAAATCATTTATTTCCCTTCTCTCGATACGTTCTCTTATCAACGTAATGTACAAGTGGAGAATAGTTTCTCTCTTTCTATTTTCAGGAAGTCTTCCTACTCGACTTGTCAACAGAGTGACGTCAACTCAGCCCCAGGGTGTTGCGATAATTCGTGACAAACTGGAAGCTCGTTACCAGGCTGATCGAGGGGCATCCGACAGTGGTGAGATGTCCAAGATTGAAAAGGAAGGCGTTGAATTGTGGAAGGAGCTAACAGCGGGAAGCAATGAAAGTGAAGCAGAAGAAACATCTGATTTATTCAGTGCTTCAGGCAATGTTTCGGTGAGAAGGACTTATTCAGAAATAACGTTGAAGTGCCTATCGCCTCAAGACAGTTTTCACTTCATTTATTCTCCCAAATCATCCCAAATATTTTGTGTTATTTTTAGAACCTTTGGATTGAAAACAACTTTTTTATTTTCTTTGAAAGACGGAAAAGGTGGTCATACTTTGATCCATAACCGAGCAATGAAGGGGAATAGGTTCGATACCGGATTTACGTCACAAAGTAATTTGGATCGCAGTTTTTCAAAGAAACAGCAAAATGCAGAGCAGTCTATGACGTCAACCCACTATTAAACCCATTTCCCTTCATTTCTCGGTTATGGATTAAAGTATGACCACTTTTTTCCGTCTTTCAAAGCAAACAAAAAAGTGAATTTTCAACCCAAAGGTCCAAAACACAACACAGTGTATTTGGGAAGATTTCGGAGAATAAGTATACTGGAAAACTATGTTGAGGTGACAGGCCATTTAAGAACCATCCACTGTGTTGTGGTCGGAAAGTTTGAAAGAGAATGATCCTTTTAAAGACACTCGGTTATGTTCAATTTTTAAAGCAGATTCCCCAGCTTTCCGAAGCCAAGGAGAAACCATTGCTTTGTGCTTTGAACTGCGTACGTACTTCCCAAGGATGTGGACATTTCGGAGACGTGCATGCAAAAAACACAATTCCTTTTGCCTTATAAGGAGAAGAGCATTCTTACTGCTGGAATAGTCGCCATTTTTCAACATGCCGTATTGTTTAAAAAGCTGGTCTTTTAGTATGTTTTCAAGATGACCAAAGGCAAAATGATTGTGAAAATTGATGACTCAAAACTTCACCCTTCCTAAGAAAAGTTCTGGGATTTTCGAGAACTGGCCCCAGGGACCCGTTTCTCGAAAGTCCCGAAACTTTAGGACGGAGATAGTTTTCTTTTTGTTAGCTCGAAAACACGTTGAAAGATCGGCTTTGCAAAACAAAACAGTTTCACAAAAGGCTTTTCGGGCCCGAAAAGCTTTCGGAACTTTCGAGAAAAGGGCCCCAGGTTCGAGGGCCTAAATCGACGTCTCAAGTGTGTTGAGTATATTCATCCCCTTTTCACTGCTCCTGGTGGTGTTTCTTTTCTGCAGGCGCCTCGGTTTTTCTCCCTCAAATTCTCGCAGTTTATTTTATTTCGGGTCTTTTGATTGAACTCTCATGGTGTATTTTCATTGTCGTTTTGTTCATCGAGGTAAACCTGCTTTTTGTTGTTGTTGTTGTTGTTAGGGTCTGTGCAATTTGACAGTTAAACAAAGAAAGGAGCCTAGAGCTTTTTCTGTTTTTTTTTTCCGAACACGTTATCGAATTAATTAAATTTCAGTTTTCTTTGGTTACAGTACACAAGCGACATGTTTCCAATAACAGAGGAGAATATGCAGCTGCCATTTTGTAAGAAATCTTATCCTTTTCTAGTTGTGGCTACACGAGAGAACATTTTCTCTAAACATTTACAATAATGTTTACTCTTATTTACAGTTTACTTGATTTTTGTCTTTCGTTTGTATTATTTTTGTTCACGAAACTCTTGTTGATACTTTCTTTGTTTTCGATAGTGGATCGGCGTAACATCGATTTTCGAACACTTGGCAATCAAGCAGTTGCAAACCTACTCGGAGAGGTAAAGAGGCGTTTTCCTTATACCTGCTGATTATGAAAAGAAAGCTTCGTTGCTACTAAACCCTGATTATCTCTTCCCCCTGCCTGCATTCTTTTCACAAGATCTTTCAATTTGCTAGCGTTTTGTTGTAGCAGAACATGCATGCTGCATGTTTTGTCTTTCTGTCTGTGCTTCAAACTCTACTTTGTTTCTTAATTGATCTTTTTAAATAAAGAAGATAATCAAAGTGGTTAGGAGTCATGTTAATTTAAAATAGAAATATATGTATTTAATTGAATTAACTCCCACCATAAGCCTTTTCAGTGCCATTGAAACAAAGGCTAGGATTTGAAGAATGCCAACTGGCTGGGTGGAGTCCAGTTGACCATCTACAAGCGCAGCCCAGAAGTTGAGCTGGTACTAATCCAAAGCAACTCCAGTTGGTGGGCAAAGCGATGCTTGTGCCTGGTAACTGAAGATTGTGAGTCCGGCAACTTACCATTCGGCTTTTGTTATCTTCGGTGGTTGCATGAGGAAATTTAAGATCTGGCACGTGCAGACCCTACATCTTAAGCCGATGACACACGGTTCAACATCCTGCAACATTTGGTGCTCAGCAAATGTTGAACAATGTTGCACAGACGTGTTGAACGGAATAGAGCTGGTCTCTATTCTCGTTCAACAACGTTTAATGTGTTAATGGTATATTTCAGGATTCAACATGGTATGACACACTGTTCAACATTTGTTGAACGACAAATGTTGAACCTTGTGTCACAGGCTTTATCTTTTCCTATCCTGTTGCTATGATAAGACATTCGATTGAGTCATATTCGTTAAGGAATAAATGTTTTTTCACATGCATCGCAACACTCCTTCTATCTAGAAGAGTTTCTTGAAAGTTTCAAAATTAAAGTGAAATGTCACACTCTTTGTCACATATTTAAAAATAAAACCTTGCCCTTAGTTTTTAATTGGTTTATTTAGGTTTTAATGGCCAATCAGCTGGAAATTGAAGCATCTAAGGAGTTTACCGAGCAGCAATCAGCAGACCGAGATTGGAGGTGACTTAATTTGTCCGTGTTATGGACGGTCATCACAACTGTCAAAGCATCTCATCACATTTATTGTTTCGTCTAGTTATCAAGGAACAGAGAAAGATGTTATCATTTTGCGCAAGATCAGCCCAGGAGAGAAGATTCACAGGTTTAGCTCTACATGTTTTGTTCTTTATTAGTTGGCTAGGCTACTCTCAAGAAAGCCCGCTTACTGAATATCTCAGTCACGCTTGCTCGTATCTACAGTGAAACTGTTTGTCCCTCCCCCCTCCCCCCTCTTTGTAGTGGAAGCGTGGGACTTGAAGCGTGACGTGAAAAATGAAAATGAAAAAGGACTGGGCAGAGTGAGGTTCGTTTTCTTCTCGTTTTTGTTTGGGTGTTGTGACATCGGACCTCATCGAAGGATTTAGGTCTTAAATACAAAGTTGTGTTACAATTGTCTCGTCTCTGTTCACTTGCTAATTTCCCCGCGAGCACGATTACATTTTCAACCGTGTTGAAACATGTTAAATCGATGTTGATTGAATTTGAAAGCGTTTAAACTTTGCTTCAACAAGCATTCAACATTTGTTTTGTTTTCGCGAAGAATGTTGAATGAAGTGGAAGCTGTTTGCTCCCTCTTTCAACATTTTTAGGTATGTGCGTGCGCACTATTCGTTCTCTCAATGACGTATCCTTGGCTGTATCTATAGTAACAACCGCGGTTGCAGCCTGGGGCTGAATACCAGGCCTCTTGTGAAGCTGTTGATGATGCGTTGAAACTGTTCATAGTCCTCGAAATCGGTTACAAAGAGATGTGTACGGATAAAATACGTTGAGCTTTCATTTGTGTGTTTAAATTTGGAGGGGAACAAAACGCTGTCAAGTTCATGGAAAAGAGAGACCGTGGCTTTTGTTGGCATTGATGGATTTTATTTCCTCTGCAGTTTCATGGGAAAGGGAGTGATCAAACTGAAACCTGCCGATGTATGGCAAGCGATCCGCGATCACATGACACGTTACGTGTACGATAAAATGCTCAAGGTAACAACTGAAGTTTGTCAGTCTTATCATTTTCCAAGGTGAACAACAGACGATTTGTCTTTATGTTTTCTTTTCATCTGTTTCTGTGTGGCCGCCACTCGGCAAGCCTGCATGTTTGGCCTCGGTTTTACGGCAAAACCCTGACCTACCGTCTTGTCGAGTCCTGCAGGATTTTATGCTTTACAGTCTAGCCATTTGCTGATGCACATGTGATTTCAAAGGCAGCACTTTTTTAGTTGACATTTAAAGAGCCAGAGTGTCGTCTTGATGCAGTTTGAACTCTTTTTTCATACCATCTAATAGCTTGTTATTTTTTTAACAGAGAATTCAGGTGGTCAAACAAATTGATGATCAAGCTAAAATTCGTGAGTATCAGTTACGACACGAAATGACATTTTCATGCAATGTGCATGGTTTTCAACGACCGCAACATGACCACCATCCTCGGCATAAGGGAGAGGGAGAGGTATGAAAAGAAAAAGTAACTCCCCTTATTCCCATCCCAGGAATGTTTCTTCATCCGTTAATAAAGATTGAACATAAACTGGACTCCCAGGGTCTTTCACTTCCTCTCGAACTGAACCCCACCCCTTCAAGGGGCATGATCGAGATAACATTACCAATCGCTTTGAAGTGAGTTACTAAACAATAGCAGAGAGAGAGGTTCTTTTTCTGGTACTCCGGTTTTCCCCTCCCATGAAAACCAACATTTGATTTGATCATTTTGTATTAATTTGTTGATTTCAATTTTCAGTATTCCCAATTAGTGCTCCAGCGATAAAAAACTAGACGCTTAAATAAAGTTCCTTTCCTTTTCGACCATCTTGATAACAGTTATACCCCCTTTCTCGCTTCCTGAATACAGGAGTGCGTATGATCAAGTGAGAGGTATTTGATTTTTTTTAATTCCTACGTCTAGTTTACCTTCGTCTTCAAGCAAAGCAGTGCCTTTTGAAACAAGCGCGCGATTTTGTTCTCCTGACAATGGAGAGAGAAGAGGTGGGTGATAACGTTTTCCAGGTCATTTTTTTGTATAGATATCAATTACCACCATAAAGAGGTTTATCGCCGGAAAACATAGATTACGCATCTGACAATCCTTGCAAATGGCCGTCAGATTCGTCATGAGTTTCGCTGTGTTTGAGTGGTTACGACCTGTTCACACAAGAGACTTCAGTGCAAATAGGCGGCTGTGACAATCGAGGGGCAGCAAGGCCCCTGAAGCTAGGGGGGGTCTTGGGGCATGCTCCCCCAGAAAAGTTTGATATCTAGAAGCTCGGAAATGCCATTTTCAGCGTTCTAGCATCGATTTCAGACAATGACAGTTTCATTCAAAATCTCCATTTTGAAAGGCAGAAATAAGTGAACGACAGAAACGACATAGTCACGTTTCGAAAGCGGGTTTAGATTTCGCTTCGCTTCCACATGTGCAAATACTCGGCAGCCGAATGAAAAAAAAAAGTTGCGCCTTGCTCAATTCAAATTGTCGCTATTAATTAGCAGAATAACTTTATATTTCAACTCTCGTGTTAGTTTGATTTAAGACTTCTCGTCTTTCCTTAATAATGAAGAGCAGTGTGAATCGCTTCTATAATGCAGTTGGGCACCACGCGTACACCGTAATCGAAACATCCATTAATTGTTCTTTTGTTTTGACTTATTTACGCACAGACAGAAAAATTTGCATTTTTGAACGACTTTCATTTCAATAGGCTCGACTCCATGATGTCCCTTAACTATCAAATCAGTCGGCCGTCGTTTATTTGTAATAAGTACAGGGTTCGTGCCCGTTCGTGCTACTCCTTGAAGTTCTTGAAAAGCCCTGGAATTTAATTTTGGACTTCAATGGCGCTTGAAAAGCCCTTGAAAAAAAAGGATTTGGGGGGAAACTGCTTGAAAACTCCATGAATTTAAAGAGACATTTAAAAAATGGAGCCCAAATTTGACTATTGGAGAAAAGTTAAATGCAAAAATTAAAATGTCTATGCGTGCACCGCAGGGACGTGGGAAAGAATATCAAGGTAGGCTTTTTCAGCAAAGAAAACACTGAAGCACTATGTATGGCATAGAAATCTCCTTACAAACACTCCTTGAAAACTCCTTGAATACTCCTGGAATTTTATGTGCAAAATCCAGCACGAACCCTGTAATTATCGATAAGTATAACAAACAACGTAGTAATCATATGGTCGAATGAACAATAACAAAGTCCGACAACTTGTTAAATGATTACTAATGTGTATTGGCCGAATTTCTTCACCTAACTGAGGATCGTGAAGTTTTGAACCCAAATGAAAAAAGTGCGTTTACAGGCGTCTTTACAGTTTGCTGTTTTCGTTTCTCTGCCATGCTCTGAGCTGGTAGGGATGGTAGCGACCGAAAGAAGAAGAAGAGGAAGAAGAAGCGGTCGAAGTCACCGAACGCCCAAACGAGGTTGGCCCGGCCACTTACTTACAATTCAAGATAGGGACAAAACACGTCAATGCACAGGATACAGCGGACGATTTGAGCTTTCTTTTGAACAAAGCTTACATCCTATTGCATTTAGTGTGAAGTTACTCTGCTGTCTTAAAGATTAATGGATAAGAAGCAATGCCAAGATCGTTTGGCACAAGCTGTTTGTTAAAACCAGAGTAGCCGGCGACATACAATCAAGTAGCCGACGGAACTCCGGCAGTCGCCGGCTTGTTTTGAAACCACTGTCTGTCTGAGGACGAAAATACTAATGTCCCGTAGGGTTTAATATGAAGTATGCGCTAGTGCACACCGTTTATTTCAGTAGTCAGTAAGTATTAGCGTACTACATGTAATCCTGCTCTATTTGTCACATTCTTTGTAGTCTGAAAAATTTGTTCAAGCGTCGGTGTCAGTGGAATTACCGGAATTACCTCCTTCATTTGACATTACAAGAGCAACGGTAAGAGCGGTGTTATCAGATTCTCCAAGTGTTGAGAAGGTGAAGAAGTGAGTTTTTTCCGATGGGAACTCGGGGTTAGTCGGGAAAAGTACGAGTGTGTTTTTTGCAGGAGTCGACCCAGTTCCGATTGCTAATTCCGATGCTCTGCCACTCAGCTGTAGGAGACTCTTGGGAGCTTGGTTAATTAGGGACCTTTATGGCGGAGGACGAGGACGACTACTAGTACGAGTTTTCCGTTTCGGAGCACGCGCACTTCGAAAAATCTGGGCCTCCAAACCTTATGCGCATGCTCGGGTCGGAAAATTCGTACTCTTAGTCGTCCTCTCCCTCGATCTCGACCCCAGGGCCCCTCTCTTTTGCGTAGAGCTCTGGGGAATCCTGAAACAAAGCGTCTCTGATTGGTGTATTCATGTTAGCACGAGGAGTGAGCAGGCGCCGTAAGGTTCAAATGGCCGATTTTTGGCTTTAACAACTCTACGGCGCATGTTCTCCTACACAGAGTTTGCCAGAGTCTTGGGTCATGCGCAGACATAAGAGCCGCGGCTCTGGTGACGAGAATGACCTCGCCCTCGGATTTTAAGGTCCCAATCAATTAAACAAGACATTACGGATTTGTTACTACAAATGAAATATGTTAGGAAGAAAACTTATATTTTTATATTTCGAATGTTCAGCATATCTCCCTTTGACTCCCTTAGTAATATTTCAAAGGAGATGCTGAGAATTTTGCAAATCGCACCTCTGACATGCATTAAATCCCTTTATCAACTGGTCTGATTTGATATCCTTGCAGGTAAAATGCTGCGGTTGGATAATTGAGCCCTTCCAACAAAATGGCCAGCTGTATTCAATGGTGTCTTATCTTGTTCAGGTAATTTGTGGTAAAATAGGAAATTATTTTTCCTTTGTTTATGGCAATAATTATAACTTGGATGATAACCATAGTCATCACTGAGTAATACTGTGGACGATACTGATGACCATAATGATGTTCACGATGATAATGATGATGATGATTTCAATGATAATAGAGATGATAGTGGTGATAATAATGTTGTTGATAATGACGATGATGATGGGCTCCTGATGGTTATGGTCATCATCATCATCATCACCACTATTTTCATAACATTTATTACTTTCGTACAATCTTAGAGTTTTCAATTGAGTGTTGAAAGTCATCAGCCAATTGCTTTGGTTTTGCATTACTTCACTCATTGATTGGTTCAAAGGTCTCGCGCCACTTTTTCAACCAATCAGAAAGTGAAAGAGAAACCAATCGTGGCTCGCGCGTGCACATTTTCCCGCGTTTTGTGTCGGCTACGTGTAATTACTTCAAGTTTTGGTTTACTAGATTGTCTCCGTCCTTTTTGATTGGTTACTTTAATTTTCTTTTTACTGTATCTATAGAATTGTTATTTTACTTTATTTTCTTAGGTTGATTTTGGAGGTATTTTTCCCTCCTGGTTGATGAATTTGGTAACTCGCCGCCAGCCTCTTTGTATCGCGTATCTCAGGGAGTACTTAGAGAAATCTCAAGATCAAAACGCATGAGCACAAGTCTTCAAAGAACGTTAAGCGCTAACGTCCTTTAAACAGTTTTTAGCTTCAAGTTGCGAACTCTGATGTCCTACGTTACAAAGCACTGATCATTGGAGATCTGGTTACCAGATTACTCCAAACATCATTCGCAGTTTAGGGGCATAGAAAGCTAAAAGAGCAAGGTTGATGTGACGGTGATTGAATATAGAGGATATTGCATGGTCGCGCGGAGATACGAACTTTCTCTTTGAGTGTTGAAAAATATTCCACGAGTGAGCGCAGCGAAAGAGTCGAGTATTTTCCAACACGAGAAGAGCGGACCAAGCGGTCATGTAATGTTATGCTTATTATATAAGCACCAATGAAATACCAAACCATTTCACTTAAATATATTTTGTAGTGCTAACGTAGAACAACGGAGCGATGTAAGATGTAACCATAGCAATGGTGATCTTTTCACGTGTCGAGATAGCATGTTATCTGCATGTTTTCTGTCATGTTTTCGCGCGAAAGCTCAAATGGTATTTCTTTGGCAAGCCCACATGTGACACAGATCCCTTTCTTACCGGCAGATTAATAGGTCGTGAAGTCATATAGAGTGTTTTCACGTGACGTCACGGCCGCCATGTTTGTGTTCGAAAACAAAGGAACAACGGCTATGTTGGTGTTCCTAACTAATCCTCCGGGAATTCAGCTCTATTATCATGCAATCGTTTTCTTTTGTTTCGGTGGAAAAACAAGGTTACTGATCACGTGAATGAAAACACGCTACATATTTGACATTAGAAGTCTCCCATATGATACTTACAGGCGCGTGTTTGTACGGAATTCGCGGCATTTGCCAAACTTATCATAGAACAAGCCATATCATTATTCATATTTTAACGTCTCTGTAAACCGTAGTCTTTACTTGTAATGACCCTAGCTGAGGAAGAAAGGCAGTGCCTTTCGAAATACATTGGCCTTACATAATATATTCCTTTACCGTTATATCAGCCTTGCTCTTTTTAGTGTTTTTTTATGATGTAAGAACTTCTGTCTTTGCTTACAAAGTTATATTAAGGTTATAGATTTTTTTTTCAAGAATGTGGTCGATTGACGGTATTTTTGAAGAAAACCTAAAGAAATAACGTTGACCGTTTTTTAGGCCTGCATAGATGCAGTTTATGGCTTTTTTTGCTACGTAAAACCGTAAACGGTTGTTTCAAAGCGTCTAAAAAGTAATCTTGTATGAATTGTACTAAGTCCTCTGGTCTGAAGGATTCATGGCCGGGTGTCGTTTTAGTTCCACGTCAACGCTCTAAATCGCCTTCTGTTTAGGCCAGCTTGTAATACAGGTCAATCAAAACCAGTCAAAACAAGTAAGGATTCAATGCCTTGACGACTCGTTGCGTCTATTAAAAATTATCCAAAGCCGTTAAATTTAAAGCTCTCTCTATTTGCCGCATCTAAATAAAGACAAGTTGCCGTTAGTTTTAATACGTCCTATATTTTATTAGCTTATAAGGAGAACTGTACGGAGAATAAAATTCAGTTTACTGGCGGGCGGTCATGAATTAGCCAGCGATAGGATCGAGAGTGATTGGGAGACGCGAAATGTCCCGAGCGAGCGTTGACACGCGTGAGCGGCGTTTCCCTTAGTTTAAGCATTACGTTTTGCCTTAACCATGAGAATGGCAGTTAATTTGTGAGCTTAATAACTGAAAGTATCTTGATTGAAAATGCATTTTATGTTTGTGGTCTGATAGAAATGTTGAAGGCGCTAAGCCTGGAAGTGTTTTGTTCGTCATTGCAAATAAAAAGCCGGTGCCTCAGGCAATCTTAACATTGTGTATTATGGCCCATGTTGAATAAAGTCTATAGGGGGTAAACTTTATTACGGGGCTTGATCGACCACAAAACACAGCACAAATATAATGGAAAGCAGAAGTCCTGCGGAAAGTGAATTATTAATAAACTATGATTAAGAAGATTGAGAATATAACCGTATTTAAAAATAAGTGTTAATAAGAAACCTTTTCGCCCCTATTTTACTTATACCGTACTTTGAATTAGCTATCCTCTGCCCGTTTCTATGCAAATTAAAAATATTGCCCGTCTGTTGTCGTTTCTCTGCAATGCTAACCGTCAAATATTTTTAGTGCTAACAACAAAGGACTATTACACCTTCAATAGTAA
>NC_090880.1:31680248-31682748 GCF_036669935.1 Montipora foliosa | reverse complement strand
ACCCTCATCTACTTTCATTTGCCATCATCTACGTTCATTTACCTTCATCTACCCTCATTTACGTTCATTTACCTTCATCTAAGTTCATTTACCTTCATCTACCCTCATTTACGTTCATTTACCTTCATCTACCCTCATCTGCGTTCATGTACCATCATTTGCGTTCATCTGCGTTCATTTACCTTCATCTACCACCATTTACGTTCATTTTATTTCTTCTACCTTCATTTAAGTTCATTTTCTTTCATCTACCTTCATCTACTTTCATTTGCCTTCATCTACGTTCATTTACCTTCATCTACCCTCATTTACGTTCATTTACATTCATCTAAGTTCATTTACCTTCATCTACCCTCATTTACGTTCATTTACCTTCATGTACGTTCATTTACCTTCATCTACCCTCATTTACGTTCATTTACCTTCATCTACGTTCATTTACCTTCATCTACGTTCATTTACCTTCATCTACGTTCATTTACCTTCATCTACCCTCATTTACGTTCATTTACCTTCATCTAAGTTCATTTACCTTCATCTACCCTCACTTATGTTCATTTACCTTCATCTACTTTCATTTGCCTTCCTCTACGTTCATTTACCTCCATCTACCCTCATTTACGTTCATTTACCTTCATCTAAGTTCATTTACCTTCATCTACCCTCATCTGCGTTCTTGTACCTTCATTTGCGTTCATCAGCGTTCATTTACCTTTATCTACCACCATTTACGTTCATTTTATTTCATCTACCTTCATTTAAGTTCATTTTCTTTCATCTACCTTCATCTACTTTCATTTGCCTTCGTCTACGTTCATTTACCTTCATGTACCCTCTTCTGCGTTCATGTACCTTCATTTGCGTTCATCTGCGTTCATTTACCTTTATCTACCACCATTTACGTTTATTTTATTTCTTCTACCTTCATTTAAGTTCATTTTCTTTCATCTACCTTCATCTACTTTCATTTGCCTTCATCTACGTTCATTTACCTTCATCTACCCTCATTTACGTCCATTTACCTTCATCTACGTTCATTTACCTTCATCCACCCTCATTTACGTTCATTTATGTTCATTTATCTTCATCTACGTTCATTTACCTTCTTATACCTCCATTTACCTTTATTTACCTTCATCTACCCTCATTTACCGTCATTTACCTTTATTTACCTTCATCTACCATTATTTACGTTCATTTACCTTCATCTACCCTCATCTGCGTTCATGTACCTTTATTTGTGTTCATCTGCGTTCATTTACCTTCATCTACCACCATTTACGTTCATTTTATTTCATCTACCTTCATTTAAGTTTATTTACGTTCATGTACGTTCATTTACCTTCATCTACCCTCATTTACGTTCGCTTACCTTCATGTACGTTCATTTACTTTTATCTTTCCTCATCTCCGTTCATGTACCTTCATTTGGGTTCATTTGCGTTCATTTACCTTCATCTACCTCCATTTACGTTCATTTTCTTTCATCTACCTTCATTTAAGTTCATTTTCTTTCATCTACCTTCATCTACTTTCATTTGCCTTCATCTACGTTCATCTACCTTCATTTACCTTCGTCTACCCTCATTTGCGTTCATTTACCTTTATCTACCTTTGTTTGCGTTCATTTTCTTTCATTTACCTCCATCTCCCCTCATTTACACTTATTAACCTTCATCAACCCTCATTTACGTTCATTTACGTACTATTCCCTCCTCCGTTTACGTTCATTTACCTTCAAGTACCTTCATTTACGTCCATCGATCTAAAATGTTATCAATTTTCTATAATTTTTCCAATGAATGTTGTTGTTGTTGATTTGGGCGGCTTTCACCAATTTGAGAAACCACGCAAACGAAGCCAAACCAAACGAAATGAAAATGCCTAAATTTCTCAGAAATTCTCACTTTTTCGTTGCACCGAGTCCCATGGATGCAATCAATCCTCACTACGGAAAATTTAGATGCGCTTTGCAAAATAGTTATGAGACCGAAATGATCATTTTGCGAAACGTTCTTGTCCCATTTGAGGCGATCTACGCTCGCATGCACACGCCTCTGTAAGGGTGCACAGGAAGGTAAATGAAAGTAGATGGAGGTAGTTGACGGTACTTAAATTCAGCTGAAGGTAAACGAACGTAAATAAAGGTAACTGAAGGCAACTGAACGTGACAGGAGGTAGATGGAAGTGAATGAGTGGATAAGGGTAGATGAAGGTAAGTGAAGGGGGATGAAGGTAAACGAAGGTAGATGAAGTTATATTAATGTAA
Source organism: Montipora foliosa (assembly GCF_036669935.1). Classification (NCBI taxonomy): domain Eukaryota; kingdom Metazoa; phylum Cnidaria; class Anthozoa; order Scleractinia; family Acroporidae; genus Montipora; species Montipora foliosa. The sequence goes on along the minus strand of NC_090880.1, from coordinate 31,680,479 downwards.
ATGAAGATATATTAAGGTAAATTAACGTGAATGATGGTAGATGAAGGTAAATTAACGCGAACGGAGGCAGATGAATGAAGAGGAAATTAATGTAAATGATGGTAGATAAAGGAAAATATGCGAGTGAAGGTAAATAGATGAGAATAAAGAAAGATGAAGGAAAATAAACGTAAATGAAGATAGATGGAAGTAAATGAATGTAAATGAGGGTATATGAAGGTTAATGAAGTT
>NC_090880.1:31662748-31675248 GCF_036669935.1 Montipora foliosa | reverse complement strand
GTGATGCTTACTAATGCAGGGATATTTTTGTACGGTTTAAAACTATGCATAGAGAGTAGATCTTTGTAAGTACTCTTGGTATCCAAAAAGAAAACTGGAGGTAACCATGGATTCTTTAGAGATGATTAAGCTTCAATTTGAGAAAGAACGCCATACATTACTTTGTATTTTAGAGCTTTTCACAGATATTGTTCATGAATTATCTTTGACAAATGCATTGTCACCCCCAATTTTCTTTTTGGATTTCAATAGCACTTGTTAAGATCTACAGTTCTGCATAATCATAAATCGGGGCAAAAATACCTTTTAATTAGTAGGCACCGGTTAAGTTTGTTGGTTCTCTTCTGTGCCCTCTGCATTTTGTGATTTACCCTTCCCTTAAACAAACTTTTTGTTCAACCTGATTTAATTTAATTTGTGAAGTACAGTGTATCGTTGTAGATGGACTAGCAGCTGCTTAAAATTGCATATTGATTTTATCGTGGATGGTGTTGATTCTTTGCATTTGTGTGAATTTGTTTCTTCTAAGGACTGCCACTCCAACAAAAAATAACTTTTACTCTTTTACTCTGACTAATCAACCAGGTTTTGGTTTATACTTTGATGTAGAACATGTCAGAATCTGAAGCAGTTTTAGTTGGTGGAAAGATTTTTACGTTTGGTTCATATAGAATGGGTGTGCATGCCAAAGGTTAGTTTTAACACCTCTCTATAGTATGGTTTGTTATGTTGTATCAATGATAAGCCAGCAAACTCAAGTTTAAACTTTGTTTATGATGCACTGTAATTATTTACTCATAAGCCGAGTTGTTTTCTCAGAAAATTAGAGTGGTACCTGATAAGAGAATTTCAACCAAGGAGGTTCTGCTTACATGTACATGTATATCAAGAGTTAAAGCAATAATAATTAAAACAATAATAAGCTCCTTTTCAGCTTATAGCCAAGCTAGGTAAAGAAATGCAGTACATGTACTGTAGTGTTGTTGTGATATTAGGATCAGTTTTTAAACGTGGTATGGTCGTTTTTTTACCTATATAAGATGGACTTTAGTGTTGTTAAAAAAGTTCCTTTCGCTAATAACTTTCCCTAGGTTCTGCTATCGATACACTTCTTGTTGCTCCCCGCCATGTTGACCGCAGTGACTTTTTTGGAACATTCTATGAAACTCTAAAAACTAATGAAGATGCCAAGGAATTGAGGGTAACTTTAAATACTCCTTTTCTTCATTAAACAAATGTTTTGTGATAATTATTATAAAAGAAAATATTTGTGGCATGAAAGGCAGAACGGACACTTTCACTTATACATTTCGTAGCGTAGGCGTTTGCTTTGAATTCCCTTTATAATCTGTGCGAATTGAAAAATTTGTTTCTTTCGTTTGACTTTCCTTGCAACGGTTGTAAAAAATCGTTAAAATGGAAAGCATAATTATTATAAAAGAAAATATTTGTGGCATGAAAGGCAGAACGGACACTTTCACTTATACATTTCGTAGCGTAGGCGTTTGCTTTGAATTCCCTTTATAATCTGTGCGAATTGAAAAATTTGTTTCTTTCGTTTGACTTTCCTTGCAACGGTTGTAAAAAATCGTTAGAATGGAAAGCATAGCTGTGTGAAAAATTTGAGTGTCCGTTCGGACAGTTAGGATCGTTTGATCCCGAAGAGTTTGACAATTAAAATTATAATTGACTATAATAGCTCAGGCTCTCTTGTCATTTTGCCAAACCATTCACATCCATTCACAAATTTCCTTAAACTGCCAGAACGGTATAATCAATAATATTCGTTTGGCAATTTGACGATCCGTTCAAATTTTGATGATCGTGCATTTGAGCAATAATGCAAACCGTCCGCACAATTTTGCCATCCGTTTGCACGATTTTAAAATTGTTTGTTACCCGTGCAGTACATGTTCATGTGTTTTCAGCCGTTTAATGGATATCCAAAGTGTCCGGTTTGCCTTTCACTGTCACATTTTGTAGTACAGTAAGCACTCGCATTGACATGTAAGAACACGTGGATTAAGAACATTAGGCTGAAATTTGGCCAATAAAGCACCATGTAGTGAAAATAAGAGCAAATTCAGCCTGATACATGTAAATCAAAGATGATCAGCCTGAAGCCTGAAATCAGTGTTCTTATATGCAGGTGTTTACTGCCTCTTTCAAGGGCTTAGACCAAGAGACTACATTTACAATACATGGGGAAAATTTAATGAGATTAAATGTCTCAAAAATTGATTCAAGACTGTGTGCAGGCCTTTTAGACCTTGTGTTTCTTTTTTTTTTTTTTATCTGAAAGGCAGTTGAAAAAACATTTGTTCCGGTTATCAAAATGGTATTTTGTGGCGTAGGGGTAAGTCACAGTGATGATGATGGTAATAACGACAGTGATTAGGATGCAGACAATTTTATAGCCCTTTAAGTATCCTTGAACTCGCAATTCTGCCTTTCAAAGTTTTTTTCACATATACATGTAGTGTGCTTATTGTGAGCCATTAATTAATGGCTCACAATAAGAAAATTCATTATTCTCTTTGATCTTATTCAAATATGGAATGTTCGACATACATTGTTTTAAATCTGAAGGATCAACGCAGGGTGAGAGGAAGTCCCAAGCATCTGCTTACCAGCTGTAATTTCATCTTTAATTTAGTTACTAGCCAAAGTCTCTGAGGAGCTAGTCACATGACTGCTTAGAAGTTTGCATCAGAAAAAAAAGCAACAATTAACCAACAATGCCACACATGTTCAAAATGATGCTTGCCAATCAGGCAACCCGCAGTAAGAAAGTCCTGGGCTATTGGACAGCCTTTTTTTCGTGCCTTTTCAACAACACATTTTGATTCAACTTATCTTTTAGATGAATGTGGTGTTTGCAAGACTATCTCTACCTGAGATACCAGATGACTTGAGTCTTTTGGATGAAAACCTTCTAAAAACCTTGGATACAAAGTGTGTCAGAAGTTTAAATGGCAAGTCAAAAGAAAAAACAATCATTACAATAAGCAAAGAGTCTGTTGAATTACATGTACATGTACTTGATTTTCATCATTATTGGTTTGTCTTTCAGGTTTTCGTGTCACAGATGAAATTCTACATTTAGTTCCCAACACAAGAAACTTTCGGCTTACATTAAGAGCAATAAAATTGTGGGCAAAAAGTAAGTTTTGAATCCTTTTGTTGCATTTGCATTGTACAAGAAGAAATCTTCATTAGGTTATATATGTCTTTGGAAGAATAATGCTACATGTAGTCATTGTGTACTTGTTTTAACAGAGCGAGGAATCTATTCCAATGTTCTGGGTTTTCTTGGTGGTGTATCATGGGCTATGTTAGTGGCTCGCACTTGCCAACTGTTTCCTAATGCTGTAGCAGCAACACTACTTCAAAAATTCTTTCTTGTATTTTCCAAATGGTAAGTAAAAAGTGAAAAATTTCTCATGTCCAAAGTGGAAAAAGTACAGGTAATCATGTCAGTTTTCAACTTACCTCTCTTGGTTGCAATTTGCATGTTTTTCTTATTTTCTAGGGAATGGCCAAATCCAGTTTTGCTGAAAAGTAGCACAATACCAAATGAAAACAAATTAGCACTTAGTTTCCCAGTCTGGGATCCAAGAGTGAGTATCCTTTAATAATCATTCATTATAATGGGGTATTATTACACGAACATGTATGACTGGATGATTGCAATCTAGAACATCACTAACTAAAGACAGAGTTCATTGATTGTTTTGTATACATTGTTTCATAGAAATAAAGCAACAAAACTAGTTAGTTCTTTTCAGACAATCAAAAATTTGAAATCAAGATTGGTGCAGTACAAGTACATTTGGCCAAAATACAATTTGCTGGAAGACATAGCTACACTGTATATACTTGAAACAAGTTTTTGCCTTCAGCCGTCGCGAAATGGGACATCTAGCCTTGTCTTTGAGATCTGTCATCTTGGATCTTTGAGGATGACTTTGGTGCGTGCTGGCAGTCAGTGGACCCTGCTGCATCTCTTCATTGGACGCCTAACTAACGGCAAGCATCTCTGGTATATCAGAAGGAAATTTCTGGTCTGAAAGATCCTTTATACATCGAATGGTACAGCTTCTTTCAATCCTGAAGTTCTGCTGCTCAATCTAAGTGGAGATGTACATCTTCAGCCTGGTTCTGTTATTTCGCAAGTTAAAACTAAATACAAAGCTCTGAGATGCCCTCCATTCCTGGTCATGTGAATGAATTCCAAAACGGACAGCATCAAAGGAGGCGGTGTTGGCGCCTATATCAAAGACTCCATAATACATGGAAGGGGAAAGGATATTGAGTCACGTTATCCTGAGTTTGAACATCTATGGCTCGAGATTAAGGCCCGTAATAAAAACAGCCAACTTCTTCTGGGAACGATTTATAAATCCTCAAGAATCCTTAGCAACCAGCAGTGGTTATTGCAAATGGAATATTTACTTACCGACTTAACAACATCATGAATGGTCTATTGATATCAACTGGGGATTTCAAATTATCAATTTACTTCAACCTGATGCAGGTATTAAAACTCATGAAGATCACCTGTCCACCTGCGCCATGGCTAAAACATGATGAAATAAGAAGCCTCCAGACTGAACGGAACATGTTATGTTACAAAGCCCATGAAATTAATACTCCACAGGCATGTGAAGCATTCTGCAAAGTGTGTTGCCTTCTAAAAGAAAAAATCAAAGCTGCAAAACAACATTTCATTAACAAAGTCTTATCATCTTCTAAACCTAAAGAAGTTTGACGAGTAATACACTGAATCCTTCACCCTCTGTTACAACCCCTGAGACTTGATGTAAATAGCCTTAATAGATTCTCAAGGATCGATCATGGGACCTTTAAGGAGGCTCGAAATAGGTTTTTGGGTGTGCGAAACTGGGTTCTAATTCCTTGCACAGTAGTTTTAAAATCTCACGAATCTCTCGTGCAAAAAAAGTAAATAATGGCGACCATGGACAGTGTTAAAACCTGTGACTCCTCAGGTCGCTTTTCTTCCACTAATAAACTTTCCGCAGCAAGGAAAAGAAAACGCTGTGCAACAGATTTGCTAAGGGGCATGCACTCTAAAAAAACGAAAATATTGTAGTAAAGAGAATCGGGATGAGGAAGATAACGCACAGTGGATGGGAGCAACTTGAAGTGTCTCAGTAAGTTTCCGTCTTATTTTTTTTAAACTTGTTTGCTTGTCAGGTCTCTATTTTCAAGGAGGGATTTGTCGCTTTCATGCGAACCTTACATAAGCTGAATGAAACATCTCAGCTCACAATTTTTCAGGAAATGCTCAGGGAAGTATTCCAACAGGAGCAAGAATTGTGGACCTTGAGGTTCTAGGAGAAGGTCTGAAGAAGTGCTTTGGTTGCATGAAAGGTGTACTTAAGAAATTTTTCTGAACGTGAAGTCAAGCACAACTTGATAAGGAAAAAAAAATGAAGCATCTTGTTTTAGTAGAACATAAATCTGCCAAAATGCCCTGCAAAAATAAATGAATAAATATATAAAAAGTCAAATGATATTGAGGTACATCTGGAGATACTGTATTTAGTGAAGATGAACTGTAGTTAATATTTCAATACAAAACGTGGGCACACAACAATGTACTATTTCTGATAGAGGTCTCTCTATTAACCGGATAGGAATCTCTTTGGTCTAGTATTTCATTATGTTGTTGTCCTTTACAATGAGACTATAAGTGGACTGGCTAGTAAGTTCACAGTAAATTGTCCCTCTTGTGGAAAGAAAAACACAGTGTCAACATAAAAAAATGAGTTTTACTAATGTGTGAGCCAGCGAGCCAAGAAGCGAGCCATGGCTGCGAGCCATGTAAGCCATGCGAACCATGACTGCAAGTCAGCATGCGAGTCACAGTTATTGAAAACTAACCGTTTTAAAATGGGTGCTTAGACTTAATAACTGTTTATCAGTGCTATTTGAAATGGGTGCTTAGACTTAAATGCAAAATTTGCATGGCTCGCATGGCTCGCTGGCTCGCACATTAGGCAGACCCTAAAAAAATCATAGAAATGGCAGTAGAGGACCAAATGCCTTTGATGTTAATAGCAGAGCAGCCCTTGCTATCTAAATGCTGGAATTGGCTACACCCATCTTAGCACTTTAACAGCAGCGCTTGACATTTCACAAGTGAATCATGTCACATTTAAGGCCAAAGAAAGGGCAGTTGGAAAAGCCATTGAAAATGTTGCTGCAAAGAGCTGTTTAAAGGCCATAGAAACTGAAAAGGAAAATACTCTGCAAGGTATTAGAGGGTAGCCCTTTCAGACGAATTGTTACTGTAACCTCTGTACTTTCAATAGTATCCAAACAACAAACCAAAATTTAAACTAGTAAAGAATGTTCTTTTATTTTTGCTCACTTTGTTTGAGGATTTTTTGCAAGGAGTGCAAGCCTCTATGTCTTACCTTCCACCTTGCCTCCACCCACAACCCAAATTTCTCTTCTCTTTAGATGCAACAAGATGACTAAAATTAAATGAATATTACCAAGTGTGTTGTAACTGTTCTTCTAAAGTCATTTTATTGCACTGTTTCCATACATATAAAGTTTTCGTCCAGCAATAAGGTCTAGGAAGCACACATTTGTGTAATGTGATTCACATTGGGAGACTGACAATAACAGAGATTTCAGTATGTTGACTTTAAAGTTTAAAATAATTATTGCTTTCCTAAGTGCTTTGTAGAACCTTTCACTCCCCCCGTGGGACCTTTTGCTGTCCTGATGATTATGACAGCTCAGAAACGAACATTGTAGCAATGAAATAAACAATGACAATATTGAGGCTTCAAACATTAAGACATTAAGTGACAAAACACTTTTTGCATCCATTTGATTTTCTAGCTGCAGAGGTTGCTGACAGCAGTGGGCTCATTGGGAGAGCTGTTTCATCTGACCTGGCTTGGCAAAGAAGGAATGGGGGTCGCAACTCCAACACTGGTCAAAGGGCAGTGATGGGTGCCCATACAGGGCAGGTTTTAGATTATGGAGTGCAGTCAAAAATGTGCAGGAAAAGTATGAATCATAAGGCTCATCAAAAAGCATGGAGCCTGATGTTGCTGTTGTTTTTTTCCATCATGCAGTTAAAAATGGAGTTAAGTACAACATCTGCACTGGTGATGATGATGCCACAAAACACGCTTATCTTAGAAATAAAGTTCCTTATGAGGTGGAGAAGCATTCTGATACAGTGCGTACAAAAATATCCCTTCTCTCAAAGCTCTATGCATTGAAAACAAGTAAGAAGTTTCCTGGTGGCTCTCAACTCTCTGTAAAAGTAATAGGATATTTAGGAAAATGCTTTGGTTATTGCATAGCACAGAACAAGAACAAGCCCCAATCACTAAAAATTTCTATCCAAAACATTGTTCCTTATGCCTTTGGGAAGCACCAAAATTGAATGATGTATGGTGTTGCTTCCAACAGAATTCAGAAAACTACCGGCACAGTGAACTACCTTTTGGAAATGATCTGCATGGTGATGAACTCGAAAAAAGCATTTATATTAGTGTTCAAGGAGTATTCAACAGATGTTGTAGTAAAGAAACTTGCACCAGCGGCCAATTCACAGAGGAATGAAGACTTAAATAATTCTGTTGGATCAAAAAATCCCAAAATTAGATTTTATGGAGGTAGCAAGAGTAACAGTTTTCGTGTTGCCTGTGGCATAAGCCAGAAAAATGAGGGACAAAACTGTGTGCCAAACTTTGGAAGAAATGAACATTGTACCAGGTGTACTTTGCAAGAAGTATTGTGATCAAACTGACCAAAAATCACTCGAGAAAATCAGAAAATCCTCAATTGGCTACAAAAAACGATGGTCTCAACTGAGAAACAAGAATTTAAGTTCCAATGCAAAGAAAGAGGAGAAGGAAGGCACCACCTATCAGACTGGAATTGGACTTAACTTAGACCCAACACAAAGCACCGGTTGTTTGGCAGATTTATCAACAATAACGAGGAGTGTAACAAGAAGTCAGTTAGAAGAGTACGAGAAATTGGTTCCACCCTTTACCCCTCGCCCAACCCATCCACCTATTTCTTGTAAGGACACCATAAAATATGAATTTGTTGTTTTTGACATCAAAACAACTTCAACTGGAAAGGATGCACAGATTTGCCAGCTATCTGCCATTAACAAATCTGGAAATTGCTTTGACGATTATGTCCTTCCTACATGCAACATCAATCACCATGCTTCTCTAATAAGTGGACTATCTATCAGAACAATAGATGGTAAAAGAATCTTACCGAAATACAACATTCCCGAGGACGGTCTTCTCCATTTCTCTAGCACAATGCCTTGAAAATTTTGCAAACTTCATTTCTACTGGCAAAAGTAATTTTCATACTGTTCTCATTGGACACAACTCCACAACGTTTGACACACCAACTCCGCTTCGTAGCGGTGGACTGACCTTCAAGCAACGACTTACATCAAGGAATTTATTTTTTGCCGATATGCTCCATCTTATCCGTACGCTAATCAAGGCTGGAAACACGTCCTTACAAGTTGACAACGCATCGTACAGGAAATTGCTGAAAGTGGGCTGGCTTACCACGATTTGAATCACCTTTTTGCGAAGGCTGTCAAAGAAGGACTGTTGGCAGTGTCGAGCCAGGTGCCCACGACGTCGAAATCGACCAGATCTCCAAGAGGAACGAACAAAACTGCCATTTTATCCAAAATCGTTCACCACTTCAAAAGCAATAGAGTTGATTAGAAAGACGGGAAGAATTGATTAAAGCATCAAGAATGACTCTGCTCCACGATCGAAGATGGAAGGAAATGGTTGCATTCGATAATTTCAAAGCATGTTTGCTAGACGAAAACCCTTATTTAGACAAAAGATGTATCTCCTATTCACGGCAAACTACGAGAAGATTGCACAAAAAAGTTGGACGGTCACTAAATCATTTCAATGGTCCGACTCCCTTCTCTCATGTGCTGGCTCGAATGAGCAGGTGATGCATGCGTGAATGCTGATCTTGTAACCCCCTTATTTTTCATGATTTTGCAACTTCATTCGTTTATATCTCTGCTTCCGGACGGTAAATTGTTTTCATTTTTTGCATGTTATCTTATATTAATTTAAATTTATTTCTTCAAAATTTAAAACAATTCTGTCGGTGAAAAAAAAAGTTAAAGACATTTGAAACAAACATATTCTTCTGTAAAACTGACCTACGAATTTTTTTTAATTTTAAGTGTTTTAGAGATTATTTTTAACATTATCAGGTAACGCTGTGTGGGAAGATTTCACTGACAATACTGATGTTAAGGTTTAAAAAAATGCCTTATATTGTTGCCATGGTAATGGTATTTTGGAAGAAAATGTGATGTGAGAAATCTATGATGGGTACTTATAGTAATACTCTGGCCAAATTTTGTGTTGATATGATTACCCTAACTATATCTAAGAGCAGACTATATTTATTTGTGTGAAAAAAGGGGAAACTATTTCCAGCCTCCTTAAGCCTAGTTTTCATGTGTCGGGAAAATCCCAGGCGATCGGAGATTGCACAGTTTCTCGACCGTCCCAAATTTTGCCGACATGTCGGAAAATCAGCAGATGCTTGTCCTAGATTCTCCCGATAGTGACTTTGGCGGAAAATGGAAAGTGCGCGAAAAATTGAAACATGCAATTTAGAGAATTGGTAACGAGCTAAAAACCATCGCCGACGCCCCTGAAAGTAGAAATTTGAGTTTTCATATGTCGGGAATGATCACCGACGATCGCAATAATCTGGGACACGTTGGGAAAATAGAAACGGTCTCTTTTTTCCCGATTCGTCCCCGACCATCCCAGATTATCGGAATGTCTACGATTTATGGTTTTCATTAGTCGGCAAAATCTGGGATGGTCGGGAAACTGCTTAATCCCGGATCGTCTGGGATTTTCCCGACTTATGAAAACTAGGCTTTAATATGCAACCTCTATGTTGCAGATCTCCACAAATTATTGCTATGCTACCAATGCTTTGCAAGGTCAAAAATCTGTTGCCTTTCCACATTAGGAGAAACCTTGCCCAAGCACTTGTCCTATCGAAATTATGTTATAATGATATTCTTCTTCACTCACTACTGAATATTTATCAGCACGTCTTCATAGAATAGTACAAAAGGCAGCTGCAAGCTTTGTCAATGGTAAATATGCAACAATGCTTAAAATCCTGAAATTGAATTGGTTACCGGTGACTGAACAACGCGAATGGCATTTTCTTTAAAGTACACACAAGAGTTCATACAGCTCAGACTGGCCAAATTATTTAAGACTAGAGACTTACAAAAATAATCTAAACTTACACTCCATCAAGGGTATACAGCTTCAGAGATCAATGATCGCCAATACGTTTCAAGATTAGGCTGCTAAGTTATTCAGTAACCCTCCCCTTTCCTTGAGAAACTGCATGAACCAAATTTTATTTTTTAAGGAGACAAAGAAATTGCTACAAGATAAAGCCATGTCCAGATCATAATTTTTTTCCCCTTCTCTTTATCATTGTAAATATTAAGTATTTAGCGTTTTTAACATAGCCTTTCCTAAGTTTGTTTTGATTGTAATTAACTTTAGTCAGATATTAATGGCTGAGGAACCACTTTGTGAAAACGCTGTTATTAAAATTATTATTATTATTATTATTATTATTATTATTATTAAATATGCGAGGACAGACTCCTTTTTTGTACATGTAGGTCAATGATTATTCTATCAGTAGATGTGGAGAAAGAAAAAAGTTTTTGCACTTTAATTGAACATTGTACCATGTCAAAATTCAATTTTTATGATCATTACTACAGGTAAATCCTGCAGACCGATATCATCTGATGCCGATCATCACACCAGCATACCCACAACGGAACTCCTCGTTCAATGTATCCATGTCAACAAGAACGATCATGAAAGAAGAGTTTGATCTTGGTAGGTGGATTTTTATGTCATAATCTATGGACCCCTACCCCCTACCCCCCTCTTCCCTCCTTAAGGAACAAGGGTGGCACTGTCGGTTAGTGCACGGCCTTGGTGGTAGAGGTCCCGAGTTCCATCAATGGATCTCACATCCTTGTTTCGACTTCTTTCCTTTCAGTGTAGCCTAAGTAGCTTTAAATACCCTTAAAAACGAAGCACTGATGGAAGGAGGGGGGTAAAATGGGCGCACCGTCGGCTTCTTGGGAGAATACTCTCTAGAGAATAAAGGAACTTCCGACGTTAAATAAGGTGTACCTTTACCTTTACGTCCCTGAATCTGAAGGAATGAGGAAGTGATGAGAACTTAACTGAAGTGACAGCAAATGTTTTTTGCCTACTTCGTTTACTGTAAGTTGTTTTATGACAAAGCAATGTTGTTTTTTATACTTAAGTGTCAAGTGACATTTGACATGTATCACAATACATGTACCTTATAGGAAATTAACGCTCCATGAAATTAAGGTATTGGAATTTAATGTAAAACGACTTTGAATAAGAAAATTAATGGGAAAGAGGAGGTAGAATTTCACAATAAAGGAAATTAACGTGATTAAGATAGTTTGTGGTGACCAGTGGAACAAATTTATTCAACACCAGGTTTTAAAAAGAATCACTGAACACTGGTTAACAAAACAGTCTTCAAAATTCTAATTAATGTAGGGGTTAACAAAAAGAAAGCTTGTACCATATTTCGTTTTTTAGGTGCCATGAATGTCTGGAAAGGTTTCAAAATTAGGGTTAAAAATAATGGAAATTAAGAGTGCGGAAATTACCCGTAGGAAACGAGAAGCGCTGCACAGCGCCTCAAAAGCGCTGCGGAATAGCGGTACAGCGGATGTGCAGCTGAAATGGAGCGTTTGGGAAGGTTTCCCACAGCTGATGTTGCAGCCATTTGAAGCGCTTGACATCAAAGTGCAGCTGTTTTGCAGCTATCGAGATGGCTGTGAATTAGCTGCACGACGCAGAGATTCAGTGAAAATTGCGTGAACGTGCCAACGCGAAGTTATTTGTGCTGATGGGCAAATGAAAGTTTTTATTGCGACACGAAAAACGCTACTTACAAAACAAAGCAGACACTACTTACAACACTAAGTACAATACCATTTACAAAACATTGCTTACACTACTTACTACACAACACTTCCCAGACTTCAATTCTTACACCACTTTTAACAGTTTGTTTTTCTTTTATTTAGTTACCGCACACCTATGTACTTAGAAAAATGCAATTCAACATGGGTTTCCACTTAGCCTCTAGCATCTTCCTATTATTGTACTTAGCGGCAATATGACATTCAATTTTATGTTTTCTTTTAATTAGTTCCTTATAGGAAGGGAAGAACGGACGACAGTTATTCCTACGACAGTTCCATAAAATGTAGCTTACCTAAAACAATTAAATAATTAAACAAAGAACATTTACCTAGTATCTGTGACACCAACTAAATTAGTCTTTAACTCAAGTTTCCTTTGTTCTTTGGCTATAGCGATCCA
>NC_090880.1:31637748-31642748 GCF_036669935.1 Montipora foliosa | reverse complement strand
TTTTGGTTCAATCAATTTTATAGGTTTGTTCTTTCACAGAATGCTTGCTCCCTTCATACATGTACATACAGTACAATGTAGCTATTTATGAATCTTATTTTATTGGACACTCCTTGATATACTTTTAATCTTACAGAAAGCAGCTTAGTGAGTATCTGCCATCAAGTGTCCTTAAGCAGAAGAAGAGAAGTTCTGTGGTGCCATCTGAAGGAAAGAAGGAGGTACGTGTATGTTCAACAGACCAATCACATGTAAACCATCACTTGCTCTTGTTTGAATTCATACCGGTATATGCATGACAGACAATCTGGCATGGTAATTAACTGTCACAGCAAAGCAGTGACATAACAGAATCATATTTCTGTGGTAATAAAAGTGATTAAGGATCATGAAAAAAAGATAAACAATAACTATTATTATGAACAGACAGCTGTTGCAGGCTTTTTATTATTCAAATTATCACTAACCTTTTGTATGTATCCATGGTCGATTGACAAACGAGCTGCATGTGCCTACTGAATGGTTTCTTGTATAGGGTTTCCTCAACTTTAATCTATAGCAATAGGTTTTTATCCTTATCATTAGTTATAACTTGGCTTTTCGTTCAAATAGAGGCGGGTAACAACGTTTAATTAATTTTATAATTTTAAAGGTAATAATAAAGCATGACACTTCTTGCCAACAAGTTCAAGCTCACCAGTGCTGCAATTGTAGAAATGTTATTATTGCTAAGTTGTTAATCACTCCCGTTTAAGACACTTGCAGGCTGGATCTTGATCAGTACAGTATCTTTGAAATTTTTACTAGTTATAGATACACCTTTTTATGTAACTTTATATGATGATTTGAAGTTGTTGTTTATGTTAATTTCTTGGTTTTGATAGAACACTGCTGAAATGAAATATAAACCAGATAAAGGCGACGTATCACTTGACTCTACACCTAATGCTAGTGATTTGAGTCGGGATATCATTACGGAGCACAATAATGATAGTGCCAACACCTTAGAAAGTACTCAAAGCAGTGAAGAGGCAGGTAACATACAATTGGGATCGGCTATTCATCGAGTTACGAGTTGAGTTGAGTTTGAGTTGAGTTTGAGTTGAGTTTGAGTTAAGTTTGAGTTAAGTTTGAGTTAAGATTGAGTTACAGTTTTAGGTGTTTTTCGGAATTAAAACAGGGGCACTCAACGAGACTATAGTTCAAAAGCACTTAAACGTAGCATTGCTAATCGGATTTTAGTATTTAAACGGTAGATATAGGCATATTTTTATCCCTTAAAAATTTTTCATCTGTTCGGATTCCCTAGCTGAAAGTCTAGTGATTCGAAATTTATAAGGATCAAAACTTACCTTTTCGAAAATTTCAGTCAGAAAAAAAGGCCCCCGAAATTCTAGGTGAGCTGTTAAGGGTAAAAATCCGTTAAAAATGGGCAATCATACCATGTTTTAGATGTTCGAAAATCCTAGGACAGGCAGGCAAGCAAGGAATTTTAAAACAAATGTTCCGAAAATTCTAGATCTCAAATCGTCTTCCGAATAGATATTTTCCGAAAATTGACGTTGGGTGCTCGTGATTAAAAGTAGTGAATATTCAGTACAAGTCACTTCGAAAAGTGTTTTCTCCGCGTTGAAAGATATATTTGCATAAAATTTTGCAAAATGGCATGGCTTTCCAATGATCAAAACAATCTTATATAATTATTACACCTTTCACGGCATCATTCTCGTTGCTGCTGTTAAGTCTATCGACGTCAAAAACGATGTCTTCTTAGAGGGATACATGAGCTTTATTGTTAAGCCAGTTTAAGCCGGCCCGGCGGCTATTATGAACCGTATTTGTCGTCCGGCATCACAAGAACGCCGTAAACGAAAGAGGGAAACATATGACGAATGAATCATAGTGTGTCACGGTGCCCGGTTATGGGTGAGTGTCACGCGCGTTTACTTTGCGACTAGAAAGGTCACGGGTGCGATTCGCATTGTTTTTCGGAATCTATACTGGCTCCTTTCTAAAATATGACTTGTTACTAATCAGTGAAAACACTATGAAATGATGTTTGTTTCGCTCACCTTCTGTTTCCCGTTTCTACATGGTAAGACTTGGGATCTTTGCGTACTCCGGGTTCTGGTCCTCACGCAATGGAATGTTGACAGTTCACCGCGGAGTCGTCGGCAAGCGTTCGAAGAGGTGATCTTTAATTGTTGATTAAAAATTGTCTGCCTCGATGCCTACTCAACCGGTAAAAAAAAAGGTCTACAAACAAGTTCTGAAATTGAAAGTAAATCTATGATCTGAACAAATCACGATAGACATTTCTTTCTGTCTACACTTTTACCATCCTAAAACTTGCACCGCTTTAAATCATGTTGCATAAAGCAGTTTACCGTTATTTCTCATCATTTATTTATTTACTTGTTTATTAATTTTGGTGCACGGTTTCTTTTGTTTTTGCAAGTACATAAATGAGAACTGACAAAGGGTCAGTAAGGGAAAAAACGCGTTCCAGGTTCCGGATTCCTGATTTTACATAAACCCTCATGCGGCTCACTGATCATTAAAACCGACGCTGCTGGACGACAAGCGGTACGTTTCATCGTTTAGCCCCGGGGGCTATAAGCTGGCTTAACAGTAAATCCCATCCTTAGCCTTACAAGAAGACATCTTTTCTGCATCGATAGACTTGATTGCTAGAAGGAACAACCGCGCGCCCGTGGCTCAGTTTGTTATGCAGGAGATCGTGAGTTCGACTCCGGCCAGACCCGCAACACTCATGGTCATAATAATTGAAGAGAAAGTGCTGCCTTTGTAATAACATCCGCAAATGGTTAGACTTTCAAGTCTTCGCGAATAAGGACTATAAATCGCAGGTCCCGTCTCACAACCTTCAATGTTCATAAGCTCTGTGGGATATTAAAGATCGCACACACTAGTCGAAAAGAGTACGGTGTTGTGGTCTGGTCTTTTCATCAGCCTTGTAGTCGATTTGGCATAATCTTCTGAAGGGATTACTGATCGATGACACCACATAACAGCAAAAGAGGCAGTAGTCAAATCGAAGGAGTCCAAGTGCTAAAACTGGTAAACTGGTAAACAAGAATACTACCGTGCATGAAATTTCAAGATTGTTTTGATCAGGTTAAAACCATTTTGCAAATATACACCTGTGAACTTCACGAAAACGGTGTTTCGTGCTCTTCTCAGTGACTTCTACTTAATATTTATTAGATTTAAGTGCCAAAAATGCCAAAAACCGTAACTCAATATTAACTCAATTTTAACTCAATCTTAACTCAAACTCAACTCAAACTCAACTCAAACTCAACTCAACTCGTAACTCGATCAATAGTCTATCTCCATACAATTAATTGCTGCTTTGTCAAAAGTTAATAGCAGTAACGATGATGCATAATATTATCTTGATAACTTATTAATATTATTTGACACAGCAATGACAGTGCCAGTACTGTAGCAAGTACTGAGACTTTTGTTGCAATTATCAGTGATGCATATTGACATGTAGTATGGACTAAGTCAAAGGATGTCAGGCTGTAAAATTCAAAGCTGTCACAACTGGCTTATTGCAGCATGGCAGAATCAAAAACCTTGGACTTGAAATAAAATTAAGGCAATCAAGCTCTGTGGTATGAAATTTTAGATGCACATGCATGCACACAACCATTTCACCCGGTCAGTAGCCCTTTTCACGGTTAGTTTTTCTCATTTGCATTACAATACAATCTAGCGTGTATTTGAGGCAATTTCGGGCTATTTTGTAGTTTTAACCCGAAATTGCCTCACATCCACGTTAGATTACATTGTAATGCAAATGAGAAAAACTAACCGTGAAAAGGGCTATTAGCAGCCACGTGATCCACCTTCCCACACGCTTGCCTTGGGAGTACAGTTTTGCTGTTCCCAACTCGGTTTACCACGTCTTGTTTGCGGAGCTGCAAGTTAAAGGGGTTCCCTTCATACTGCCTGGTATGTTAGCTACGCCATGCTGATGTGGCCTAGCGAAAAAAAGAATCAAGCTATGGCGAAGCCCTATCAGTCTGTTTTTTCGTCTTTCGCTTGTGGTATCGCTCCTTTGGCCGAGCGGTGTAATGTCAAGTGCTGACGTTAATCCCCAGCATAGCTGGGCTGAAGATGTTCCCGATGATGTGTCTGTCGTGTCTTTGGATGATTCTGTTCCTCCGTCTTATGCCTAGATGGCCGGGCCTGGCTTCCGTCCAAGCGTGTCGAGTCAGTCTATGGAGGATGATTACATTATGAAAATGAATCGCGTCTTTCGGATGCTGAAAATGATCGGATCCACCCGTTGAACATTCTTCCTGAGCGCCCTTGTACGGCTTGCTTTGTCCTTGCTGACAAAGACATGCCTTTAACTCAAGTCTTTACTGGTCTTAAGAATTGCGGCATTCGTGCGGCTGGTGTTAGGTCTTTGCAGCGCAGTCCTAATGGTTTTGTGTCCGTAACCTTTTCTACATCCGAGTATCGTGATTGTTTCTTCGTCTCATAACCCTTCAATGTTCATAATCCTGTGGGACGTAAAAGAACCCACACACTTGTCGCAAAGAGTAGGGCATGTAGTTCCCGGTGTTGTGGTCTGTCTTCTGTGGTGTATCATGGTTTGGAGGGTAAATGCTCGGAGATATTAGCTACACCAAGCTACTCTAAAATCCGAGGGTAAGGAAAGATATATGATGATATATGATATTCGCAAGTTGTCGTTCATCTCTTGTCTAGCCTCCGACGCAGACATTCTTAGAGCTTCGTCACGCGTTCGTCCCCCACGAACGTCTGCTAAAACGAATAACCACTTCCGTTCAACGGCTGTTTGTCCACTATTTAAAGAAACCAATCAGCATTGACTAATTGTGTTGTGCACAGGCAATCACTTGCTGCGAAAGAATGCCATACAAAACACGAGTTTACCCAAAACTGGAAATCGGCCCCTGAATGGTCCGTAATCCACGAACAGAAGTGGTTTTTTGTTT
>NC_090880.1:31632748-31635248 GCF_036669935.1 Montipora foliosa | reverse complement strand
AGTGCCAATCACACGTCAGAATGACGCCTGCAAGACGAACTACGCCTGCGCGTCAGCACATTAACATACTTTTTCCACTACAAAGAAAGTCGTTTGTCTTGACGAGATCTTACAGGTTTGTCAACATCAGACTAGCACGAACGGAGTACGACAGATTACAAAAAGTACAAGGAACGGTTACAATATCTAGAATTAAGTTACACAGCAAATTTACGAAGAAAATGGCGATTTACGATTATTACATAACAGAGTTAAACAATAGACAAAAGGAAAAAAAGACGAGGGTAAGCGCCGCCCTCTCCATAAATTTCTCTGGAAAACGTGTTCCAGGCAGAACAGGACAATTACTACAACACAGATGTTATTTTTAATTACTTGAGAATATTAGCATATAGATTAAAAACACTTTATCGAAAACCTAAAAGAGACCGCTGTTGTCATGAATGCGATGTGGAACCGCGAGAACAGGTCAAAAAGGCCCATGGGTGAACTGAAAATAAGTTTCTTCCAAAAATACTTAAAAGACTTCGTCAGAGGAAAACACAACTGAGTGAAAGAAAAATAACCATAGTGATACCAAAAACTAATTAAAACATTCCTAATGGAAACTTAGGTGGCCCAGTGCTCCAAACACCTTTCCCGATACCCGTTCCAAACCAAATTCATGACCTTAGGAGAAGACACACTCTGATCGCAACTATACTAAAGAGCAAACCACCCTAGGAATCCCCTAGGAACTAATCTCTCATAAGAGTCGATTACTGATGTCGCCTGGGAACTACCAGGAAAAGTGAAACCAATAACCTTTTTTAATATCCCTTAGTTTAGCATGAAAACCCATTTAAAA
The DNA here is from genome assembly GCF_036669935.1 of Montipora foliosa. Taxonomy (NCBI): domain Eukaryota; kingdom Metazoa; phylum Cnidaria; class Anthozoa; order Scleractinia; family Acroporidae; genus Montipora; species Montipora foliosa. Next base: position 31,634,401 of record NC_090880.1, on the reverse strand, counting down.
GGAACCCAACACCAAAAGTACCGCAACTTATGAGGCGAAGCAATTTGCCTAAATGATCCGATCTATGATCGCAGTTAACCAGCGAGGCCAAGCAATTCAATGAAGTTATTGTAGCTACAATTTTTATCGTTTAACAACATTCTCCTCCTCCATTCTGTTTCAGATGATGCCTTCGCTGCTATGGAAATTCCTGAAGTTAGTCCTGATGTTTCGCCTCCTCTATCTCAGACTTCTGTTCGTCCTTTTGTTTCACGTGGGGTGTGCAAGCGTAAGCCTGCTAGGCTTGACCCTGCTGATGGTCCTTCTCCACGCAAGTCGACTAGACCCTTACCGGTTATCTCTAGTAGAAAGACTAATAACCCTCATCCTTAATGAATTTTCAAATTGTTTGGTTAAACTCTAGGGGTTTCAGTAAATTATCGTATTGATAATCGTCATGCTTCGTACGATGTTTTTTGTTTTCAAGAAACCTTCATTACTGATCCTGAAGTTTTTTGTGCCTTTTCTAAAGCCTGGCGTGGGTCTTGTTTCTGGTCTCCCGCTGTTGGCAAACGAGCCGGTGCTTTCTGATTCCTTCTCGGGTATAAATTAGGAATTGGAAGAGAAGTGTCTGGTAGGGTTATTAGTCTTGTTTTTTAACTCGATGATCTTAAGATTAATTTAATTAACATTACACCTACTAATTCGACTGAAAGGAAACTGTTTTTTGCATGAAAATGTTTTGCCTTCTGACGCCGTTATTGCTGGTGATTACAATTGCTATGATCACCATCTTGACAAATCTGGTGGCAACTTTGTTCCTGCTAAATATCTTTCTGTTTTTCGTTCGACTGGCGTAAGTTACATCCAAGGCTACGTCAGTGCACCTTGTTTAATTCTGATTTTTCTATCGGTACCCGGCTTGATAAGTTTTTTTGTTTCTCAGAGATTTATGTCTTCGGTGGCTTCTTGCGAAATTAGACGTTGCCCTTTTTCCGATCATGATTTTGTTTATCGTTCTATCCAGTCCCCTGGGAATAATTCCTGGTAATTCAATAACTCGCTTTTGAATGATAGTACGTTTTGAGAATATATTACAACCTGCAATGATAATCTTTTTGGTTGTCTGTAACACTTTCCTTCAGTCAAGTTTTGGTGGGATTTCTTTAAGCATTCTATCCGTTCACAAATTATATCCTTTTCTAAGAATAAGCGCACGAGCCTGTTCTTTTGGTTAATCGCATCATGGATTTTAAGCTTAAACTAACTTCTGGTGATTGTTGGTTTGCTCTGAAATTTCCGAGCTCGAAAGTGAACTGAAGGCCCTCACCTTGAAAGAGTTGGATGGCTCTATGGTTCGCTCCAGAGTTCAGTGGCTTGAAGAGGGAGAAAGGCCTACTCGTTTTTTCTTTAAACTTGAGCGTGAGCGCTTTGAGCGTAATATCCTCACTTCCACTCTAGATTCCAACGACACGTAAAGAAATCGAACGTGGGCCCGTGCAATTTTGTCCAAGTCTTTTTTCTAATGAAGCTATTCTTGGGTTTCACTCACGTGATCAATAGCCATGTCTTTAAACGAAAACAAAAGAAGACGTTAGCATAATCATAGCTTTCAATTCCCGGAGGATTGGATCGGGACACCAACATGGCCGCCATTTCATTGTTTGGGGACAC
>NC_090880.1:31602748-31625248 GCF_036669935.1 Montipora foliosa | reverse complement strand
CATGTTTTCGCGCTGAATTAATCAATTAACCTTATTGTTGCTGTTTTAAGTGCGGCCTCTGGGGGTCAGACACAGAAGAGTTATGGAATCACTTCTCCGATATCTCTGGCAGGGCCGAAGCCCGGAGTGATTGGGAAACAGATTAAAATTGTTAAAAGTGTACTCAGTTTTACAGGAAAATCCTGACCTACCGTCTTTGCGATTCCCGCAGGATTTTATGCTTTACAGTCTAGCCATCTGCTAATGCACATGTGATTTCAAAGGCAGCACTTTTTTCGTTGATATTTAAAGACCCATAGTGTCGTCTTGATGCAGTTCGAACTCTTTTTTCATACCATCTAATAGCTTCTTATTTTTTTCAAACAGAGAATTCAGGTGGTCAAACAAATTGATGATCAAGCTAAAATTCGTAAGTATCACTAACGACACGAAATGACATATTTTAATGCAATGTGGTTTTCAACGACCGCAACCCCACCACCATCCTCGGCATGAGAGAGAAGGGGAGGTATGAAAAGAAAAAGTGACTCCCCTCTTTCCCATTCCAGGAATGTTTCTTCATCCGTTAATAAAGATTCAACATAAAACGGACTCCCAGTGTCTTTCACTTCCTCCCGAACCCCACCCCTTCGAGTGGCGTGATCGAGATAACATTACCAATCGCTGTGAAGTGAGTTACTAAAGAATAGCAGAGAGAGAGGTTTTTCTCCTGGTGCTCCGGTTTTCCCCTCACTTGAAAACCAACATTTGATTTGATCATTTTGTATTAATTTGTTGATTTCAGTTTACAGTGTCCCCAATTAGTGCTCCAGCGATAAAAGACAAGACGCTTAAATAGAGTTCCTTTCCTTTTCGACCATCTTGGGAGCAGTTATACCCCCTTTCTCGCTTCCTGAAGAAAGGAGTGCGTATGATCAAGTGAGAGGTATTTGATTGTTTTAATTCCTACGTCTAGTTTACCTTCGTCTTCAAGCAAAGCAGTGCCTTTTGAAACAAGCGCGCGATTTTGTTCTCCTGACAATGGAGAGAGAAGAGGTGGGTGATAACAATTTCCTGGTCATTTTTTTGTATAGATATATCAATTACCACCATAAAGAGCCTCCAAACCTTATGCGCATGCTCAGTACGGAAAATTCGTACTCGAAGTCGTCCTCTCCCTCGATCTCGACCCCAGGGCCCCTCTCTTTTGCGTAGAGTTCTGGGGAATCCTGAAACAAAGCGTCTCTGATTGGTGTATTCATGTTAGCACGAGGAGTGAGCAGGCGCCGTAAGGTTCAAATAGCCGATTTTGGGCTTTAACAACTCCACGGCATGTTCTCCTACACAGAGTTTCCCAGAGTCTTGGGTCATGCGCAGACATAAGATCCGAGGCTCTGGTGACGAGAATGACCTCGCCCTCGGATTTTAAGGTCCCAATTGATTAAACAAGTGTTACGGATTTGTTACTACAAGTGAAATATGTTAGGAAGAAACAAAATTTTAGTTTCTAAAGAAACTGTGGTACTGCGTCGGTGGGAGATTGAAACAGAAATTGATTTTATCAAACGAGTTGAAAAAGGTCGAATAACCACCGTGAACGATTTGGAAAGCTGACGTTTCGAGCGTTAGCCCTTCGTCATTCGGTCCGACGAAGGGCTAACACTCGAAACGTCAGCTTTCCAAATCGTTCATGTTAGGAAGAAAACGTATATTTTTATATTTTAAATGTTCAGCATATCTCCCTTTGACTTCATTAGTAATTTTTCAAAGGAGATGCTGAGAATTTTGCGAATTGCACCTCTATGACATGCACGAAATCCCTTTATCAACTGGTCTGATTTGATATCCTTGCAGGTAAAATGCTGCGATTGGATGATTGAGCCCTTCCAACAAAATGGCCAGCTGTATTTAATGGTGTCTTATCTTGTTCAGGTAATTTGTGGTAAAATAGAAAATTATTTTTCCTTTGTTTATGGCAGTAATTATGACATGGATGATTACCATAGTCATAAGTAATACTGTGGACGATACTGATGACCATGATGATGATGATGATTTTGATAATGATGAGGATGTTTATAATGATAATAGAGATGATAGTGATGATAATAATGTTGTTGATAATGACGATGATGATGGGCTCCTGGTGTTTATGGTCATCATCATCATCATCTTCATCACCACTATTTTCATAACATTTATTACTTTCGTACAATCTTAGAGCGGTTTTCAATTGAGTGTTGAAAGTCATCAGCGAATTGCTTTGGTTTTGCATGACTTCACTCAGTGATTGAATCAAAGGTCTCTCGCCACTATTTCAACCAATCAGAAGTGAAAGCGAAACCAATCGTGGCTCGCGTGTACACATTTTCCCGCGCTTTGTGTCTGCTACGTGTAATAACTTCAAGTTTTGATTGGTTTACTGGATTGTCTCCGTCCTTTTTGATTGGCTAAAGTAATTACTACGACACTCGATTCATACTTGGTCTATCACCTTATTTATAGTTTACTTATATTAGAATTGTTATTTTTCTTTATTTTCTTAGGTTGATTTTGGAGGTGTTTTTCCCTCCTGGTTGATAAATTTGGTAACTCGCCGCCAGCCTCTTTGTATCGCATATCTCAGGGAGTACTTAGAGAAATCTCAAGATCAAAACGCATGAGCACAAGTCTTCGAAGAACGTTACGCGCTAACGTCGTTTAAACAGTTTTTAGCTTCAAGTTGCGAACGCAGATGGCCTACGTTACAAAGCACTGATCATTGGAGATCTGGTTACCAGATTACTCCAAACATCATTCGCAGTTTGGGGGTATAGAAAGCTAAAATAGCAAGGTTGATGTAACGGTGCTTGAATATAGAGGATATTACATGGCTGCGCGGAGATACGAACTTTCTCTTTGAGTGTTGAAAAATATTTCACGAGTGGGCGCAGCAAAAGAGTGAAATATTTTTCAACACGAGAAGAGCGGTCCAGGCGGTCATGTAATGTTCTGTTTATTATATAAGCACCAATGAAATACCAAACCATTTCATTTAAATATTAAATATATTTTGTGGTGGCAACGTAGAACAAGGGCGCAATTTATTATGTAACCATAGCAATGGTGATCTTTTCAAGTGAGGAGATCACATGTTATCTTCACGCGTGAAGATATCACGTTTTCGCGCGAAAGCTCACATGGTATTTCATTGGTGGTTACATAATAAATACATGTATTATATGAAAGCCAATATTTCAAAAGGCACTGCCATTTTTGATCAGGGTTTTACAAGTAATTACTTAAGTTCACAGAGACGTTACAATATGAATAGTGGTCTAAGAAATTTGTGCACGCACAGTCCAAATGCTTAAAAGGTTAAACGTCGCAACCGGTAGCGGTACCTGTTAATGCGTTGCCAGAGCGTCGTACCATGAAGATGCACCCCGAGATTTCGGCCTGGGAATGGTTTTTCTAGCGGGTTTTCAGACAGAGTGGAAAAAAACCACATGTGACACAGATCTCCTTTCTTACCGGCAGATTAATAGGTCGTGAAGTCATATAGAGTGTTTTCATGGGACGTCCGATGGCGGCCATGTTGGTGTTCCAAAACAAAGGAACAACGGTAAAGACTTGTTTCCATATCTCAAAGTGTCCTTGGACGTGAGGTGCCTGGGAATGAAATTAAACCACTGAAATCGGAATGCTAACAGTTAAGCCTAAATATTGTTTTAGGCCTAATTAGGCCTAGGGTTAGCATTTCTAAGGGGTTTGGGCTTTTTCAACAGTTACATTATAACCTCAGTCTGCATTTTACACTCACCGATTCGAGATAATTCTCTCAACTTAAGATTTCTTGGCATAAGGGGCGACACGTTGACATATTTGCTGTCTTCCGTATTCGTGAAAAATGTTGTTTGTAAAGTTGCGCGCCGTCCTGAAATCGAGCGACCTTGTTGGCGGAGCATAAACTGGCTACATCTTTGTGTGTCAGCATCATTTGACGACCCCCTTCGAGGCCAAGCTTCTATCAGTTTCGGTTGCGAACTGTTTAAGTTATCCCAAGAAATCTGGGTCAGAGATTTTCGTCCATCCAACTAAGGAGAACAAGGTGCTGACCTCGATTCACTCTTTATTACCGGTAATTTGAGTTTACTTGATTCAATGGAAGTTTCTTTTGTAGTGGAGCTTGCGTCGATTTTCGTGTTTGTGCTGGTTGGTGGCATCAATAGAGTCAACTTTTCCCGTAATTTTTTAGCCTCGAAATCCAAACTCTTTGTGAACTGGTTACGTTCATTTTGCATGGTGATGCTCATTCTGTCGGTTTTGCTTCGCAGTATTGTGTTCTTCACCGCACAATCTCTTCCCTTTGTTGATAGCAATGAGTTACTCTTCCTTTTTTCTATTGGGTCCATTTTATAGGAATTCTTATTAAAGTTGGCAGTTCCTGCTGGGTTGAGGATCTGTTACACCTTTCCCTTTCTTTAATGAATTGTCGGTGAAACAAATGAGTATACATATTTTACTTGCCCATAATTCGAATCAAATGACTGCGCATTTATTATTTTCTTTTGTTTGCAAAACAATCCTTTAAGGAGCCGGTATGTTAACATCGGAAGCCCCTTGGCTTGAAGTAAATGCCAATGTTCGTGCTTTGAAATTCATTCAAAATCTTCGCCATCAACAACGCTATCTGTAATTCCTCGCGTCTGCTGTCGAGAACGAACAGGTTCTACAATTTGTTGCAAAATTTCGATCTCATGCGCTAAGGGTATGTACACGTTATAGCTCGTTTCTTTACTTTGCGATTAATCAATTAGGATCACCAATACACTCCCACTTCATAAAGATGTTCCGCTAAAATGTTTAAACCACCGCAGGTACTAATTAGGTACAGTCTAGACATTAATACCGAATGAAATCAGTACTAAATGGTTGTGACGTTATTAAGAGAAACGGGTTTATTACTCCGTTTACTGTCGAATGCGTTTCATAACCACCCCACCCCGTTTGTGCCTGCAAACGTTAAGCATGAATGACTGTTGAATCACTAGCTAAATAACCTCTCATTAATTCTCTCACATTTATTTCCTAACAGACTCTGTGGATACGGAGTGAATGCCTGGAATTGAACAGCCCATGCATTACTGCCAAACTTTCAATTTAACATCAATGGAAGAGAAAATCAACTCAAACATTAAAGAATTTTTCTTAAAATGATTTTGAGACAGTTGATCAACACCGACGTCACTTCAAACTGTCTGTATTTCCTTACAAAACGGGAACTCTGTTAACAGCAAAAATTAAAAACAAAATTAATGTTTTAAAAGGTATTCAGCTGGATAAATGTCTATAGGCTAAACTCATTTTCCCTCACAAATTCAATTATGGAAAGGATTTCAGACGGGATATTGATTTAATTTATCTACCCTTCAATTTAACATCAATGAAAGAGAAAATCAACTCAAACATTAAAGAATTTTTCTTAAACCGATTTTGAGACAGTTGATCAACACCGGCGTCACTTAAAACTGTCTGTATTTCCTTACAAAACGGGAACTCTGTTAACAGCGAAAATTAAAAGAAAAATTAATGTTTTAAAAGGTATTCAGCTAGATAAATGTCTATAGGCTAAACTCATTTTCCCTCACAAATTCAATTACGGAAAGGATTTCAGACGGGATATTGATTTAATTTATCTACCCTATTGCTACAGCTACAACGTTCGTTTATGAATTAATTTAATCAGGAGCTCTGTCGCCTCTTTCACTGGTCATGTGATTCCCTCTCCTTACGGCTCGGTGTCCTTAAATAGCGACAGGTTCTGATAGTTCGAAAAGCTTCCTCAAAATTAACTTCATGTACGATTTTTCTCCTCTGTGCTTCGACAAGCAAATAATTAAACGGGTTTGCAGAAGAATTTATAATGTCAACATGACCAAGGTCTGAGCCAATTTCTTCGTTCAGTAATTTGTCATTAAAATCTATCCTTGTTGCCTGGATTTCTTCTTGTGATGCTTCCTTTCCTTGCAATGCATGCCGTACGGAAAACTCCACCGCATCCACGTCTTTCTTGAAAATACAAGCTTCCGTAGTTACTTGTTTTGATTTCACTGCCAAACTAATGCCACGTGAAACTGGGTCATCTAAATTGCTTGATCCCCCAGAGTTGTGTTTTGAGATCATATCATCCCTTGCCGCATTTTCGTCATCAGCTGTCGTTTCAGTTTTTCTCTTAGACGGTGAGGAGCTTGTCTTTCGTCTCACTCGGGTTTCTGTTTCGATTTGTGGCAGAATGATTTTTCGTATTTCAGTTTTGCAACTTTCTTTATTATCCAAACATCGAAAATCTTCCCGAATCGGAAATATCCCAAACGTCTGACTGCAGTCAAAGTTCGCATACCGGTCGACTTCTTTTTCAACTTCCTTCAAGTTCTCATTTTGTTCGCAAACCGTCTTACGATAAGTAATCAAAGGCGGAAACGAGCGTTTTCTACTTTTAATGTCAATATTAAATTTGCTGTCCCCCTTCTTATTTCTCTGGATATCACGTCGACGTTTGTCAATGTTATGTTTTTTGAGCTTCATCTTTCTTTGTTCTGTCTTTAGAACTCTTCTTCTCTCGTGTTTTTCATTGTCAATTCTTGTGGATATAGCTCGAAATCTTGCGCTCTCTGCCATGTTGCTTGGGGCAACCTTTTTCTTGTCTTTCATTCCAGTTGCAATGTGAATTCCCAGTTTTCCAATATCCGGTAGGTGGATTCCGGACATTTTCAAAGCGGGGGAAATCAATCCTTTGCGCAACGATTAAATTCACTAATACAAAACCATCTCAAAAATTAACACTGGAGTTGTAAAAAATACCTCGTTGTACCGTGCGATGCCATTCACCTTTGTTGATAAATTGTAAAAACTTCTTAGGTAATTAAGTTGTCAAAAATGTAAATGTTAAAATGCAAATGAACGCCAATTGATGTAGTAAACGGATCGGTGTACTTGTGTACACACGGAGATCAATCATTGCCATGTCAATGAAGTGCCCTCTTAAAACATACAAACTCCTACGAAGTTGGGAACGAGCAATCGAAACAAAGGCAAGATCCTCAAGGTGACTTCTGACAATTGCGAAAATATGTACACCATAAAAGGAGATTTTTCTTGTATTTTCGCGACTTTTGCAAATTTGTACGCGGAAACTCTGCAAACATTTCGACTCTAATGAGGACCATAGATATAAAAGATAAATATACTACATTGCGCGATATAAATGCAAGTATGGATTACAACCTGATTAAAGCCAAGAAAGATCTGGCTAACGGTAGGAAAGAGATTTGTCAGTACTCATGGTTGGGGCGTCGACATTTCTCCCCTGCGCTGCCTATCGAGGGGGAGAGTTAGTATTTGAAAGTTATCTGAGGTCCTCCAGGGTGGTTTCAACAATCCAATGACGTTTCCGAACTGAGTTGGCTAATATACAACATTTACGTCTAAACAATATGAGCAATTGGCTAATGACGAACAATTTTTGAATAGCAAGAAATCTTTCTTTACCTTTGTTTCATGCTTACTACGATGTCCACATGAAGATTTCTCTACAGACTTTTTTTCTTATGTATCAGCTGAAAAAAAAAGACGACGCAAAGTACCTCGTGGTCTTGCTTGACCCTAAACTTATTAGGAAACACCTTGTAGATCTTATATCTTAAAAAATCACTTGGTATCTTTCTTGGGGGCAAAGATTGAGACACTTAATCCTGTGTAGCGCACATTTTCAGCACTTATAGTAATTACGTCAAAGCACTGATTTAAAAATGGTTAGCTTTCAATTGCTTTTAAGTATAATACAGTGTATGTAGTATTGTAACTGGATCTAACCTCAGTTCCAGTGTTTGGAAGGCATATATTAGGGCTGATTTACACGGTACGATTCTTGTCGCATGCGACAAGCTGGCGACAGGCTTACGAGTCGTTTACGATTGTCGTGTAGGTCAGAGAAAATGTCTTAGCATTTTAAAACATGTTTATTAACGCTGCGACAATCGCAAGTCATGTCGTAGGCCTGTCGTAAGCTTGTCGTAAGCAAAAATCGTACCGAATAAATAATACTGTAAATCGGCCTTAACGATCGGCAAAATTTCCCTACCGGTGTTCATCCTCGGAGACCCAGGGGCAGTTAGTCGAGGCGGGACGAGAATCGGGACTAGCGTAAAGTTTTCAGACGGTCCAGGTCGCTCGTGTCACGCACTCTTCTCCCTTTGGAGTTGGTGACACGTGCAACCTGGACCGTCTGAGAATCAGGCTACTTCTCGCCAAACTTTAAATCTTTATGCCAGTCCCGATTCTCGTCCCGCCCCGACTAACTGTCCCTCACTTCACGGATAAATATGATGATTGAGACTGGGAACGACAGTGGTACTGTGCATGCGCACTGTGGTAGTACACCAAGCGGCCATCTTGGTTTCTTCACGTTTTTAGGCCAATCTTTTTCGTGAAAACTTTCAAACAAAAGGGCTATCTATCTGAGAGCTAATCGTTTCTTCAATGAAAACTTTGGTTTTCTGGTTCCTATAAAATGTCCAGGTAAAGGATCGCGATCGTAGTCTGAATGATTTGACCGTTTCAGCAATCAAAACACATCTTTCATGTTTTCGCGCTGAATTAATCAATTAACCTTATTGTTGCTGTTTTAAGTGCGGCCTCTGGGGGTCAGACACAGAAGAGTTATGGAATCACTTCTCCAATATCTCTGGCAGGGCCGAAACCCGGGGTAAGTGGGAAACCGATTGTTAAAAGGGGTACTTTATTTATATCCCAGAATATGTCAAAAATGCAGAAGGTGTTGTTTCATTTAAGACAAAACTCAAAACATTTTTATTTAGGAAATTTTTTATTGATTTTTATGCTTAACTTTAATGTATAATGTGTCGCATAGGCTATTTTTCTTATCATGACGTAAAGCGCATTGGGATATAGAAATGCGCCTAATAAGAACCCATATTATTATTATTGTTATTATTATTATTATTATTATTATTAAGTTTGATGAGCTTTCATGTACATGTTATCATCAGTTGATTTCGTTTCTTTGTAGTCAGTGTTTGACAGTGTGAAGAGGATATTCTAAATTATTTCATGAGGTGTTCCAAACATTTGTATTTTATTGTGTATATATTAGTGAGGCTTAGATGGTATTGGCCATTTTTCTAGGACATAGAACTCACAAAAGCCTTGGAGGATTCTCTTAAACCCTATGGAGTGTTTGAAAGTGAAGAAGAACTCCAACACAGGTTAGTATTATGCTGACATGGAAGTTCATGTTGATCCTCAGATTGAGCTACCCTATCACAGTGTAGGCCATGATAAGTCCCAATAGTTAATGAAGTCTGGATAGCATGACAGAAACAATGCATGGTGGAGGAAAGGGGACTCAAGTTCTTCACCTGTCATAAACAATCTTAATGTTTCTGTTCCTTATGTTTGTGTCAACCATGCTAGATATGATACTAGATAAGAGAAAACGTTGACTCCAGTGGGTTTTAATGGGGGAGTACTGTCTTGCGTAAGGTGAGCATGTGCGACCTTTTGTGTTGTAGGTACATGTACATTTATAGATAATAATGATTACTTTTTTTAACCAAGTTATAATATTACTTAATTTTTTGTACCTTTTTATGACAATGAATACCATGCGAATTATTTCAAATAATAAATTGCAGAGAGCCCAAGGGTCCTCAGGGTTGTTTCTCCCAACAGTCACAGTCACAATAATATTATTTGTCCAGAACTCCTCACAAGAGACTTGCTTCCCCTAGGAAGTGCTGTCTTTTGGGTTAGGGTTAGAAGACACAGTTCTAACTTCAGTTTGAAGTCTTTCGATCCACATTTTGCTGTTACTTATGGCACATCCAAGAGCACCCACCACTACTTCTGCTCAACTAAAGGCCATTTTACACGGTACAATTTGTTGGCCTGATTTATCGGCCTGACGATGTCGGAGTGCAAATCATGTGCGTATTTAGACAGCCGATGAACAACTGATTCATGGAAATGAAAATCGGTTAGATTAAAAAAATCTGTTGCATTGCAACATATTTTTTGAAGTCACGCCGACACTCTGAAAGAAACCGCCATGTCAATCAGAGGGCGTGAGCAGGGTTTGAGCCAGAGCGCGAACTTGCGATATTCTCTCCCTTGCAGGATGATTTGTCCCTTAAAATTAGATGGACAGGCCATAAATGTCCAAAGTAAATGGAACGAGTTTATGCAAATTCATACCGATCAGAAAACCAGGACAGTGTAATTTTAAAAATAACTTTTTTTTGCCGGCTAGCATTTTACATTGTCATATTACATGTATTATTATCATCACTAGAAAAACTGAATAAAAATTGTTTATCAGTGCCTTATCAAAAAACAGCATTCTCTCACTTCCTGATCCTTAAGTTTACAGCATTCCAAACATGTCACATAATTATCTTGATAGCTTGAAATACTAATAACCAAGTGAGAATCACTTTAACCTTATTTGGAAGTAAAATGAGAACTGCGTTGAGCTCATGTTTTGCTTGAGATACGCACATGTTTACAGCTTGTTTTACTTGCGGCCGGAAGTGCTCTGCTGTTTGTCATCGGGTATATTCTTTGGAACAATGTCCAAGAGGGAAATCTCAAGTTATTTTGGAAGTGTTAGAGGATTTAAACCATCGACCAAGAAGTAGAAAAAAAACTGAAAACAAGTTCACATATGGGGAAGAATGGCGAGAAGAAAATAACGTGATGTTTTGTCACTTTTTCTGAATGGGGAAAAAAAAACCCTTGTGGGCGACAAGGCTGCACAAATTTTAAAGGTGCAACTTTTCTGTCCCCTGATGTTGCCTATTTGTCCCTTTGCAAGTGCTACAGAGGGACAAATTGTCTCCTGAGGCAATAAAGCTGGCTCAAACCCTGGTATGACAGTGGGTAATGTGCATAAATACTTTAAAAAAATTAAAGCATTTAAAATGGCGGATACTAAAAGGACAACGGGAAGATCTTTTGAGGAAAAATTAAATGTTTTACACAATTTACATGGTACGATTTATCGGCCCGACAAAACTGGCTGACAAATCATACCATGTAAACCATCATTAACACATTCTTCATTCCCCATTATCTTACCGCTTCCCTCTTGATGATGATTATGATGATAATAAGTATAATGTTATCATCATCTTTATTGTTGGGTTTTATAATTATATCTGCAGTGTACATGTATATCACTTTAAATCTCTTGCTTTGAATGATTTTTGGTCCTTCCACTTTTGTGCGATGCTTTGATAGCAGTCAGATCACCCGTGGTTGAAATTTAAAGAAATCAGAAAATCAATCCATAGCGTAATTACAACGCAAAAATCAAGCATTCTCCTATGGGGTCAAAAAGGTTGCTTGAAGCTAGTGCATTAGTAGATTTTGGCCACAGTATAACTACATTATGGTTTGTACAAAGTACCAGGAATACTGTACTATACATGTAATTATACTTTGAAGCAAATTAATTTCAACCTTATGCAGTACAAAAGAGTTTTTTGTTGATCATTTACTTGTAATCAGGATGGCTGTCCTTGCAAAGCTTAATACTTTGGTCAAACAATGGATTATTGACATCAGTCTGGCAAAGGTTAGTTTAATCTCTTATTCTGGACAATTGCAGTAATGTTGGGTTGCTTGACATAATTTTGGTTGGGAAGGAAGTAGACACTTCATCATTGTATCTTGAATAATGGCCATTTGTGGGAGCAGGGTTGGTGCAGTGGAGAGAGCACAATACATGTACATGTAATTATTCATGTCTCCCAGCAATGAGACCTTGGATCCAATGCTACAATTAATGACACTACACTACACTACATTTAAGTTAAGTTTGTTGGCTCTCTTCTTTGCCCTCTGCATTTTGTGATTTACCCTTCCCTTAAACAAACTTTTTATTCAACCTGATTTGATTTAATTTGTGAAGTACAGTGTATCGTTGTGGATGGACTAGCAGTCGCTTAAAATTGCATATTGATTTTATTGTGGAAGGTGTTGATTCTTTGTATTTGTGTGAGTTTAACTTTCTAAGGGAACCACCACTCCAACAAAAAGTAACTTTTACTCTATTACCCAGACTAATCAATGTTGTTTTGGTTTAAACTATGTAGAACATGCCAGAATCTGTAGCAGTTTTAGTTGGTGGAAAGATTTTTACATTTGGTTCATATAGATTGGGTGTGCATACCAAAGGTTAGTTTTAACCCCACTCTATAGTATGGTTTGTTACATTGTATCAATGATAAGCCAGCAAACTCAAGTTTAAACTTTGTTTATGATGCACTGTAATTATTTGCTCATAAGCCGAGCTATTTTGTCAGAAAATTAGAGTTGTATCTGATAAGAGAATTTCAACCAAGGAGGTTCTACTTACATGTACATGTATATCAAGAGTTAAAGCAATGATAATTAAAACAATAATAAGTTCCTTTTCAGCTTATAGCCAAGCTACAAGCAATTGCAAAAAGAGTTGAGACACTCACTGTTAATAACTGTACAATGCGTGTCATTCAAGTCAGCGCATTCCCAAACCCCCTCCCCCCCCCCTAGCAAAGTTGTTCCCATCTGTATTTGCCATTCAAACTAAAGGGTATCAACCTCTATTGAAAAGGGGGAGGGGAGAGAGGGGCGTTAAGACTTTTCTTATGAACTGAAAGATGGGTTTTAGGAAGTACATTGTAGAGGTGCATTTTCGATTCAGTGTCTCAACCTTTTTGCAACTGCTTGTAGGTAAAGAAATGCAGTACATGTACTGCAGTGTTGTTGCGATATTAGGATCAGTTTTTAAATGTGGTATTGTCTTATTTTAACCTGACTGTATGAGATGGACTTTTGTATTGCTAAAGTTCAATTCGCTAATAACTTTCTGCAGGTGCTGATATTGATACACTTCTTGTTGCTCCCCGCCATGTTGACCGCAGTGACTTTTTTGGAACATTCTATGAAACTCTAAAAAATAATGAAGATGTCAAGGAATTGAGGGTAACTTTAAATACTCTTTTTTATTGTTCAAATATTTTGTCATATTATAAAAGAAATTATTATTCCACTATTACACCATTTTATCATATTTTGTCAAGAGAACGCACAAAATATGAGACCGTATGTGTCCCGGTTTAACTGGTTTAGAACAGAGCTCAAATACGGACGGAACGGGAGTTTTTCAATGAAAGAAACATTATGTTTTCAACATGATGCAAAGCCTGAAAATTTAGCTTGTCATGGCTTGTCACCCGTCATTTCCTTTGTCCAATCAAGTAGAGGACATTTGAATGGTTTTGTGTGTGTTGTTTTGGTCAATTGATTAGCATGCACCTTATTATGCAATCAGTACGATTCTCCATCAGTGAAGGAAGAAGTCAAAATATGTACTAGAAAATGGCATGGTAGTGGAGTAATAAATCCTTATTGAATGGTTTAAAATAATTATATAATACATGGGGACATTTTGCTTGTTGTTCAGAAAAAATACTACGCAACTTGCATAACTGTGCGTGTAGCTTCTTAATGGCCGAGAGTGAGGTTGTTACAACAAAATCTCAAACTGAGGCCTTGCCATACTGAATGAGCAAGAGTGAGGTCAATACGGCTGGGCTGAGGTTTGAGATTTGCTGGAACAACCAAACAGTTGAGGATACTAATTTATTTGAATAACCCATAATCGCCCCATGGGCATTACGGGGCAATAATGCCCTAGTGTTTTGCTGCTCTTAACCAATCATAGCGTGTGTTACATCGGCCAGAAACACTAGCCGTATATGTGTAATAATATACATTGTATGTTACAGTAAACCATTCAATAAGGTGTTTATATTTTGTGGTACTGTACAGTGTATCTTGCAAGGGGTAAGGTTGTAACTTTCTGTAGACCAAGACTACATTCAGCACAATAGATGTTCATGTACATAGAAAATTGAGAGAGAATACACTTTACCTCAAAACGTGAATCAAGAACTATCTGATTCTGTGCAGGTCTCTTAGACCTTAGGTTTACCAGGTTTAGGTTTACTAGTTTCAGCACTTGGACTCGTTCAATTTGACCACCGTCCGTTGCTGTTTTTGTCTCATCAATCAGTAGTCCATTTAGAAGGATTACTGTATGCCAAGCTAAACACATTGCTGAAGGTAAGGCCAGATCACTACGGTTTATAGTCCTTATCCGAGAAGACTTGAAAGTCTAACCATTTGTGGATGTAATAATTATTACAAAGGCAGCACTTTCTCCTCAGTTATTTTAAGATCCTTGGTTTTCTTTTTTATTGTCTTTGAAAGGCAGTTGAAAATGCATTTGTTCCAGTTATCAAAATGGTGTTTTGTGGCATAGAGGTAAGTCACAGTGATGATGATAACCTGCAATCAGGGGTACTTTTCTTTAGACAGGGTGCGAAAAGGTATGCCAGATACAATTCTCAACAAGTTACTGCCGGTATTCCAGAATATGGACTTTACTCTCATTGGCCGAAAAACTATAGAGCTCAGCTTGGAGCATCGTTCCGATTGGTTACAGAATTCCAAATCATACTTCTAGTAAAATCAATTATTATGGCTACCGAGAAGGGTTTGAACAGGAAAGATGTTTTGGCTCTGTTTACAGCTGCTGTTGCCTCAACTTCAGTTTTATTTTTCAAAAATTGTTTACCCATTGACTCCTGGGGGTTCCTCATTGATGAGTAAAATCGTCTAGCGTTAGACAGAGTAAAATACCAGGGTTGGACATTAGCACGCACCCACTCGCCCAGGCAAGTCTCTTAAGTGTCGGGCAAGTGCAAATCATCGACTACTCATCCGTTTGGCGAGTACGATTTTCGTCGCCAAGAAATTATTTAAACTGCAAAATAAACACTGCTTTTTGCATTCCATTTTGCCAAGAAAATCCCTAAACATAAACTTACCATTTCTATTTTACAAAGTTTTATATTCCGAACCGTCAAATAAACTGGGGCTAAAAGGCAACATTGGGCTTTGTAAATAGACAGATTATATGAAATATGGCTTCCTGGTCAGTGATACTGCTGGTCACTATCGACCCATTGGTGACTCGGCAAACGTGGCACCTTAAGACCACACCTCAGAAGAAAAGACATGTTTACTTGCAAACTGCAGTGATCTCTCTTGGGATTTAAGGTATTTAATAAATTTTTCATTGAAGTAATAATCCTTGGTCTGCCACGTGCTTGACGACGTTGGAAGTGAATTGTTTCCCGTACTTTCCCAGCACTCTGATCAATGTGTGTTGAAACTAAAACAGACTTCCTATTTACTTTAATAGCCTTTCAGTGTTGAATTAAATTTCAATGGCATTAAATAGTAAAAATGAAAGATTTACTAAATTGGTTGGAGAGATTGGGGGTGGGGTAAACTTTTAGGAGAATGAAAACTGATCTGGCAAGTGCTCTCAAAGTTAAGTGTCCAACCCTGAAATACTAAGTGAAGTCTGGCCAGTTTAGGCCGGTCTAGACGTCACAGGGTGAGTGATTAAAGGAAGAGCAGCAAGAATGCATCCGAAGGATGGTTTGTCTAGACTTCCTGTGGGATTGGGCAATAGTTTTTATATTTACGTGTACAGTAGATCCCGAACATTATAGAAAAAATGCATCATTCCTCTTCTACCGACTCGAAAACGTTTGTAGTTGTGATAAGTCCTTTGGAATATATTCGGAAGCAACAAGTCGTGAATCAAAAAAGAGCTGAAAAGAACTTAGTGCTGCCACAATCTGGGAATCAGCTGCAGGGCTCGAAATTAACGAAAAAATCCAGTCGCATTTCGCGATAAGATACGAAAATTTAGTTGTAATTTCGCAAATTTTAGTCGCAAAATCGCCGCGCTGCATTGTGTTGTCAGCGGTTTAGCAAAAAAATATGATCCTGCAATACTTGTGTGTAAAGAAACCGCTGAAAATGGCGAATTATTGAAGGAATGGAGCTGTGCATGTAACATCACAGCTAAATTACTCTAATTCACAGTGAGAAACAAAATAATTTTGTCATTTATTGATTTATTTTAGCAAAAGTAGCAGCAAAGTGGCAACTGTTAACCCTTTTGTTTCGAAAGTGCGAAGGTGACAACAAGTCGCAAATTTGCGACTTCTCCAGATATTTTAGTTGCAAAGGGAAAAAGTTAGTCGCAAATGCGACTGTATTGGTCGCAATTTCGAGCCCTGAGCTGAGCTTGACAGACAAAATCGACATTGGTTACGGAAGCACTGAACAATGGTTTAGTGACACACTCCTTACAAAATGATACATATAGTTGAGTAGCTGCTGCTGGAAAGCTAGAATTTCTCAAAGTCCATTTTCGTCAGAGCTGCATTGTATTAGCATCTTATATTAGCATCTTAAATATTCAAGTTTAAAATAAAGTTTATTGTACTGTTGATTGTGCCTGACAACATAGAGGGTGCGGCTGTTTCTGCAATTTTATCTCGAAATCCTTGATGGTTTGAACAGAGAAACCCCACCAACTGTCAAGTGGCATTTGCAGAAATAGCTTTGATTGTATGGCTAAAGTCTGACTTCACAGACCTTGAATTCCAGCTAGAGTTCTATTTTGTTTTCGTTGTCTTTCCTGAATTGCAATGTGCATGTATTTTCCGGTGAAATCTGATTGGCTCATGTATATAACTATGTTGCCAGCAAAATCCGTTTTCAGGTTGAATCGGTTTTAACCTAGGTTAAATTGGTGATCCTTATTTTACCTAGTAGGTTGAATACGCACTCAGATGGATTGAAGAAACTCTTTCGGAGTCTACATTACCTAGAGAAAAAGTAGGTTCAGGTTAGGACTAGTTTTGGTTATTACACATAGATATTAATGGCCAGTCATAGAGAAGTGAATAATGGAAAGAACTGTGTTGAGTTGAGCATGTTCGCCATTGTAGTGCAGTTGTGAAGACGCAGTACTACAGATCTGGAGGGTGCGAGTTCGTGTACCGGTAAGTGCATAATAAAGTTCTTTGATCCGTTACTGTGTTGTAATGTTGATAAGTGTGTGAATACAGAAACTGATAAGACGATATAAAACATTAAGAAGATGGGATTGTGTTGAGATGCGTTAGACAGTGCTTGGGGGAAGGTATGGGTGTTTTCAGTCGTTTTTGGGGGGTTGATAGCTGCTTTAACATTCATCCTGGTAAAATGAGGATGCAACCTGAAAACGGATTTTACCGGCAACATATTCAAAATAAAACATTACTTTTGACAGGTGGGCGGCAGACGACTTGTTAAGAAATTGTATCAGGCGTACCTTTTCTTACATGTACCTGTCTAAAGAAAAGTATGCCTGATTGCAGGTTATGATGATAATTGTAATGATGACAGTGATTAGGATGCCTTTCAAAAGTGATGGTGTGTCATCATTCAAATAAAATGATGACAATCATTTCAAGTAAATGTTCCATACATGTGCATTGTTTTAAATCTCAAAGTTCACTAACACATTTTGATTCAACTTATCTCTTAGATGGACTTGTTGTTTGCGAGACTGGCTTTACCTGAGGTACCAGATGACTTGAGTCTTTTGGACGAAAACCTTCTTAAAAACTTGGATGCAAAGTGTGTCAGAAGTTTAAATGGCAAGTCAAAAAAAAAAAAAAAACAGTCATTACAATAAGCAAAGAGTCTGTTGAATTACATGGACATGTACTGTACTAATGTCTTGATTTTCATTGTCATTGGTTTCTCGTTCAGGTTGTCGTGTCACAGATGAAATTCTACATTTAGTTCCCAACAAAGAAAACTTTCGGCTCACATTAAGAGCAATAAAATTATGGGCAAAAAGTAAGTTCTGAATCCTTTTGTCGCATTTGCATTGTACAAGAAGAAATCGTCATTCAAGTTACATTTGTCTTTGGAAGAATAATGCTACATGTAGTCATTGTGTATTTGTTTCAACAGAGCGAGGAATCTATTCCAATGTTTTGGGTTTTCTTGGTGGTGTATCCTGGGCTATGTTAGTGGCTCGCACTTGCCAACTGTATCCTAATGCTGTAGCAGCAACACTACTTCAAAAATTCTTTCTTGTATTTTCCAAATGGTAAGTAAAAAGCGAAAAATTTCTCATGTCCAAAGTGGAAAAAGTACAGGTAATCATGTCAGTTATCGATTTATCTCTCTTGGTTGCAACTTGCACGTTTTTCTTATCTTCAAGGGAATGGCCAAATCCAGTTTTGCTGAAAAGTATCCCATCACAGGCTGAAAACAAATCAGCACATAGTTTCCCAGTCTGGGATCCAAGAGTGAGTATCCTTTAATGATCATTCATTACAATAGTGTATTATTACATGAACATGCATGACTGGATGATTGCAATCTAGAAATCACTAAAAAGAGTTCAATGATTGTTTTTTTTTTACATTGTGCTGGGTGAGATCGCTAATGGACTGATAGCGGCTGCCAGCGGCGCCTATATATGCTGATGTCCGATCTCACCCATAGATCCATTGCTTGTAAAGTGCAATGTTTGAATATGTTGATAGCAAATGCGCTATATAAATTCATTACCATTACCATTACCATTACATTGATTCATAGAAATACATGTACATGTAAAACAACAACAAAATACATTAATTTTGGCCAAAAATACAATTTGCTGGATATGTGAGGACAGACTCCTTTTCGTAGGTCACTGATTATTCTATCAGTATAGGTGTGAAGAATGAAAAAAGTTTTTGCACTTATTCAAATTGAACATTGTACCATGTCAAATTCAATTTTTTTGTGTATTTTCATTACTACAGACGAATCCAGCAGACCGATATCATCTGATGCCCATCATCACACCAGCATATCCACAACAGAACTCCTCATTCAATGTATCCATGTCAACTAGAACAATCATGGAAGAAGAGTTTGATCTTGGTAGGCAGATTTTTACAGTGTATGTCATAGCCCATTGACGCCCCCCTCCCCTCCCCCCCTTGAGTCACTCCTAGGAGTCAATGGGTTAACAATACCGTAATTGAATCTGTTTTAAGTTAAGTAAAGAAGTGACGAGAACCCATCTGAAGTGGCAGCAAAATAATGCTTGTGACTATAGTACCATGCAAAAGTAAGTTGACAGTCTCGACTCGATCCTCGCGAGAGTCGAGGATCGAGAATCGAGTCGAGGATCGACACTCGATTCTTGCAAAATCACCGACACGAAACATTGTCAATTATTCATACTCGATTCAACTTTCATGAAAGTGTTACTCCTCTATTAAATAACAAAAGGAACTGTTTAATAAGAAAACGAGATAGCGGCCATCGTTCCTGTGAGTCTTCTCTTGAAAACTACAATCTTATGTAGTGGATTATAATATACTGTAAAAGCAAAACAGTGAGCTTTACCGCACGATGGATTTAATCGTGAATCGAATGTAAATTTCCATTGTAAACATTGAGAAATATTTGCATACCGCATGGCCAACTAAGTGACGCAACGATTCATGTATGTTTAAATGCAACGATTTGAAGGAAAATTATATTGATGGTCGAAAAATCTCGGTGATAGACTTGTTCACAGGTATCAAATTTCTTTCTTTGAAAACAACAAGCGTCGTGAGCGAACCGAGAACGGCAGGATGACGTACATGTAGCAAAAGCTGTTCCATCCAACTTTTGATATACCTCTAGTTGGGTTGTTCGTATGAAGGCAACATGTTGTCTTTTTCTCTTTTTCTGCCTTTATTGTAAATACTATTTCCCCAATTAACCTCATCCCAGTGACTGTTGATTTTTCTTGTAAGGGAAAAAACAAATAAGAAGCAGTTTTTGTAATTCTGAAATTAACATACATGTACATGTACATATTGCAGGTCATTTTGTTCCTTACATTAATTTGCAACCAAACTAGGTCATTTTGTTTCAATCTAGGTTGTTATGAACTGTCTAAAAAAGGGTTTCCCTTCTTTTTGGGGATGTATTTAAAAAAAATGGGGTCTGGATTTTTAGGGAGAATAAAAACCAAAACAAAAGATCTGATTGGTTCTTACTAAACCCTATTGTTTATTAGCCAATCAAAAGCAAGAATTCTGTGTGTAAATTGCACTGAATCAACTCTTTTTTGCACTGTATTTACAAAAAACTGCACCGCTCTCTGCCGATCAGAATCAAGTAATTTTGTCATGTATGTTATTGGACATGTAGCCATAATGATTTACATGCAGTTATTGGCATAGTGACTGGCAACCTTAACATTTGCAACACTTCAGTAGAATTGTACGAGAATAAATTATAATCATCATTCTGTCATTTCAGGCCTAAAACTCACAAGTGATACATTGATCGGAAAATCCACATGGGAAGCATTGTTTCAACCTCCCAACTTCTTTAGCAAATACAAGTACCTAATATTCTTTGTCTTTGTCTGTGGTTTGTGCCAAATAATATTATGCTTTGTAAAATTAATGTTTCCTGTTAATATGTTGCAATAAAAATCTCGACTTTGGTTGTGTGGTGGTGTTTGATTGATTTTGTTGTTGCAATAACACAGTCTTAACATGACAAGGAAAGTGAAGGAGATTGACTTAATTCTTTTGAAAAATTTTGTTTACAAGAACAAGTGAAGACAGATTCAAAATGTTGTGTTTTGTAGCCTGTAAAAAGTTGTTCCTTGATACAGAATTGATTTGAAATCATCATTGCTTTTATACAGTTTAGTACTTGATCTGCGAATATGGCTGTACAGATTTTTGAATAGCGGAGCGGCTGTCAATTTCTTTGGCAACATTCCTTTTTTGTTCAAATAAATATTGACTTTAATGAGGAATAGTGTAATTTTGTTCAAATGGGATGACATTACGTTATTGATTCAAACTGATTTAAATAATTATTAATGTCCTGGTACCTATCCTTTGGTTGATCGCCATTATTGTTGGCCAGTTACAGCTGGATGACTGGGTGAATTTGTGTGTTTAGCCCAAACAGACCAGCTTGTCATTTATGGCTGCGGAATTCTGTTCTCAATGTTTCAGACATTATATTGTGTTAAGTGCCTTATCAAACTGTGAAGAGGATCATCTTGAATGGTGAGTTTAGTTTCGATTCCTTATCTTAAATTTAGTAATCATCAACTGTTTTATTGGTGGCGAGCAGTAACACTAATCTTGACGATCTCCCTGTGTGCTATATGCCAGGAAGAATCTTGATTTCTTGATCTTGTGTCTGTCTGTCCTTTTGACGTTGATATCATTCTGTGATCCTCCAGCAAGACAAAAATGGTGTCCACATTGGAGAAAGAAAAAAGGAAGTTTAGTTGAAATCATGGAAAAATTACATTGAGAACTTCTTTACATGTAGAGTTTAGCAAAGTCATCTGGATGATTTTTATGGCAAAACATGGCAATAATTGTAAAGGATATTCATGTGAAAAATTACTATGGTGAGCTTCTGATTCTGTTGCATAAACATTACATGCAGGGATGTCTCTAAGCCCTGGCTGTCAGTGAAAATCACCGCTTGAGAAAGAGGTAATTGCCAGCCGATTTTGGCCATTGCTCGAAGCAACAGAGAAGATTGCAAGTTATTCTCTACAAAGTTTAAAAGTCATTCGATGTTTTAACGAAAAAAATTGAACATCTGTTAGTATACGGAATTATCACTAGAATTTATCAATACTGGTTCAATGAAGTGAAAAGGTTGTTTTAAGTACTCTTGTGTGTGTCTTCTCTTTCCTTGTATTCGCCATCTTAAAGAATGCCTGGTGTTGCGAGACACTGGGAACAATCTTGTTAGCAGGTCCCTTTGATGCTCAGAGCATGAACTTACCGCCTCAATAGAACCTTCCACGTGGCTTGCAATTGTCTATAACCTCAGCCGTTAACTTGTATTCCACTCTCAAAATTACTTACTTTTTGTGTAGAATAACCTTTTAGAATGATGTTCTGGTTTCTGAAATGATTCTTTTGGATTGGGAGGCATATTGTGACAAAAAAATTCATCACTTTTGGTGACGCATAAACTTAGTATGGGATCGCTCTTTCCTGCATTCCTTTCATCACGCCGCTAAAAAACAATCATAAAATGTTCACAGAAGGTCGATTTCTCTGAAATTTGAAAGGATGATTGCTAAACAGTGGAGAATGGACCTTTGCTACCCATAAAAATCCCTGTGTTTTCCACAAGAATAATGTAACTGTTGTTTCGTGACTAATATGATGTGCAAAAGTTGTGCAAATATTGCTCAGTACTTCCCCGTCTCACTCGCAGAACTTCACTTGCAAATGCAGCACCCAGTAACTAGTTGTAGTATGTATCTTCTTTAGAGGCCAGTTTATGCATGTTTGATATAATATCAATGCATTGTACATTGTATATGAGCATACACAAGCAGATCCAAAAACAAATTAATGGTCTCAAAAAGGATGCGATTACACACATGCAAATTTGTTTTTTGAGAAATTAATTGTTGACATGTATGTACATCTGCATGTATGATAGTTCAACAGGGATTATTCATTTTGCTGCTTTGTATGCAATGTCCTTGTTCATTATTTA
>NC_090880.1:31595248-31597748 GCF_036669935.1 Montipora foliosa | reverse complement strand
TTGCAATACAGGCATGAGGCACCCCCTCGGCTAGTTGCTGAGGCCCCTCATCCGCTGGTCCATACCGGTGGTGGGTGTTATCCGCGCCTTGCCAGTACATTCCCTGGCCCCTCGTTTATGCCCAAGTTGTGTGTATTGTCTTTTACTGCGCTCCAAAGTATATTTAACACCGGGTACAGGCGAATGACTGGATTTCTGAGGAGTAGAGGTTTCAGAATTCAACAGTGCAGAATAAGAGAAGCAATGCAGAGGGTCGATCCAGCTGGCGTCCTGCTACAGGCACTCGAGCTTAGGACAATACACAGACGACGGTACCAAGTATATGGACCACTTGCGTTGTGGTATATAAAATTAATGGTAATCATAAACTAATAAGGTATCATACCCTTAGTAATTAATTAGTAATTCTAATGTCTATCGTTCTTGTTAATTGCCAATATTTTATTAGGTTATTTCTATCAGGAGAATAAAAACCACCACTTATCCCTCTCTCAGTTCATTTATTCACTCCTGCATTGTCTACCATATATCTATGGTAACTCAACTAGACCTTCTTGATAGTATGGGAGATTTGAAATTTGCTTTACAAAATATCTCACTTGGGAATTATGTTATTATTTGTGAGGATTTAAGTTTGCTTTTTTGTTGATGTCTAAGCATTGAAAGGTATGTGTATACGTCATAAGACATCAATATGATAATTTATGGCTGAAAACACTGCTTCCAGTGTTGAGATTGGTGATAGATATTTCTAAAAACTCTTTGAAATCCGATCAGTGCTTAAATTCAGTTAACAAGCACAGGTTAGATTTCAAAAAAAGTTTTTTTTAAAGTGATTATTTATGTTGTATGACTTCTTCAGGTGGAGGTTTGTAATACATGGACAACAGTCCGAACACAGACCTACAATCTTGGACAAAATTGTTGAGAAAATTCTGCTTTTGGACTAACTACGATCACAAGTATAAAAAACAAGCTCTCTTTTTGCCCCCCACCCCCCTGATCAATGTTACTACACGAATCAAAGCATGTCAAACCTGGGATTATCAACATTTATCAGGGGGGATGGGGGATGGCTGCTAGGGTGCGATATTGAAGGTGCTGTATGTAAAGGAACCTCTGTTTTTAATATTCTCAACCCTTTTTGTCCAAGATTGTAGCAAAGTTGCAATATCGACGACAGAAAAGCATCTGCCGATCAGAAAATCCAGCTGATCTCTGGGAATTGAATATCTTGGAGGAGGTCCACGTTGTCCAGTAAAGGCAGTAGCTGGTGATGAAACACCAAAAATATCCTGATTTGCAATAAGGCAATCCCATGCACCCTTAATTAGGTTCACAATTTGTTCATCGATCCCATACAGATGAACAAGACGAGCTATTAAACCATGCAGCCAATCCAGCCTAAAGTGTAAGGCATCCACTGTATTTGGGTCAAGGCCTCCTCCTCTAATTTCCTGAATAATATTAAGTAAAAGCTCTCGCAAGTACCTAAACGCCATCACTCTATCCACCATCTTGGATCAATACGGTATATTACCTCGACCTGGTGTCTCGTGTCTCGTAGTCACCAGGCCAAGTCGAGAAAAGTTGTAGCAGAAAATTGAATGTATCCGAAAATTAGAACTACTGGCAAAAAATACACCAGAAACGAATCGGAGATGTAAAGTATTCAAAACTAGTCGGAAAATCGAAAAGCTCCCCGAAACCTGACACAACCCGAAAATTCAAATCAACAGAAAGTTCAGGTTATCCGAAAACTTGATTAGAGAAAAAATTCTGAATTCTGTCAGAAAATTGATAAAACCAACATAAAATTCAAACAGACACAAATTCATTACAATGCAAAATGTAATAACACGTCAGAAAATCAAAAATTGAATTATGACGGTAATCACCCACCATACTTTTTCATCATGGATTTTGCCAAGTTCATTCCATATATGTGTACAATCATCTTTTTGTTTGACAATGTTAATTCTGGTTCAGTCAATTTTATAGCTTTGTTCTTTCACAGAATGCTTGCTCCTTTCATGCATGTACATGTACATACAGTAGCTATTTATAAATCTTATTTTGTTGGACTCTTTGATTTACTTTAAATCTTCCAGGAAGCAGCTTAGTGAGTATCTGCCGTCAAGTGTCCTTAAACAAAAGAAAAGAAGTTCTGTGGTGCCATCTGAAGGAAAGAAAGAGATACATGTATGTTCAACAGACCACTCACATGTAAACCATCACTTCCTCTTGTTTGAATTCCTACCGGTATATGCATGACAGACAATTTGGCATGGTAATTAACTGTCACAGCAAAGCAGTGACGTAAAAGAATCGTATTTCTGTGATAAAAATGATAAAGGAAAAAGAAAGACAAATAATAATAATTATTATTATGATCAATTTTTATCCTTATTATGAGTTATAACTTGGCTTTTTGTTCAAATAGAGGTGGCTAACAACGTAAATTTATTGCATAATTTTAAAGGTACTGATCAAGCCAGGG
>NC_090880.1:31585248-31587748 GCF_036669935.1 Montipora foliosa | reverse complement strand
TAATCTCATCCTCCGGGGTCTCTGGTTCAAGGCCTACATGTAGCTCAGCCATTGCGTGGTTTCCTTAGACAAGAAACTTCCCTCGACCCTGGTGTATTTAATGGGCCTGCGACTGCGATTGAAAGCAGGGGGTGGGTGAGTAGCAGTAGTCTCAGTCGCCTCATGCCACTTGAAACAGGGTTAAGCTCCGGCGGTGTTGTGAGCCTCCCTCGGTCATTTTATTTGTGTGCGTGACAAAACACGACTGCCTCAGAAAAGCGAGCGGCTCGACTGATTCATGAAGGGACTGCTTGCAGTCTAATAATTAATTTTAGTATAAATACACAGGTGATTATACAAAATCGCGCGCTCTCATTGGCTCGCTATCTCGGATTATCAGCCGATAATCACCTCGACGGACAAAATGGCTGCCAGTAGTCGTTTTGCCACTGTAAGTGAAGATGATTTCTCGTTTAATTGTTTTTTTTTTTCTCTTTTTTGAAATGATCACCTGTGTATTTATACTAAAACAATTATTCGCCTCAGGCTCAGTGATTATCGGTGAATATTCACCGATGATCACTTCGCCTTCGGCGAATAATTGTTAAATATATTAAGTATAGCATTATTTATGGTAGACATTTATAGTCCTCGTTTAATTAATCAGAGTTAATAAAAATGTTAATATTTTCAGCCTGTCAGTTCCGTAACCGCGTCAGTTAATGGTGAAGGCACAGGTCAGAAACGGCTAAGTTCGGATGTGGGTAGCATTCCACAGAAGAAAATGAAAGTAGATTCCGATAATGTAAGTTGAAGGTAGTTATCTCTCCCTGGTCCCAAACAAATTAGTAATAATTTGCAGTCCTTTTAAACCCTCTCCCGGTATCATCTAGCTTTTTCTCACCTTTAACTAAGAAAATGTCAGAATTTTTACATGAAAAATCATGAATTGACCATACCGTTAACACGCAGCACCAATTTTTAAGCAAATGGCTTTGAAGGTGGTTTCTTTCATAAGTCTTGAGATTTCTTGAGGTCTCCGCTCCACAAAATGAAAGCTGTGATCGTTGTCGCATAAAATTAAAGGTACAGGGTACATGTTGATCGATCTATCGTTCAATCAATCCATCAAAATATAAGGATCTAATTTTTTGCCGTTGGGTTTACAGTAGTCAGGTTATAGATTACAGATGTCTCCAAGAAAAGGTTTCCTTTGTTTACCTGTAAATTAAAATGAACTTTATTTGTTAAACAGACCGCTGCGGATTCTCTCAATTCAGACATCAGAGGAGCAGAAATAGGAGCTTCACGAAGTGAGGTAAACGTCCATGGGGGTCTGGTGCTAAATGCTATGTGATTAACAATTACCCTGAAGTGTTTGGTTGGACCAATGGTTGGACCAATGGAGACAGACAGACTAAAGTGAAAACAGTAGCAGCCTAAATGCGTGTTGCCTTGAGAGCAATTCGAAACGCGGAGCAGGTCTTATTCAAGTCTTATACGTCGAGGAATTATTTATAGCCGGTGCAGCTAACACTAAACAGTGCTTTTGATTGTAAATAGGTTACAGGCCAAGGTGCTCATGGACCAAACAACGACATCGGGACAACAAATATTAACAACGACACAAAAGCAAATGTAAGAGAATCTATCAAAAAAGTAATGCCATTAACGTTGAATTTTAGCGCTAACGTAATTCATGTTTACTGTATAAAATTATTTTTCAAATTTTTTTTCAACGCTTGTAATTTTCGTGTTTCGTCTGCAGAGGGACAAGCCAGAAGAGTTAAGAACAGCTGTGAAACGATCGATTTCACCAAGTGATGAAGCGAAGATGAAACAGGACTTACTTAATGCGACGGGGGTGAGAATATGTGGTAGATAAAATATGAGCAGGAGATCTGTACGGGCGTTTACAATGGCGAGCCGAATGCGAGCCATTGTAAACACCCATACAGATTTCACGCAAATATTTTATCGTACTTTGAATTGAAACAATATATTTTAATCAGTAGAGATCTGTATTAAAAGTTAATTAATACCAATTAGCCGAGTAGGAGTCTGTATCAAAGGTTAATACAGCTGATTAATAATTCATCAATCCCAGTCGATTTGTCTTGGGGTTTGCAGAGGTAAACATGTGAGTCAGATACTGCCTATTGATTGGCCATAACTCTTATTAACTTCTTACTAAACGAGAGCGAGGGCCGTACTGGGGAATATTAGCCCGAGGTCGTGAGGTCGAGAGAAGGAGGAGGCGGCGGCGTGGTTCAGTGGTTTGGGCGTCGGGTTTGGGTTTGCATGCGGTGACCCGGGTTCAAATCTACCGCGCTTTGTAGTTAGGGTTCTTAATAATCATGTTTCTGTTCAGTTCGAATTGCTTCTTTCACATTATTAAAGGTGGGGTGCCTGTGAACTAACTTGATAGCTAAGTGCACTTCCACTATAAACAAAGCATTTACATTTACAAAGCGTTTACACGATATAGTAGAACCTGCACACCAATGGAGCACCAATGAAG
>NC_090880.1:31575248-31580248 GCF_036669935.1 Montipora foliosa | reverse complement strand
TTACATACAAGACACTCCAGATACGCAAAGCACAGGCAAACCATCTTCTGTTGGTGTTGTTGTTATCGATCTGTTGAAGGATACATTACGGCGGTTGCGATTTGCTCGGCAATAAAGTTTGAAAGCAAATAATTCAATGAACGATCAAACGAATTGTCAACTGAGTCCTGCGTTACACTGTAAAATGGAAAGAGCCGAATCGGCCCCAAAAGCCAAATTGGCCCCAATTTTTTGAGGGCCAATTTGGCCCATGTTGGGCCGTGTTGGATAAGAAGAGCCAAATCAGTTCGAGATTTGGCCCATCTTATTTCTGAAATGGCCACACGGAATACCCTTTTTGGCCCTTCATCTCAATTCTGCCCCTGTAAGGTCCAAATAAGGAGATGCCGATTTGGCCCCAAGGGGGGCTAAAAAATTCTATTATTAATTTTTATATACATATATATAATTTTTTACTAATTCATAACCGACGAAGGAAGAAACAGAAACACGTTGGGTCTAAAACAAAGTTTTTATCTGTAAGAAGATGATACTCTTCTGTGCAAATTATACATTATATTATGTGCCATTTATGCATGCAACTTCCAATCAATACAAGTAACAAGGTATATAAATTGATGGAAAACTATTTATCTTTTCAAATGTATATAATGTTGGGATAGTATAGCTTTCTTGAAGACAAATGTATTATTTATGATCATGATTAAATCTTCCTGTGTTATTGTAAACAATATCCCTATACTCAGGGAGGGTGCTAGGGTTCGGAATACTCCATTTCCGAGCAAGGTTTGCAGTAAACTTTGTCCCATATTGTCTTATTGTAAAAAATGAAGAAGAACTATGTCTTCCCTGTGATAAGCAATCTGTTGTCTCTGTGTAGTGTTTCTTTTTGCTCCTTCTTTGTTTGTGTTGATCAACTTCAAGTTATCATTATAAGGGTGTAGCTGAGGGGGGGGGGGGGGGGTCCTGGGGTGCCCGCGACCCCCTCTTTGTAAGCCTTTTTTTACGCAAACAACCTACAATATTCGGGTTGCGAAAACGCGAGTACCCTTTGTTTGACACAGTGTGACCCCTTTGAAAAATCCTGGCTATGCCCACGCATTATCATTCCAGCAGAGAATGTTTCAGTGGTAAAAAATATGTTAGGGCACCATATCAAACATCTGAACCTACTGACCAATCCAAAAGTGATCTACATGTACACACAACAAATTTATAAATATACAAATACAGTGTAGCTCTGTAAGGACTTTGAATCTATATCTGCTCATTGTACACAACAACGTCAACTTTTGGGCAAATATATTTTGAGCCACTGCCACCAATAATGGTGCAAACATGCAATGGTCTGAAGGTTATCAGCTCTGCTTGGCTTAAAACTGTGATGGCTGCTCCATTCTGTACTCTCGCCCGATACGCATGCTTGTGACTTTCGTAGTTTAAAGTTTGGATTTCCTTCAAAACAAAAAAGACGAGTGCTAGTTTTTGCAGGGACTGTCACAATTTTTTCAATGCATGCGAACCATGGTAAGAGCCCATCGCCTCCTGTGTGTACAGCTACACCTTTCTTGTATTTGGTACCGTGAATGATGCACCAGTCTGCCCTACAAAGAACAAAATAGTATCAAGTACAATGTACATGTACAATCACAACATTATAAGGTATCAAAGAGCAATAGCAATAAGTTCTCAGTACCATGTCACAAACAAAAATTGGCACTCTTGTAAATTTATTGCACTTATCTGGGAAGTATTAACAGTAAAAACGTTGGGAATCCAAAGTGGCAGTAGTGTTTTCTATATTGGCCCTTTACAGGGTCTAATTTGGCCTCAAAGCAAGGGTCAATTCAGCCCCAAATTTTGGTACCAAAACGGCCCCATCTTAATTGGGCTGAATTGGCCCCAAAAACAGTACCGTTCTGGACTCACCCGTTTTGACCCCATTTTTGGGGCCGAATTGGCTCTTTTCATTTTACAGTTTACGGTTTTTGGTTGTTTCGAGCTGTTTTAGGCGTCATTTTGCGAGATCTTTTCTCGACCGCCAGTTAGAGTGTCAAGAAAATTGACAAGGCAGGCAACACCGAGCCGCCGGCTGGTGACCTCGTCTTATTTAAGCTGGAACGGACGCCAAACCAGTGAAATTCTCACCTTAAAAACACCAGCATCCGATCGATTAGGGATGTCTCCATACCTTCGCCGAATTTGAGCTTCATCTTTCAACAATTCACCGAGAAAGGCGATCCTGAAATCCATAATAAAGCATTCGCGATATGATCGGTGCAAGAAACCAGATCAAAGGAATTCGAAGCATTTGAGACTATTCGAATCCACCAATCAGTGCAGCGCGACCGTTGGCTTGCTCGCGTTACACCTCAGGCTCCCCAAGCTGAAAATACGTGGTGTATGCGACAGCTTGTGTATATAGAGAATTGTACGGGAAAATCACCGAACGTAAAAAAATTGTGTAAATAACTATCTCATTTGAAATAAAGTTCTCCTACCTCAAACGTGTGACGAACTTGTCTCTTGTGCCGAGTTTAGAGCCATTCTGACGCCGTTTAATGAAGTTATCCGGAAACCGTTACTAAAAGAATAGGAAGGCCGACCACTCCATCCATCGCTGGCCAGACCTCACTCCACAAATCGTTTTTTCCTCAACAGGAAAAGTCCCGAATTGCAATAAAAACAACAGTTCATAAAGCCCAATAAATTTCACTCCAAATACGTGTGTTTCGGCGGCCGAAAGACTCGTGAAGAACGAAAACTTTGCCTTAAAATTCACCTCTTCGGCTTGTGACCGGGCAGTCAACAACGGCCGCTCGCAAGCTGGTTTCACCCTCAACTCTGATTGGTCCATTTGAATTTGACCGCGCGCTGGCAACACGACTCTCCAATCAGAGTTGAGGGTGAAACCAGCTTGCAAGCGGCCGTTGTTGACTGCCCGGTCACAAGCCTCTGAGAAAAGCCGAAGAGGTGAATTTTAAGGCAAAGTTTTCGTTCTTCACGAGTCTTTCGGCCGCCGAAACACACGTATTTGGAGTGAAATTTATTGGGCTTTATGGAACTGTTGTTTTTATTGCGATTCGGGACTTTTCCTGTTGAGGAGAAAACGATTTGTGGAGTGAGGTCTGGCCAGCGATGGATGGAGTGGTCGGTCTTCCTATTCTTTTAGTAACGGTTTCCGGATCTAACTTCACTAAACGGCGTCAGAATGGCTCTAAACTCGGCACAAAAGACAAGTTCGTCACACATTTGAGGTAGGAGAACTTCATTTCAAATGAGATAGTTATTTACACAATTTTTTTACGATCGGTGATTTTCCCATACAATTCTCTATATACACAAGCTGTCGCATACACCGCGTATTTTCAGCTTGGGGAGCCTGTGGTTGCACTGATTGTTGTGATGGCCGATTAAGGACGGTGCCTACTATTGTTATTGCGCATACGTTCTGCGCATCTCAAGATATTCGGATTTCCTATCGGTGATGCTTACTAATACAGGGATATTTTTGCGCGGTTTAAAACTATCCGGAGAAAGTAGATCTTAGTAAGTATCCTTGGTATCCAAAAAGAAAATTGGGGGTAACCATGCATTTTTGAGAGATAATTAAGCTTCCATTTGAGAAAGAACGCCATACATTGCTTTGTATTTTAAAGCTTTTTACAAATATTATTCATGAATTATCTTTGAGAAAATGCGTGGTTACCTTCCATTTTCTTTTTGGATTTCATTAACACTTGTTAAGATCTACCTTTCCTACATAATCACACACCGGGGCAAAAATATCTTTAATAAGTAGGCACCGTCCTTAATTAAGTGGGACCTATACATGGTACAATTCCTGGATTTAGTCGCATGTGGCTGTGCGGACGAAAATAACCAAGGTATGCGGTGCAATATGTAGGTATATAATCAATTCAGTTCTTTCAATGGCACTCATTCGAAATACCAGTGGTACTTTTAAGAGATAATCCATTTTAGGGTAGGCAAACTGGGTAGTTCATCGGGGAAGTCCATGGACTTGGGGTCAGTACTCATTGGAAATGGTATTTTTAGGGGAGTCCATCTTGGTAGTCCATGGACTGGGGGTCAGTGTTTTGTCCAGGCAAGCGCTTGTGTACAAGCAATTGTTAAATATGGGCCAGGCGGTGCTTCGGACACACCTCCTTTCGAAAGACTCAGCAGCCCCCGGCTCTTGCAACTGAAATTATCTATTCAATCGAGCTCCTTGTTTCTTCTGAGTATCCAGTAGCATTCTCTAAAAAAATCGTAGAAGGTTCGTTGTTCTTTACACAGGTGTTTTTGCAGCGGCACATGATCTCAAGACAGAGTGGGTTGTGATTAAAGGCATCTCGCGGTATGCAGATTGCAGTAGTGCATCTGATGACTGGCTGGCATTTGCCAATGCCATGGCTGCATCTGTTGTCAATAATATTTTAAGTGAGCCCTGCGTGTTTGAAGAATGGTCTCATTACCAAGGCAGCGGCAATCAAACATGTAAAGGTACGGTCTCAAAATGTTGGATTATGGAAGTACCACTTGAAAGATTTGGCTGTTCATCACGTCCAAAATGCACTAGACATTCTGTAATTTATTTCCCAAGTAAAGTGTTCCTCTCTTCCCTTTCCATTTGCAAGAACCACCTTTCAGGATCTGTCCTGACTTTATCTTTGGCCACTATTCAATTTCACATACCAACATGATCTCTTCTCTAAATTAACGATTATCGCTAATTCATAATTTGCTTTGAATTTACTATCATTGTTAATTTTCACAACTGTTCCTCTCCTTCTTAAAGGTTCCTCTTTAATGGGTGGTCCTGTGATCAGCTTCTTTAGCAAGAGGGGAAATCCTGGATTGAAGATTGCATACATTTTTTTTAGAGGCTATTAAAAAAGTTATTTTTGGTACTTACATGGGAAAAAAAGACAAAAGGGAAAAAATCAAGGTCGTAAAAAGGTTCATGCAATATATTTGATAAGACAAGTACAGACAAT
>NC_090880.1:31527748-31567748 GCF_036669935.1 Montipora foliosa | reverse complement strand
GATCATTACATTGTTTACTTAACACAAATTGCAACATCGTCATGTGATACTTCTCTTACAGAAGGAGAGATGAATGTAATCAAAGATTTGGCAACCTTATACTCCACTCTCCAGGCTATTACAGGAGAATCAGGGCAGGTGAAAAACATCTTTATCCTACTTACATGGTGAAATAAAATATTTCGAATCATTTTCCGATGAATTCTCACTGCTTTTGCGGTACCTATTGCGCTCTGTTGCCAAATTGGATAGGAATAAAAGATTAAAAGTCTTTCTTTTGCAAATTTACCGAAGAAGGAATTTCATGCAATATTTTTTTTGCACAACTATGAATTTTTTGGCATCAAAATTTTAAAGAAAGGGGGAAGAGGCTTTTTCATTTTGAACTTAAAACCAAGATGTTATAGGTTTACTTCCTGTATGGTATATATGGTGATGACTCAGGGTAAAACCTTCTTTCATTTTCGAAGTGACGTCGCTGTCAAGGAATAAAGCATTTACCAGACCGTGCGTTCCGAATCATCTGTTAGTCTTGTATAAATCATGGCTCACTATTTCTCATTTTCTTTAGAGTGTCCCTGCTTTGGTCCTGAAATCCTCTTTCTATTTTCAGTTGAATTACCAGGGTCATGTGATCAGTTACAAAGCAGAAGGCAGAATACACAAGTTAAAATGGGTGTACGATGGTAGAGCCTGGGATGTGGGGAGTGGAACTAGTGTCGAAGCTAGACACTATAAGAGCAAACAAGGAGCAATAGAACACGCTGTCAAGAAGCTTATCGACGAACTTAAAACTAAAGGCATTGTCAGTGGATGAAATTCTCGAAACAGAAACTGAAAATTTTTAATATTTGATAGTTGAAATTTTGAAGTTTGTTTTTTACATCATAGTTTCCGATATAAATTAGAGAGAACTAATTGTTTTTTTTATGTGAGAAGTGTAGAATAATCATTAAAAGAAAGGTTACAAAGGAATGGAATTAAAAATTATCACGCAATATTATTGAGTGCGTGATTAGTGCGCGTGACTGGATCCCGGTCTCCCGGCGATTTGTCTGCTTGACAACATGGACAACGCCGACTTGGAAAAGCTCTCTATTTTCCCTGGAAAACTAACCCCGAAATTCCATCCAAATACTACTGAATACTCCGTAACACTTGGAAGCGATGTTAATCAAATTAAAATTGATCCACTGACAAGTGATTCAGGAGCTTCCTACTGCATTTCGGTAAGTTCTGTTTTCCCGCCATATCATGGCTTTTAACAGTCGACAGTAATGACTTTAGTCTGTTTTGGATTTTTAAGGGAAGTGGCGGTGGAAAAACAGTTATATTAAAAGAAGGAGAAGTGACATCCGTTAAAATAGAAGTTACAGCTGAAGATGGAAGCACAAACAAGAATTATTTCATTCACGTTACTCGACTTTCTTCAAGTGATGCCTCGCTCAGTGATCTCAAACTCTCTGTGGTAACAAATCTTTGTCCAAAGTTTGCCTCTAACGTCGCTAGCTATTCAATTAGTGTCCCGTTTCATTTTTCCTCTGTCGAAGTAGCACCTGTTGCTGCTGATAAAAAAACTGCGGTGAAAATAAACGGCAGAGATTCAAAAGAAACTGTTTATTTAAACTACGGTGAAACTCTCGTCGAAGTCGAGGTCACATCTCCAGATGGAAGCAATAAACAAATTTACAGTTTGTTAATCTGTCGTAATAAGATTCCTGGGGCGACATATTTTTCTGACGGAAGAGAGCAGTCAAACTTTACTTGTCCTGTGTGTTTAGGAATTCTACATCGGCCCAAATCGATTAAAAATAGCGACCCGAAACACGTATTTTGCAAGAGCTGCATCGATGAACTTACTAGAACTTCAAAGCGAGATCCCTTAGATGGGACGTCATTAGACAATAACTGGAAGTTAGAAGAATATGACTTGGATAAAGAGTTGTCGTCTCAAATGGTGTTCTGTGTTTATAAACACTGGGGATGTAGTGTGACAGTAAAGTTGTGTGAGCTTGGTCCTCATGTCAAGCAATGTGACTTTAGACCTTGTGTGGTGGAGAAATCTGAGGAGTTGGTTCCAGTGAAGGATCTGGAAGAAAAATCAAAGGTTAGCTGATAATTCTTTGCGAATAAGCACGTGCATTCCGAGAACATGGCAAATTTTGCTGTTTCGATCTATGATAATCGAGATAGACATGTACGATGGTGTTTTACTCTTAAACAAGCACTATATTTTTTATTCCATAATTAAGTAAAGTACGATCGTCCGGGTGAGTGTAGTCCTGAGAGGGACTGTTTGAGATGACATTGATTTTTTATTCCATAGTTATCCCTTTTAAAACATAAACTATAAGAGACAGTGTTCCGTACGCTCTGTACTTTGTACCTATTAGGTATTTTTTAAAGTGTTAATTTAAATTTTGATTGATGGGTGGCAATGCCAAAGGGAACTTTTTGCTTCCAGGGTTAGGGACCACTTGCTCCCCAACCATTCAGTATAATTTTTGAGTGTGGTTACACAAAAAGCAGCTAGTACTTAGTCTATCCAAAAAAAAAAAAACTCAGATGACGAGCTTTAACTGTGATGTCTATATCCTTTTCCTATCTCAAGCCTAATCTTAAATGTTGAGAATATTTCGGAGGGGGAAAGGAGGTGGGGGAGGGGGCAGTGTGAGCAGTAGCATAGCATCCTAGTAGCCCTGTTTTTAAGTCCAAGTCATTGTTTCAATTGTTTAGTCTTTTTTTTTGGCTAGGGTAGCAAGCCAATCACGTTATGTTACGAGAGCTGCTACATCACACGTTGGGAGTGCAGCGCTGGAAATAACAGTTGGTCATCGCACATTGTCCGACTAAATTTTGAAAATGTCCGGCCAATTTCACATGATGATCGGACACGTACGATGACCGAACATGTCACCAGCACATCTTTAGTTCTCTTCTTCAAGGTGTTGTCAGTCGATAAATTATGTCTGGTCCAATTTGTCAAAGGTCCGACCAAAAGCAAGATTTGAAAGGACATATGTCCTCTGAATAAAGAAAAATTATTTCCAGCACTGGAGTGTCTTCTGCTGTCCTGTGGTTATGTGGTTTTTTCTTATGTGCTGTATGGGGAGGCAGGGGTTAAACAGATACTGGAGTAAGCAAAGGACTTGCCAAGTCTAACAGCATCTCCTGATCATATCCCATAGGTTACAACATTGAGGCAGATTTTTATGTTTCTCTCTTGATTCTCTGGCTTTTAGCCCTCTCTCAGGCAAAGCCTACATAAGATAATTTAGACCAAGCTATACAATCCATAGGGCTAAGCTCAGTTACTGCATTTACGGCCAAAATAATATTATTAACCCAATGACCCCTGGGGTAGGTCTTGACAGATTTTACTCTCTCTGACGCCAGACAATTTTACTTGTCCACTGGTGGCATCCTTGGGCATTTGAGGTGTCAGTAGGTTAATAAAGCAGTATAATTTATTTGGCAAGTTACTCAATGATTGATAGAGTTACTGAATTGTGATTCTCAGGAAGCTTGCAAAGGGTGTCCAGATTGCAATCGGCCAGTAAGAACTTCTGAAATGGAGGAACATAAAACGTACATGTGTACAGTCAAACATCCCACCTCAGCAGAGAAACACAAAGCTGAAATTAGAGTGTGGGAGAAGAAGTTACAACAAGAAA
Organism: Montipora foliosa; assembly: GCF_036669935.1. Lineage (NCBI taxonomy): Eukaryota > Metazoa > Cnidaria > Anthozoa > Scleractinia > Acroporidae > Montipora > Montipora foliosa. The sequence goes on along the minus strand of NC_090880.1, from coordinate 31,564,074 downwards.
CAAATATAAAGTCTGTGGAAGAAATGATGAAGACAGCAAATGAGCAAGTTGAGGAGTGTTTCAAGGTCCTACCTCAACATGGTTGGTGCTGAATCCTTGCTATAATTATGCAAATGGCAATTATCCATAGGACAATAAATTAACTTGGCAATACTGCAAGAGTTGTTTAGCAGTCCAATCTGAAAAAAAAAACTTGTTTCTCACCTTGAAATATAGGTATTAAAATATGTGAATCTGAGAGGAAGATACCAAGTAAAATTAATGATGTAAATTGAGGTATAAGCTATCCCTGGTAGAATTTTAGCTATAGTCTTCATTTATTCAGATGCATTTTTATTAACCGTTTTGCCCGTGAACTGCCCCCTCCCCCCTTCCCCCAAACCACCTGGCATTAGTCTTGATAATTGCACAGGGGCCAAAAAAAATTGAGGATCAATATCACACATGTTTTTTGAAGTTGCAGAAATTGCCTGAGTCATGTGGCAACGAGGACAATTTCTGAAACTTCTGAAAATACAAGTGATATTAAGCCTTAATTTTATGAGAAAACTTGTGATTACTTGTTTATATAAAGGGCAACATTCTTTTATTGAGATGGTGAAAAAAGGCATAATGTTGTGCAATTTTGTAGGAAGCCATTTCAGTGTTCAGTTCGCGTCAATGAATGAATCAGCTGATTGAAAATTTTATTTTTGTACAACAATGCCAAAGCAATGAAACCAGCTCTGCTAAAAAAAGTTTACTACTGTACATGGAAATAATGAAAGTAATTTGCCTGGGGAAATTGCCAAAATTAATGAAAAATGCCCTTCAGGTCTCAGTCAATCAGCATTTAGTACTTTTTTCCTCTATGTTATGAGACAGTGTAAAACCTTTAACCCTTTAACTCTCAGGGGCCACTAATAGATTTTACTCTGTCTAATGCCAGACGATTTTACTCATCAGTGGGGTTCCCCTAGCGCGTTAAAGGGTTAAGTGTCTATCTTAGGAGGGAAAGGGTGAAAGGAAACATCATGTTTTTAGTGGACATAGACATTGTTAACCCTCTTCCCCCAGAAGCAGCTCCCATTTAAGAGTGAAGTCATCTGTTTGTTACTCTTGGGAGGGTAAGTGTCATTGATATCACGAATTTACAAATTGTTGACATTGCTGTTGTTCATGCACACAGTCACATGTTACATTTTGACCTTTTAACTCCAGCTGATAATGGTTCCAGACAAACTAAGTCAGGAACATTTACCGCTACCTTTAGTATAATTACATAGGTGATTATTGAAAATTCTCTGCGCTGATTGGTTGCACTTGAGGAGATTATTACGTGATAATCACCAAAACGGTTTTCAAAATGGCTGCAAGCTGTTTTGTTGAGGTGACAGACAACTTGAAATTATTATTGTTTTGAAGAAAATGCATATTTTTCAAATACCCCCGGTAATCAGCTATGTAACTATACTGAAACAGTTATTCACCTCCCCTTTGGTGAAATATTTTTAAATAACAATATTTTGTAGGTAGTGCAGGTCATTTTCATGGTGAGGTTTCACCACTGAGGTACCTTGAGATGGCTTCAGAATGGATTGCTTCTGCGATTAAGCTGGCTCCCAAAAAGGCTGATCTTCACTTTCAACTCGGGCAAGTTTTAGAAGAACAGCATTATGTTCAGGATCTGTATGGGATTAAACCTTCAGTACGTTTCTTTGTTGTGTTTGTGAGGGGATGGGGGTGGTTCAGGAGGAGGAGATCCCATTTCCTGCCCTTCCTACTATCCCCAAACCTAGAAGTTTGTTTCCTATGGTATTTCCATCATTTCAGCTGTGATTCGACCAAGTTGATTAAAGCTGAGTTAGCATTAACTGCGACGAAACTTTATAAGCTCCCATGAAATTTCAATCATTTAATTTTAGCCTATATTTCCCAAAAAGCCTTCCTTGGATGTTGAAAATTGTGTGTTTGTGTGTTCTTGAAATCTCATTTTCCAATCATTTCATTGGACGCTGAAACGCACTGTTTTTCTTTAAAGAAATCCTCGGACGAAGAAATGGATTTTAATATGAAATCTAAAGAGAGTTCAAAGGAAGATGATATTCAGGCAATCTGTGAGATAAGGGGTACAGGTCGCAATGCTCCCCTTTCCCTTCAGCTGAAGGCAATTGATGAAGAATACCACTATCTTTTGGATCAAGGACAGTCAGATAAAGCTGATTATGTACAAAAGCTGTATGCATGGAAATCAAAGCAGGCCACACAGGTACAGTAAGCACCATTTGTTTCAGGAAACAAAACTACAAATGTCGAACAAAACTGTCCATTCTAATGAAACATTACTCGGATTATTGCACACTGTCTTTTTTAAGTATTCTTTTTTGTAGGGAACTGGTAGTAAGCTTTCCATTTCTTTTGTAGAACAAGACTGCACAGTTCGTCGCAAATGAAGAGGAACCTCTTGGGAAAGCATTCATGAAGTATATGGACGCCTTATCATACGGATTAGATAATCATCTGTACAACTTGCATGTGGGCAGAATGCTCCTCTTGCAAAACAAACCAGAGGAGGCTTTGACACGGCTTCAAGTTGCTGTTGGATTGAAACCAACTAATGTGGAAGCCAGGTTATATGATCTTTTGTTTTTGTTTATTGAAGAACGTTTGTTGCTTGTAACATACTTCATACAAACAAAAGATGAACATAAGGCATCATTCATCTTTTTGATAACAGCATTGGACCTTAATTCATGCTCAAGATGTTTTAAATCATGGGATGTGTTAAGTTTTATTTTCTCCTGTTCATGCAGATTTTATCTTGGATTGGCCCTCTGTCAGCAGAAAGATGCTATCAGCAAAAGAACCGAAGAAGCTGTTAAATATTTGTCTGAAGGAGTAGAATACTTGTTAAGACAAATAACTGGTGATTCCGATGAGCCAAGCATCAATCCTAATAAATGGCAACAAACCAGTCTATCTTCGAATAACGTGATTAGACTTGACAATGTACAGTGGCTCGAAGGGTGTGCTTTGCTTGGAAGCATTTGTAAAAACTTTCCAAACGTACCATGTGGTGTGATGTCTTCTCAACGTTATCTGCATTTGTCATCGATGTTGGCCACTGACGTGATGTCTCGTCTCGTAGCAAGGGGAGATACATATCACGAAGTTGAATGGATCCTGTTTAAAAGTCATTTTCAACTTCTTCAAATGATGCTTGATGGAACAAAGGGAAAACCATGTGGACAAAAAATTGAGATTTCTCGTTTTTGTGAAAATTTGTCCAGTTTACTGAGCTGCTCGAATATTCCTCCCGGAAAGCAAATTCTTGAATTGCAAGAAAAGGTGAGAACAAACGGCAAGGTATTTCATGGCCCACAGATAGACTGCTCTATTTTTACCTATAATGCCTGACAGCAGTCGCTTATACTCCGTTCCCTTGCAGATTTGCCAGGAAGCGGTTGTGCTCCAACCCTGCAATAGCCGTGCTCTTTATCGCTTGGGTGATGCACAATTAAGTTGCCACGACAATGACGATCCTACTTCGACAAATTTCAAACAGATCCTTCAAGATGCAGAACTGAGTTACCGAGCTAGCATTGAACAAGAAGGTTCCCCATCGGTTGGAGGTGAGGTTTCTCCAAAGATTGCCGAACAACTGTGGTTCAAAGAGCGAAAAGCAAAACAAAAGGCAGAAAAGAAACCAGTGGCTCCTGGGTCTGAAAAGGCTGCTGCCCCAACAGCTTCTAAGGAAGGAACAAAAGCTGGACGAGGGGTTGTAGCAGCTGCAAGAGGTAGGTAGATGCTATATTGGCTTGTATTTTTTTAATCAGGCTTTTAATCTTACAAGGCATATTTTCTTTGTTAATCATTGATTGTCTTACAGGTCGAGGTACAGCTGTAAGAGGAAGGGGAAACGCTCCTTCTCGAGGTGCAGCTACTGCTGCATCCAAGGCACCTGTTGGAGGAATTCGTGGTAAGACATCTCCTACAAAGCTTACGGGAGTACAAGCAAGGGCTGCTGCCAGAGGAGGTGGCAAGACAACTGCTGGAAAAACAACGCGTATGTTGATGTTTTCTTGTTTGCCTTAATCTTTTTTCGATTAAAAGAAGAATCTCTGATTTAAATTTAATCTTGTATATCCAGACAGTTGTAGGCTTCATTTCTACAGGTAACCTCTGCTCAAGTTAGCTTGCAATGCGCATGAACAAAGATGAGCCTTAGCTAGTTTCCATGAAAGAAATGGTTAGTACTCAAACCGAAATTCAAGTGGAACAATATAGAGTAGGATAACAAAGCTTCTCTTGTTTTTAGTGTCACCTTCAAAGTCATCGACATCAACAACTTCTTCTCACAAGTCTGGTGCCTGTTCTCCTACAAAACAACCAACTTCAACGAAAACAGCTACATCAGCAGCAAAAACAGGGCTAAAAAGCCCAGTCACTCCAACTCCAGAGAAACCTGCAGATCTCAACCCTACAGCTGTGGAGAAAGCGAGTGGTCCACTGAACAAAGCTACCCACCAACCACGATTGGGCTTGGCGCGCGTTTTGATGCGAAAAGGTGGTGATAACATTAGTGATGCTCAGATGTTTTACGAAGAGGTGATCTCAATGGCACCTGAAGTTCACGATGCTTACATTGAGTTAGCTGACTCGTGCGTCAAATCAGACCCCATGAAAGCCGTTGACATCTATGGCAAATACCCCTTTAAGGTGAGGTTTATCGAGGAGGTTCCTGCACCGTCTCATCTTCCATTCCATTGCCTGCTGTAGCTGAAATATAAATGTAATAATATTTCCCCGTTAAGTGTAGAAGATGATTTATGTCTACACTCAGTGGAATAATTAAAAAGGTGATGTAATTCACTTACGGATACTTGGAGAAAAAATCTGATTTCTTCTAACAGGAGTCGGGCCCATGACCTTCGATGACTAGTTCGGATGCGCTACCACTGAACTATGCGAAACCCGAAGGAACTACGCCATTAAGCTAGTTTTAGCTGAAAATCGTCTTGCTTTACATCAGCGAGGACTAAAAATTGTGGCATTCTCACAAGTGGAGTGTGGAAGATTGTATGTAAATTTTGGTTTATGGCCCACGTTGCTCCCACGAGTCTCCTATTGCTCAGTGGTAGGGCATCCGGGTTAATTAATAATCGGAAGGTCGTAGCTTAGGTTCGATCCCTGTGAAGGGTAACTCGGATTTATTCCGAGTATCCCTGAGTCAACATCGGAAAAATACATCTCATCTGCATTATTACTTTCACAGGAGCCATTGACTTTTGATGATGCATACATCCATGGGGAAATTGTTCGCTTGTTGATGAAGAATGAAAAATATACTGACCCTAGGTTGGGACCAAGTATGATTTCCCTTGGAAAAGTTATGGGTCTTACAGTGCTGGAGAAGTATGTGGACACACTGGACAAGACATTCAAGTACAGCAAACTGCTTATGGAAGTTTACGCGGGAGTCCATGGCAAAAGTGTGGATGATCCCGACTTGAAGCAGTTTTTCAAATTTAAATGCTGGCTTTAAGTAGTTTGTGTGGATTATATAGTTAAGGCTAAGTATTTTCCCAGCTCTTCAAAAGCCCTACAACGGAACCACGCTTCGCAATGGTCGATATTTGATCTTTGTGCAAAAACCGGGTGATCTGTTACTTTGCTTTAACCATTGTTAAGTGAAGGTGCGCTGTATAATTTTTTCTCTATATTTGTTTATTTGTATTCTTTTTCATTGATTAAGTTTAACTGATTGTGTGTATGAATAAAATAATGTGGTAGGAAATTCTTCAGTAGTTTTGTGTTTGGTTTGTATTTCTTCAGGTACTTCACGCGAGAGTGTATTTGAAAAGTGATGTGCAATTTATTTAAAGTGGTACTCTGACGAAAATCGCATCTTTCCCATCTAAGCCATTTTGAAACATAAACAAGTAGTCTGCGTGAGAAGAAAAATGCTGTTTACGTTTTTTGAAATATCTCTTTTCGTTCCAGAGATATGCGAGTTTTTAAAATATGCAAATTAGCCAAGTGATGACGTAATACACTCAACCAAATTTTGTTCAAATATGATGAAAAGAGATATTTCAGCCAATTTGTATCAGAAATTTTTGATTTTTTGCAGTAAGATTCTACTAAATGTTCTCCACAATATGAGCTTAACAGTTCTGTTACCATGGCATCATACTGGGTTCCAGACCTCCCCCATATTATGAGCCTTTCTGGCCACCTTTGGCGTTCCATTTTGATATTTGCTAACAGCACTATATATGCATGATCAAGCAAGCATATAAATATGTTAGCACGACTTTGTGGCCTTGTTTAACATTTTTCAAGCCGAAAATCACTAACATATTGAAATAAAGTGGGTGGGGACTGGAAAAGAGTGAGTTGCCATAGAAACATAATTTTTTATAGCCATCGGTGTGTTTCTTGTAGAACTATTAGACTATCAAGTTTCAATGGTCTGTGCTGTAAATTGGCCAAGATAGCTCTATTTATATACTCAATATAATATTGGGTTGAGTGTATGACGTCATCAGTCATTTCATTTGCATATTTACCCATTTTTCAAACTTAAATATCTCCGGAACTAATGAAGATATTTGCAAACGGTAAATGGCGTTTTTGTTCTTTCATGGAATTCTATGTGATACACTCAAAAAATCAAGGGGTAAAAATTTGATCATAGTACCACTTTAAAAGGCCCTGCCTTTTCTTACATGAGACTTCAGGGTAATTAAAGGCAAAAAAAATAAATTGACGCTAGAAAAACAACTTTCGAACCTTAATGTCGTTAAGGCAAGTCGCTTGGGCTTAAGCCACTGCGAAATATAGGAACAAAATAAAATATCGACATTGAATGGTGCTGAGATAAGTATGTACATGTAAGTATGAAGAATTTTCTTTTCTTTTTATTACTGTTCCTTAACCGTATCAAGAAAAGTGGCCCAAATTTGAAAACAAATTCCTTTTTCCTCTTTCCTATCAATAATACTACTACTACTACTACTACTACTAATAATAATAATAATAATATAACTTTATTAAGGATGACAGATAAAGACATCGTCTTTTTTCAATCTGGTCCTTTGTGCTTATGACATAGGGTAACCCAAAAAGTGTTACCCCTTAATAAAATGACCTTTTGTCCAGCGCAAATTTTACGTGTTCAATATTGTCGCTAAAATACTCTGTTCAGTTATTCATTAAAACTTTCATTCAACCAATGGGAAAAATTCAAATGTCCAATATCGCACAGTGTAGGGGTGATTGTTATGATTATATATTTACATAGCGTTTCCAAATCAAAGTTTGATGAGGTGAGATTGTGGGGTTGAGAGTAGTCCTCAGAAGGACTGTTGTTGGTGGCATTGACTGACGTTTCGACATCCTGAGCGGAGGCCCTCCTCAGAGTGAAGTGATTTGTGTTGTGTCGGTAACCAGAGGATGATCCGCTCACGTTATCCAAACATGTTAATGTCACTAACAACAGTCCTTCCCGGGACTACTCTGACCCAGACGATCTTACTTCATGAAGTCTTGATTCGACTCCTGAGTGCAGGGATGGCGCAATGGTGAGAGCACTCGCCTCCCACTAATGTGGCCTGGGTTCGATTCCCAGACTCGGCGTCATAGGTGGGTTGAGTTTGTTGGTTTTCTACTGCACCGAGAGGTTTTTCCCCAGGTACTCCGGTTTTCCCCTCTCCTCAAAAACAGACATTTGACTTGATTTGGGTTAATTCTTTATTTTAGTTTACAGTGTCTCCAATTAGTGCTCCAGCGCTAGAATGACCAGACACTTAAAGTTCCTATCTATTCTTATCCTATCCAAACCTTTTTAAGGTACTAAATGGACCACTGCTTAAGTACAAAAAATCCTATTCAAGGTACTTTATGTAGAGCAGCGCAATAAACGCATTGTTTTTACGTATTATTAAAAGTCTATTGCCCCTCTTTAATTATAATGCTGCCACCGCTGTTGGCACCTAAGTTACGGCATGGATGAAATCCAACATTGGTTAGCAGCATTAGTTAATAATGTTCTCTCGGGGTCTCTATCATTTGTAAATATGTAGCGGACCTCTTCATAAAAATCAGCGACAAATTTCAAGATGCAGCATATCTACTTTGACGATTTGTTCTTTTTGCTGTGCTGCAATTTTCTTAAAATTGTTTGAATCTTATTTCTGTTTTTGCCCCTGCCTTCTTCTTCTTCTTCTTCTTCTTGGAATAGTTGTTTTTCTTCTTTTTGACATTTGAGGCCATTTTCGTCAGTTTCATTTGGGAGACTGCTGTCACTCCCGAAGGATACTGGACTGCTTTGTCTTGACATCGGGTCTGATGACCTCGATCCACTGGCGCTGTGTGCGCCGGTTGTATCTGCTAATTGCAAAACAAACAGTAATGGGCTCGAGTTATTACTCAACTGAACCCCAATTGAAGAAAGAAACAGTCTGGAAACTCCTGTTCAAAAACTTTGTTTTGGATTAATATTCGCACTTGCGCTATAAGATGGCTAAGCCGACCTCACAATGATTTTTTGAGGAGAAAGGGCACATACAGTTTAAAAAGCAATCGTTCCATTGAGTCAGTGCATCTCGGGGAAAGAAACTTCCTTATGGGTAATACTAAGTGCACTCTTATCAGCGAGCTTACTTGATGTAGTCGGTGTTTTGTTGAAGTTTCCTCCCTGTGTGGACTGATCATGAAGCTCTTTCGAGAGATTCAGAGGTGATAATTCCTGCAAGATATTCATGGCCAGGCCAAGTTTGTTAATTTGAATTCATTCTACGTTCCAGTTAATTCAGAATTGGTCTAATCTATGAAGGGGAAAGAGATAATTATTAATAATTAACATAACTTCTTCAAAGACTTTGGAATACCCCTTGCATAGTCAAAATTGAAAGACAGTCTTCACATTTTCTATTTGCTACTTTACTTTGGCATAAAGCAGGACCAATTACATTTGTAGTGCTCTTCTGCATGCATTGTCCGTACTCCAAACCTGCATAGGTTTTCTGGGGCAGTAATTAAGAAATTCTCTTACCGGGGTTTCTGGGCTCTCTGACAGTCGTTGATGCTGACTAAAATTTAGGTCGCTGGCAGCTCTTTGTGGCAAATACACTGGATCTGGCTTAGCTGTCTTCTCTTGCAAACTTCTGTGAGAAACGCTTCTGAAATCCCTATTGGACGCGGGTTCCCACAAGGACATTTCCTGAGAGACAGATTCATCGCTATATCCACTTTTAAAGCTGCGGCCGTCTTCTCTGAACTTCTCAATTTCCAGCTGCAATCTCCTGTTTTCACTTTGTAGGTTGACGAGCTCTTTCATGGTTCTATAGCCTTCAGCCTTAACGCTCGATAGGTCGGATTTGAGCCGCTTGTTTTCTGATTTAGTTGACGACATGTTTCGTTCAAATTTGGCCTTTTCTTTTTCAACTCGAGCCATCTCCTCATGAAGAATGAGAGCCTGTTGTTGCAGTCTGTTGTTCTCTTCTTTGATGCTTGACATTTCTTTCTCCATTCTCTTCACAGACAATGTCCTGTCGCACATTTTGGTTTTTAGGTGGTTGTTTCTGCTCAGTAATTTCTGCACTTGATTCTGAAGATCCGAATTGTGCTTTCTTATGATGGATAACTCATTTGAGATAAGAACGTTGGTGCATTTGGTCTCTGCAAGTTCCTTTTGCATCCTTTGAAGCACTCTTATTTCGCTACCCACAACAGAACTGTCTTCAGACGAAATTTGAGACGAGATGCTGATGTCAAGATCTGTTGCCGACACTAATGAGCTGTCAGTGTGGACCTCCATGCTAGAGTCGACATCGTCCAAATTTCTCGGTAGACCATCCTCTAATACGTTGTGTTGCCCAAAATTGGAAGTATCTTTACTCGTGTACCTTCGATCTTTCTTCTGTTGCTTTCTCGCAAACGTAGTAGTTGACATAGATGGATCATCGCCTTTTCTTGTCATATGGTATGGTTTTGGAGTCTCCGATTCTGTGGAAGGAAATTGAGTGATTTGAGTGCAGTTGTCTGGTTTTTTCCTTTCATCAAATCTTTTGTCAACACTTTCGATGTGCAGACTGGCACTGTTTGTGTTGGAAAAAAATGGAGTTATTGAAGTCTCATCTACTGCTATTCCTTCGTCATCTCGAGTTTGCATTTGATTGACAGGGCTTTCAACATTACCGAGAGCTTCTGAAGATCCAGGAGAGCGAGGTAAAGGCCTATCAGTTAACTCTTCAAGGGTGGACTTCAAGCGTGGAACTGGTTTTGAGTTTTCATTCGTTTTCAGTCTGTGAAGGGATGTTGTCATTTTGGTATCACTTTCATCTTCTGTGTTATTCGGTGAAATTTGAGTGCAGTTGTCCGTAATTTCCATTATTTTGAAGCTTTTCAGCATGCTATTTTCAGCCTGTAAAGCCGACATCTCAGCAGTCATTTTCGAGTTCTCATCGAGGACGCATGATAGCACTGTTTCCAATTTGGTGTATCTTTCGCTAATGTCGTAAAGCTGTTCTTCTAATTTTTGTTTCGAGACATCGTGCCCTTCAGATCTCATGCAAAGCAATTCTTTCTCCATTGCTTCTCGTGTCTCTATTGCATCTGACAGCTCGATCTCAAGTCTTGCTTTTTGATTTTCAAGATTTCGTTTAGCTTCCTCGATTGAGTTCTTTTCTTGTGTTAAGTCGTGTAAGTTTTGTTGTAGCTCCTCCTTTTCCTCATCAATAAGAACCTGTTCCTTTAAAATGGCTTCATTCTGTGTTTGCAATATACCCGCTTTCACTTTTAGTGACTCGCATTCATTTAACAACGAGTTGATTTCCCTTTTCATGGACAGTTGTTCTTCTACTAGTAAGCTAATTTCATGCTGACTTTTCTCATTGTCTTTAGATCGTTGTTGCACTTCTGACCTAAGCATGGAAATTGTCCACTCCAACTCACGTCTTGACTGGGAAACATCCTCTTTTGTGTCATGGTAAATAATCTCTGTATCACCCAGTTGTTTCGTGTGACCCATTTCCACACTTTCAACTTTGAGCGCTTCCTCGCGGTTATTTTTCTTATTCACAGCAGACGTATCTTTCTCAGCCTGGAGGATAGAACTTGCATCACCTGATCGCTTCCTGATCAAAATTCCTGACTCCTTATTATAATCTCTTGATTCGCTTTCATAGTTTTCTCCAACTTTATGCTGATCCATACCTAACAACATCGTGTCTCTCACTTCGTAAGATTCAAGGACATTGTGTGAACGTTCTTTTACCCTCTCCCGGTTGTTCTCATCATTACTGTTTGGCTTGGCGGTTTCTATTTCTTCGCCAGGGGTACTTTGATCATTCGGAGTTTCATTTTCAAAGTCTTTAATGTCAGGCAGACTTAACATTGAAGTTGTTCTTTTCTTAGTCATTTTCTCTTTATCGTCGACATATGAAACGATTATCACCGGAATAGCGATTGCTGTTGTGACTGAAGAAGCTTTTTTAAATTCAGCCATTTGTACACACTCCGGTTCCACTTTATAGTCTTCTTGATGTTCGTTGTTTTCATACGACTCACTGCACTGTACTAAAAGTTGGGCATAATAATCGCTGTCTCCCGTACCCAAATCTTCATCGGCTTTAGGCGGTGTGGTGTCTTGAAAACTTTCTATAGTTCTGTCGACATTGCGATCGGGGACCGACTCTGTTTGAACGGACTGGTCTTGAAGACGTTTCAGAATTGGATCAACGCTCAAGAAGCCCCGTTTATGCGTCTCCATTTTTGTCGATTGCATTTTCTTCATTTTTAATTCATTATCGTCTTTCCATTTTTTAATTTCTTGCAAAAGGTGCATGTTTGTACTGACCAGGTCTTCATTTTCTGTTCTGCAAGTTCGCAGTTGCGTTTGCAGCTGTTCAGCTTCTTGCAATTTAATGTTACAAGTTTGTAGCTCGCGCTTTAACCCATTCTTTATTTCTGTTTGAGAGAGCAGATCCTTCTCGAGTTCAGTAACGAGTTTTTCAGCTTCTTTGTTCCTCTTTTGGATGTCCTCAAAGTCAGTCTCAATCTGCAGCAAGTCTCGAACTTTTTCTTTTGCTTGGCGGCAATCTGATTTTGTATCTTCAAGTTCTTTGAGCAAACTTTCCTTCTCTTGGGTGTATGAAGATAGCAAGAGTTTAATTTCCTGTTTCTGTTTAATGCAAGATTCTTGGCTATGCCTAAGTTCGCTTTCTATCCAATCATTTTCATTTTTTAATGCTTCGAGCTCATTAAGGAGAGTTTTCCTTTCTTGTTTCAAGAGTGTATTTTCTTCGTGTCCTTGCCCTTCAATTTTATTTCCAACATTTCCATTCGTCCACTTCATTTCACTTCTCAGGTCTTCCTTTTCAGATGAATGTGCTTCCACATCTTTAAGTCCCTTATTTGTTTCAATTTGCAGCTGGTCAGCAACAGATTGGGTTGGATGTAACGCGTCGTTTGTGGTCGAATGTTTGTCTTCTGATTCTGTTTTGTTATCTTGACCAACAAGATTTTCTCTAGTTTGTGCTTTTTCTTTTTCAATCTCGTTATTTTGGGATTCTAGGACTCCCATCACTTTGATTAGCTGCTCCTCTTCTCTTCGCGGCTGGTCAACTTCGAATTGGGGTTTTCCTTGATGATAACCATCTCCTTTGCCTATGGTTAAGTGATAATTTGCCATCTCTTTTTCAAGGGATGACTCGATATTCTCCGTTTTCAGGTCTGACTCACTCTTCAAGTATTCCTCGTGATATTTGAAGCCTTCCACTTCTGCAAGTACTTGAGTTTGAAGTGAGAGGCAGCTATTCTCCCCGATAGGAGTATTGACAGTAGGGAGTGCAGAATTGTCACTGTGTATCGAGCCTCTTCCTTCCAACTGAGATGTCTCGTCAGGAGGATTTTTATGTTGTTGCTCGATTTCCGTTTGGTTCTGTTCACCCCGACTTCGGGTTGAATTTGATTGATAGCTATCATCACTATTTGAAGTTCTTGCTTTTCCTTTAGCGTCTTTTGAAATACTTGTGATGTTGTTGTCACTTAGGGTATCTTTCCTGTCTTTTATTCGTGCGTGTTTAACGCTACAACTGTCGCTATGGCTACACATCAACTCATTTTGTTTCAATTGTGTGACCGGTAGTAAAAATACATCATTTTTCTCAAGCTCATGTTGTTGTTTTTCTTGGAGAACAGCAATAACGTTTTCTGCTTCAACTAACTTAAACTTTAAAACTGCTTTTTCTCTCATTGCTTTTGCGAAGGATTGTTCCAGCCGCATCTGTGACCTAGCGAAGTACGATGCCTTCCTTTCCAGTAAAAGGTTTTCCTTTGCCATCATAGAAAATCCTGCTTTGACGTCTTCCGTGAAAGAAGCAAGTTCTTTCTCTTTTTCTTGACCTTGATTGTCAAGTGAACCGTTACCCATCTTTATTGGAGTGTCATCCTCTGCTGAAAACTCAGTTGTTTCTTTTGTCATGTTCACTCCTAAGGCTTCTTGTACAACAGCACATTGACCCGCAATCTTCTCCCTTAAACTGGCGAGTTGATTCGTTAATTGAACCTTTTCAGTTTCAAGTTGTTCTAGTTTTTCTTGTAAGGAATGGTCTTTTCCTTCAAGAATCCGTTTCTTCTCGGTTTGGACCTCTTTACTTTCCCTTGTGATACCCTGAGCAGCTTTTGACTTTGCTTTTGAATTGTTTTCGACATGCGATTCCTTTTTCTTTTCCTCCCTCCGCTTCAACTCTTCATTTCGCTGTTCCAGGCTTTTTATCCTCCCCTTGACAGCCTTGTTTTCTTTCTTCAAAGCTTCGTTTGTGTTTTCAAGTTCTCTCTTCTTTTCTCGACACGCAGCAAGTTCATCTTCAAGATGCTGCTGCATTTTGTGGTATTTTTCCAACTCATTTTGCAACGAAACATTCATCTTCCCAGTTGACTTTTCTTTTAATGTTACGATTTCCTTGCTGAGATCATCGTTCTGAACTTCTAGTTTTCTGTTGCTGTCTTTTAGAACTTCAAGCTTCTGTTTCAGGGAAGCGTTCTCTTTTTCCAGCGATTCTTTATCGTGCTGGTGATCTGTTATCGCTTTATTTGTGTGATGAATAATGTCAACTTCATGGGTCAAGCGATCGTTTTCTTCATGAAAACAGCGAAGCTCCTTTTGCAAACTCTCTAATGCCTTGGTCTTTATTTCAAGCTGGTTTATTAACTTATGAGAGTCATCACACTCGCTTTCAAGTTTTTGATTTAATTCACGAAGTTCTTGAAGTTCCCTCTCGAGTTGTTCTTGTTTTCTTTCCAATTCCATCCTCCTGTCTTCTTGCGATTGTGCATTTTTCGAGGCAGACCTTATAACATCGATTTCTTCCTTGAGGTTATTGCATTCTTCTTGCACCCTGGTGAGCTCTTTCTCTAGAAGTCCTTTCTCCTTTTCTAATAATTTTGTATGTTTTTGTATTTCTAGGGGGTCAAACGTCGTTCTTCCATTTCCATTTTTACAGTTGTTGGACGTCTCACGTTTCGTAACAGCCTTCCCTCCACCTTCCATCTGTTCCTCAAGGCTTTTCTTGACACTCTTTACTTCTTCTAACTCGTTTTTCACCTGGTTATAGTCGGCCGTCATTTTTTTTAAGTATTCTCGGAGAAACATCAGTTCCTCCTTCTCCCCGTCTTTCTCATCTTTAGACTCTAGTAATTTTTCAAGGCGAAAATATTCCTCCGGTGAAGTCTCATTTCCTGCGTTTGTTGATGCAACCGGTCTAACTTTGTTCCCCTCTAAGTCTTGTTCCAATTGCAGAATATGCCCTTTTACAACTTCTATCTCCTTTGTAAGTTGATATTTGTCTTTTTCCAATTTAGCATTCTTCTTTTCGTTTTCCTTTTGCTCGTCTTTCTGGAGGTCAAGTTCGTGGCGCAACATGTTATTTTCTTTTAGAGCATCTTCCAGGCGCTTCTCCAGGATTTCTTTACAGACACTTGCCTCGTGCAGATGAAAGCTTTCTTGTCGCTTTTCGTTTTTAAGTGTGCTGATTTCGTCTTTAATTGTCTCACATGAACAGCGCATTTCCATAAGACGTATTTCCAAATTTGCAGCCTTTTCAATATTGTCATCTAGTTGGGTGTTCAACAAATTTCTCTCGGACTCACTCTGCTGAAGATCTCTCCTAAGCCTTTCACACTCGGTTTGGACACTTCGTAATTGAAACTCAAGCTTCAGTTTTTCGCTTGCAACTTTCAACAGATCCTGTTCAAGTTTCTGCATCCTTTCTTCCTTGTCCCCATTTTCCTCACGGGGTTTCCTAAGATCGTCTTTGTTTGACCCTTTTTGTACATTAAGTGAAGTGCTTTGAACACGACTTGTGCATTGGGAAGTTTGAGTATTTACTGGTTCCTGTTCGCCTTTTAAACTTGTCAGCTGATCCTCCAGGGATAGTCGCCGAGTCTTTCTGCCTTTTTGCAAAGCTGTTACTTCTAGTTTCATTTTTATCGTCTCATTTTCATTTTCCAACGTTTTGATTTTCTCTTGAAGAGTTTGTTTCCCCCGCTTCTCATCTTCCAGTTTCTTCAACAGGTCCTTTTTGGCCTTTTCATTTCCTAAATATTCTTCCTGCTTCTTTTTCAGATGAGAATTTTCAACTTCAAGCTCCTTTATTCGTTCCTGTAGACGGGATACATGGTTATTGAAATATGAAACTTCTGTAGCTTTATCTTCGTCGATGGGAATTTGATTCAAATTCTTATTGTCTTCACTAGTTTCTTTTGCGTCGTTGGTTTTTTCAATGAGGGCATCCTGATATTGCGCCCTAAGAATCTCGTATTCTTTGGTCAACTCTGCGTGCTTTTCTTCGAGCAACTTGTATTCGTCACTTGCACTTTCTGCACACTCTCCAATCTCTTTGATGGTGTCATCTTTGTCCGAAGGCGTTTTACAGTCCTCCTCGACAATTTTGCTTTTGGCATCGTTGTCTTCTACCTGGACGTTGGCCTGCAGTTTGTCTATGAGATCGTGGGCGCTTTCCAAGTCCTGCCTGTACATGGCAAGAACTTGTTCGCTCTCTGCTAACTGCTGCTGAAGGTAACCATTTTCAAGCTTCAGGAGTTGATTTTCATGTTCCAGTTGCTTGCTCTCGTCTGCGGGAGACTCTGCTATGGAAGAAGACGTATCACCTATTTCGTCCTCGCTTGTGTGTGTGATGGTGTAAAACTTCTTACTAGGTGTTACTTTTAAGGTTTTCTCAGTCCTGCTTAATTCCAGTTTTTGTGGATTTCTTGTAAAAGATAGTTCCCGATCTAAGCTGGATGCTTCATCCTTAACTTTGTGCGTGACTGAGCTGAGTTCAGTCTCGGACCCAGTCGCTCGAGAACGTACTTGGGCCAACTCTTGGTTGAGTCTTTCTTCCTCAATCTTTACCTTAGAGTATTCTTTTTCAAGGGCTTCCTGATATTCTGACATTCCTGCAATTTCTTTTTGTAAATTCGAATTAAGCCGTTTCTGCTCAGATACTTCGGACTCGAGCTCAAAAAATCTTTCCTCCTGAAACTTCAGTTCATCATTCGTTCTTTTGGTTTCTTTCTCATTTGATGATCGTTCATCTAACAGCTCTTCTCTTTGTTTTCTAAGAGATTCTAATTCTAAGAGGGCGTTTTCGCATGCTTTCTCAACATGAATTCGTTCTTGTTTGACACTTGCAAGTTCTACAGACGATTCCTGATGCTTGTTTTTCCAAGAGGACAGTTCCAACTCCATTTTCGATATTTCCGTCTCAAGTGTTTTGTTGTCCTTCTCTAGTCTGGTGCTCATGTAAGCGATGGCTTCAATGTCTTTCTCAAGTCGCGTTGACTTCTCTCGATATCTCTGCAAGTCCTCCGTAACGTCTGAATGGATGTGCCTTAATTCTGTTACTTCTCCCGTCAGCTTTACCTTCTCTTTCTTAAGGGATGAAAGTTCGTTCTTTAATCGGTTGCATGCATCCTCACTTGCTTGCAAAGAAGCTTTCATTTTGGTCGATTTGTCGTCCAGAAGTTTCACTGACTTTTCCAATCGTGCTTTGTCTTGCGATGCTTTTTCGAGTTTTACTTTAAATTCCGCGTTTTCCTCTATAAGGCCAACGACTTCCATTTCATTTGAAGACAGTTGCTTCGGGGGAGGATTTTTTAGATCAATTTTGGTGATCTTCGTCTTTCCATGGGACTTCGTGAGTGATTTTCCTGAGGATTTTGTTGGTGAGGGCGGTGGAATACGTTTTCTCTCATCCTCAGTAGATTGCTGCGAACCAGTCAGAGTATTGTTTTCCCTCACTAACACCCTCTCTAATTCTGATCGTAAAGCCTTTATCTTCTCTTCAAGTACTTCATTTTGATTTTTTACATGAAAATACTGCAGGCGAACCTGTTCACACGTTTCCTGCTCCTCTACAACCTGGTTTTCCAAATTGGTTATTGTTTGTTGAGCTTCGGCAAGTTGTCCTTTCTTATGATCAAGTTCTTCTTCTAAATCCTCATTAGTCTCTATAGCCTCTCCCAGTTCTTGTTCAACTTTTTGCAGCTTTCTCTTCAGCTCTTGCATCTGCTTGATAAGTGCTTCTTTTGACTTACTTGACAAGTCATCACTGCCAGTATCATTCCCAACTAAGAAACTGGAGTTACTCACGACATCTCTTTTTCCACTTTTGTTCGGCGATGATACCTCAAACGACTTCTCTTTGCTTGGACTTGCGGAGGGGGAACGTAGACTTCTGGCAAGTTTTGTGATAATTATCTCTTCATCGCTGTCGTCGATGTTTGCATCGGAAAGAGTCGGTTCTTGATCATCGGATAGTTCGTCCTCACACGCAATTTCGCCCGGGTTGGGCATAAACGTGTAAATCTTTGAAATACTTTCCATACACGTCTTTAAGAACGCTTCCCTGTTCTCGTTTCCGTCAGACATCTGAGAGCTGTTTTCACTATCATTGCTCTCATGTGAAGCTTCCATGACGTCAGAAAGCTCGGGATATCCCCTGAGTCCCTCTTTGGGTGACTCAACATTAAGCTTTGCCAAGTCCGAATCAGCCAATTGCTGTAAGTCTTCTTGGCTTTTGGACTTTCGAACGTCTTTCTCCAAATTGGATTTTTCTAGTTTTAGATGGAACAATTCAGATCTTAGTTTTGTAACATAGTGTTTCACTCCAAATAATTCCTCTTCAACCTTGGTTTTCTCCTCCATTGTCGAGAACAACTCTGTCTCAAGCTTAGTAGTATCTTCATGCGCGTCATTTATTTCCTTTTCGAGCTCATTTTTAGTGTGTTTGAGAGTCGTGAGTTTCTCTCGTCGTGGTGATACGGAACCTTGGGTGGAAGTTTTGCCAATATCCGTGGTTTTCCTGTCTGCAGTTAACACAATCGGTTTGATGTTTCCTTTTAAACCTAACTTTTCGTCCTGCGTTTTACTCGAAGAACACAGATTTTCTTGAGCAACACCTTTCATTCGCTTTTTGTCTCCGAGCTTCTCACATGCTTGTCGGAGATCTAAAAGCTCTATGACTAAAAGGCAAGCCAGAAGCGCCTTATCTATGATCACAAACCGGAGGCAGTTCTCCAGAACCGAGTTCAAATCCTCAGCATTGGCCCACAGGTCGATATCACTCAAGCCTATAATAAAACCAGTAAAATTAAAATTATAAGAAGTGACATCATACTGACGTTCGTCGAAGTAAAGTAGACATCGAGACCATCTTTACTAATTATCACGAAATAGAACAGAAGATCACGTCTTACGGCATCAATTTGTATCGTCTCAAAAACTGACTTATTCTACTACTTTTAGATGGAATTTGGGTGAGCGTTTTTCAGCAATATGAATCTTCTAAGTGAGCAAATGTGAGAATGATATATGTTGTGAAGTTGCATCCATTGGAAACTCGGAAAAAATGGTTGGCGCACCTCATATATCCTTTAATTAAGGTGACTGCGCGATGCACTTATGAGCTATGCTGTCACTTGTTATTTGACTTTGTAACTGCGTGATCCAGTTCTAGTAAAAGACCCACATTTCACCCTTGCTCACCACAGAGTCTCTCGGAGTTCAGAGTTGAGTTAGAGCAGCCGACTAGATCGTGGGGTCGTGGGTTCAAATCCCATCCGGAACTCGGATTTTTCCGAGTTTCCAATGGGTACAATTTCACAAAAGATATGACTCCTAACCCTTATAACGTTTCGCTGGAAACCATAAATGCCCCATAAAGGGAATATTTATGCTGCTTCTTTTGTGTTTTTCTTACCAGGCATATTGTTTCGTCGAAACATTATAAGTCTGGTGAGTTTCTTTCCCAGCTCGTTCCACTGCGGCGACTGGCCTGGGAATACAAAGAAAGTTACCGAAGCTAATCTATGTTTTCCTCAATAAGAAAAGGAAAAACGTTCATAGGTATACTGTCGTTTCTCAAAGGGCTATTCCTCCGAGCGTCCCACACAGGAACCATTAATTTTAAGGAAGCCCAACTTTTTGTTTTTATATTCAATGTGTTGATCCTTTATTTCTTCGATTAGAACAAAAGAGGCATTGAAAACAACCTAACGAAAATTTCCACATGTATGTTAGCAGAGCTCTTTGTTTGGTAAATACAATTTTGAGCCAAAACTAACAACGGATCGTTAAGCATGCTTTGAAGTCTACTGCAGCTCTTGCATTATTTTAAATTTACCAACCTTCATTCCTATCAATTTGTTCCTCAAACAAAGAAGACATCAAACTCAACACTTGCTGTTCAACCTTTTCCTTGGAATTTGACAACTCTCTTAAGAGCGCTTTGGTTTTCCTCATAGCCTCTTCTTGGTCTCGTGCTTTTTCGTCCAATCCAGAAGCAGAGGGTTGAAAACTTGCGGATGGGCGTATGTTAGAATGGTTTTCCGGAGATGTTAATGTCTTATCTTTAGTGTCCCTACCGATGAGTCTTCCCAGCATCCTTCGTACTCCACCAGCTAATCCCGCGGATTCGTCATTGGAAGTATTGTACATGGGAAAGCTGAGGCACGGTTCTGGGGGAGCACCCCTGGGAGAGATTTTGATTGAGCAATCTTTGGAAAACAACTCCACCGAACCCGCCCTGGAGAAATTAAAATGCACGAAATCTTTAGCGTCGGAGGCTACCCGCTTTCTCTCGCTAGTATTTTGTTCAGGATCAAGATGCAAATCCAGAAGCTGCAAGAAACAGCCAGCGTTATTCAAGAGCGCCTCTTGAGTGTCGGCTAAAGCCAAATGACTTTTGACTTTGGCTGGTAACGAAGTATCTGAAAGAATACTCTTGGTTACATCCGGGGTTTGTAAATTTGCCAACAGTTCCATGGACATGAGCTCAGCCAGTAGGACAGCCTCGACATCAGGAGTGTTGCTTCCAACTGGTTGAGACACTTGTTTCTTGAGGCACACCAGCTCTGTTTGTAAGTTATTCTTTTCCTCTTTTTCCCTCTGCACGCTTTTGGAAAGGTTGGCAATCACAGACACCAGCTTTTCATGCTGTGAGAAGAACATGTGACAAATAAAATTACACACAAAGCAACACATCCCCAATTGTAACATTTGGATCTTGAGGTGACATAGTGTTAATGGGTGCGGAGAGTCCAAAGCGTTCATTTCCTTTTCATCGTTTCTTTAAAATCCCCCGGGCAGAGAAAGGATAAAGAACATGACACTAAGAGCAAGTACAATTTTAGTAAAATCTGAAGCAATTGAGGTAAACAAGAGAGCAAAGGTCAGATTTTCTTGCCTGTTTCTTCAAAAGGGACAAAATAAGGGAATAAAGACTTACATCTTTTCCGGCGAAATTTTCACTCTCTTGGTAACAGCTAATTGCAGACTTCAGACGTTGGATTTCTCTGAGATATTCTAGCTTTTCGAATTTGTATTTGATGTCTATGAAAATAAAAGAAAAGGTTTCTAGTGTTTTTAGTAAGTCAGGTTGCTACGTAAAGTTAAAAATTTAGACTTCTCACCATGATCTTCGAGTTTCTTTGCCAATCGCTCAGCCAACACTTTATAGTCCACCTGTCAAAAATAAAGTTGAAAATCTGTTTTCACGGAAGAGGTCATGACTATGTCAATCTCTTTTGACTAATCTAAACCTTACAGATGGCCGGGCTTTTGAGATCTTACAAGAATATTACAGATATCATTTAAGTATAAGTACTGAGTGAGTAACATGATAAACAACATGTTGAGTGCCAATTAGCCGTTATATTGATCTATACAAAATATGTTAGGTGGCTGTGTGTACCTTATATCCATTCACGCATGCGCTTATTCCGTTTCAGTTCTCGAGTTTATCTTTGTAAGAGTTTATTGCACCTTGCAGTCTTTGCATTCCGAACGCATGCGCTTTCCGGCACCGCGCACTGGTACAATGTTCTGAACATCGAATACATTTGTGCAATGTTCCTTACCTCAACATTAAGTCGCGCAACGTTAGTTATTCTCATGGCTCGTAGTCCAAAGTTTAAACTACATTTTGTCTCGTTGACTTCACTTAGGGATGGTGCGATACAAATCTAGAAAAATGCAAATGCAGAGGAGAGAAAACTTTTGAAGTCGCTGTCAAATGTAATCTGTACATTACGTCTGGATGCTCCCGCGGTTTTTCCCTGGGAATTGTCCGTTATTCCGACCTCAATATTTTCAACCTCCAGGGACACCAAAAGAGAGAATTTTCTTCACCATTTAGCGCCGAGATCCCTTGACATCAATAAAAATAAACTTATTTTGTCTCGTATCCATAGTAGAGCCCCAAGTGACGAAATAGCAGCATTTGACATTTCTGTAGGAGTAATTTAATCAATATACTTGACGATTATGTAAGAGTTTTACCAACATGCGAGGCGTGCGAGGCACCATGCGAGGCGTGCGAGGCAAGAAGCGAACCATGCGAGTCTTGGCTGCGAGCCATGCGAGCCATGACTGCGAGTCAGCATCCGAGTCACACAGTTATTGAAAGCTAACCGTTTTAAAATGGGTGCTTAGACTTAATAACTGGTTATCAGCGCTATTTGAAATGGGTGCTTAGACTTAAATGCAAAATTCGCATGCCTCGCACGCCTCGCTGCCTCGCACTTTGTACCGACCCATTATGTAAAGAAAAGCAGCATTTCGTTGTTACTGAGAAGGGTCTTCGTCATATTCCGTGAAACTATGTGGGCCATGTGGGCCTAATACTTGAGATTTTAAAGAAGAACAAGCATTAACTCACAATGAAGTTCGTTTTCCCGTTGTCACCGAGGCAGTCTTGCAGGAGCCTGGTGAGAGTAGAATTCCTGTAGGGCACGTGCCGCTTATGTCCACGAGCGAGGGCGTATATGACGTTCCTGAGGGAAGCGTAAGGAACATACATTCATTGAATTCTATACAATGTGTTAACATCATACTGAGCTGACTTATAGGAGCATTAAATTAAAACGAATTGTGCCGCGCCAGATAAGAAAAAAACCACCTTTTAGAAGTGGCCAAAAATTACGTGGAAACATATTTCTCATCTGATGCTGCGGCACCAGACCCAAGGAAACTGAGGGCACTTAACGGTGAAAAAAACAGGACATATCATTACCAAACGAAAATGTATACGAACATCTTCAAGTTATTTGAGAAAAAGAAGGTTTCTGTTTTACTCACCCAAGCTCGAGCAGTGATGTGTTCAAGTACTTTGCTTCTGTCAAACGAACTCCTTCAGCTTTTGTTTTTGTCAATCGCTCACTTCCGGCCAAATCGCAGCTTTAAAACAACCAAGCAATGGATTAAAATGCTTATAAAGGTGGTTATTCAAGGTACCAAATTTTGTTTTCTCGCATAAAATTAAAAGGAGGACGCAGTGATTCCCCCAATCCGACTTGGCCGTACCTAAGAATATCGGGTTTTTTTTCGATTTTCGACCGGATGTGATCGATTTCCTATCACTGTGGGAACCGGTCTGGAATCTGGGATTCAATGACATAATCACTCCTGCCCGTGGTTTATCTCAAATAAGAAGAGAACTCAGCACTTAACTGAGTCAGCTGTCCCAACTGACTGACTTAGTTGAATACCATGGCAACCTTACATTTTTGTTAGCCATAACGTTGGGACAAACGTTGGCCTGAGGCCAGGGAGGGGCGTTTCTCCAAAGTCCCGGAAAGTATAATATTCCCGTTCGTGAAAATTCCTATAATATAAAATTCTCTTAATATCTTTTTCATACCGCATAAAACACAATTGCGGATTTTACGCCTTAAAACGTATCCCTTGAAACAATAGACATAATTAAGGTGCCCGAGATACCCCCCCCCCCCCCCCGGAAGGTTTCGATACTTTGACAAACAAAACGCACGCCTGGTGTTCTGTCGTTTGCCCCTATTACGCTATTCAACAATTACTGTACTTGTACGAACACATACATACTTACAGGTTTATTTTTCCCTTAACAATGAGGTCACCTTCAAAGTTGTTTCCGTTGTTAAGCTGAACAAAACAAAAGAAGTTTATGGGCCGCCGTTACCACTAAAAGTACAAGAGTTCGAACATGATATTTCAGACAAAACAAAGTTTGTTCAAGTGTTGGTTGCGAGATAGCGCAGACACTTAACGATTGATACAGCAAAAGTACAAACGGTCAATAACAATAATAATAATAATAATAATGAGTTTATTAACATTTCCACAGGGTGGCTATTCCATAGGTACAAAGAAAAATACTACTATCAATTAAGTAATCAATACCCTGCAAACCATTCTCGCGCGTAACACAACCCTCCTTACCCTTCCCCCAAGATGTCACGTAATAATGAATTAATAAACTTTGTATTCTAGTTTTGCCTCTTTCATTAACAGTCGTTTAGTCTCTCTCGCAAATAGGGTTAAAGTGTCGAAGTTTCTGATGTTCACTGGAAGCTGATTGAACGCTTTGGATGCTGAGTCTTGAAACGTTCCCTTAATGAGTGGTATAGGAAGATGAACGGTGCTACTGGGTCTCAGCTCACGATATTTGGGTCGGCTCTTTAATTGTATGGCGGCATAAGGATCATTCAGAACTTTAAATGTGACTTTCAGTAAATGTAGCTTGCGACGTTGCACGACAGGTAGCCCTCCGATATGGATGCAGTCGGTGGGGTTATTGTTATCTTCCTACTGGCGACGGCGTTTTGCACGCGTTATAGTCGTTTCATCAAATATTGCCGTGGAGGGTCAAACAAAATGTCATTGAGCAACCCTTGCCAGAAGAGTTTAGGATAAACAGAGCCTCGCTCTTTTGTGCGACCCCCACCAGAGCCTGTTTCTCTGTTGCGGTGAAAGTGATTAAATAAATAAATTAAATAAATAAACATGAACAATAAACGGTCAAGTCAAAAATCCCAAAAGTCCAGCTGCCCTTTGTAATATTGTGTAGAAGAAAACCGGATGATTGAGTCAAAGGGGAAATAGGTCAAAAAAGTAAGTAATAGCACAGCTTAACATCAAATGTTTTAAAAAGAAACAATTAAATCCTACACCTACCTCTTTTTCCATTAATTCTTTCAGGCATTCCCTTTCATGCTGGGTTTAAACAAATAAAACACAAGTGTTTTTTCCTCGAAATCATCACCAAAAAAATTCAGACTGCATCGAGAAGACATTTCTCAGTTGCCTTTTTATCAATAAAAAGGTGTCGAAAAGTAATTTCGCGTTGGAAGGCTTTGAATTTACACTACAGAAGTTAATAATTGACGGTACAATTTCGCCCCATCGGGCCAAAATGGTGTTAAAATGCCCCACCCTATCGTTGGATTTGTCTGTCGTACCTTACTAAAGAACAATCGTTGTCGGCTCCTTCTGTCTTTAATAAAGACCTTTTGAAGACCTTTTTTGAAAGCGAATTGCTCACAAATGCTACATCTACTCCTTTAAACTCGTCCAAACACGTGTTTTATAGCTGTTAGCGACTTCGGCGCCCGAAAAAAACAATTATTTGAAACCTGACACTTCCGGTTCAATTTTCCCCACCCCACGCAGGCAAAGGTCAAATTCCCCACTCCCCGAGCACAGAAGATAGTCAAATGCCACGCGAGTGAGTAGTTTACAAATTCGGGCTTTTACGACGGGCGGCTAATGCGAATCGAGCTTATTGATCCGAATCCCCAGTCCCTTGGTCTAGTTTATTGGCAATCAGCTGACCACCCCCCCCCCCCCCACCCCAATACAATTGAATCAACCATAAAGGTCAGTGTTTCCGTTAGAAATAAAACATTTTTCATCATACTTTATGATGACTTTTCCTTTCTTGCTTTAGCTCTTTAATGAGGTTGTTAATAGTTTCATCTACTGCCATGATAGATTCTTGTACAGCTTCGTGGGACACCGGAGTCTCACTTTGACTCTGTGGCTTTTCTAGATCAGGAGAAAAAAGAGAAGAGCTCACTTTTTACAGCATACGAAATGAAAGTTTACTCTCACGACAAGATCCCGAATAATGGCCACATTTTGATAAGGGTACGATATGGAGTGTACGGAACTGGGCGCGCCCACTTGGAAAAAAGAACTCACCTCCAAACCCTATGCGCATGCTCAGAACAGAAACTTCTCAACGTAGTCGTACACGTATCTTAGGTTAATAATTTTTGCTCAGACGCTAAGATGAAGAATTTATTGTTTTTTTTTTTTTCACATTTTTCGATCAAGGCAGTTACGAGCGGAAAGCCTGAAAAATTCAACTTTGTACAGAATTTGAAGCCATGATCTCTGCGATACCGGAGCAGTGCTCCAACAAGTGAGCTGTCAATCTAACTTGGGGCTTGTTATTTTGCGAACTGTAAGGAATGTGAACGTGAAGTCTATACATATGAAAAGCACATGTGAACTGCGAAAAGAAGCATTTTAAAATTTTGAGAAGCCATTTTCGGGCTTCGCGCGTTCGTTATTGTGTAAATAACGTTGGTAACTGCGATATTCTTTAAATCTTGAAGGAGTTCTTTCCGTAGTTTATGCGTGTCTTTCATGCATACAGTCCCCATAACCAGTTTGTTTTTTTTTCTTTCGTTTCGCTTTTCCTCTAGAGACTCGCTCAACTAATCGCTTTCAAAATTTACGAGTTCGTTTGCGTTTGTCTGTCCTTTCGTACAGTTAAGTCACAAAACGTTAAGTCTGGGTTATTTTTGTTTGAAATTGTGCTTTGATGTTTCGCTCCATTGGGCGAACGAGAGCGATACACCTTTTTCAGCTAGTGATCACATGGTACAAAAGCCGCCATATTGAAACGCTTGCCCACTGGGACATCTAAAACAAAGAACATTTAAATTAAGTTGCTTTGTTTTAGATGTCCCAGTGCGCAATAATGCTCTTCAGTGTGGCGGTTTTTGTACCATGTGATCCCCAGTTGCAAATGGCCTATTTCAAACTTATGTTCAGAAATGCAGACAATCGCAAGAACAACAAATCGGCGCGCGCAAGGGTTTATCACATATTTAACAACTATGGGGAAAATAACAAACGTAACAAATCATCCCTGGGTCATCTTTGCCATAAGTAACTGCTTATTATCTTACCATTAACAATATGTGCTTTGAGTCTTCTTTCAACGATCAGCTGCATGATCGAGTGTGATCTGAAGACAAAGCAAAACAGTAAAGCATTAAAGGGAAAGTGTCAGGAAATAAGGTAAGGACCATTGCAGGGTAACAAGGAGCGTTACAGAGAGTGGTTTAGAAATCGCTATGATTGCATTGCTATGACGGCTTGATCACTGGACTGAAATCTTTAGCCAACCAGGAATAAAACGTAAACCAAGTGTTACTAAATGGGCCTTATTCGCGCGGCGGCCATATTGGCCATAGACAATAGATTTCGTACTCCGAGCCTCGAGTTGAAATGTTTGGGAACGAGTTTCGGTGGAGCAATACAAAAGTTTTCAATCCCTCGGGACTCAACATGGCCGCCGTATGATTAAGGTCCATTGCACGGGTCGTGTTTAAAGTGGATCCACCACAGTCGAGTGGGACACTTTACGACAAATACATAGAAAACAACTTTACGGCCAAACCAGTCGTGTCATGTTTCCTATATCATTGAAGTGTGAAATACTAATCTTTCTTATTTAAGCGCCAGCATTTGCAAAGGAATGGTTATTTATTAGTTAATGACCGTCGAGGATGCGGTCTTATTTTATATATTTGTCATAAAGTGTCCCACTTGACTGCGGTGGATCCATTCTAGTCACGCACGACCAAATCGTACACCATTTCCCGCGCAAACCGTTTTCTGAATGCATCTGCTACGAGTTTAGACTGGTTTGCTCGATTGCCCTTGGTTGCGTCTTCGTGTATCGTGATTGGTCAGAATTGCTTTTACGACATCTAACTGAAAACTCTTCCATAATCGCATTGGCTTTAGAACTTGACAAAAAAAAAGACAATTTATTACCTGCTGGAGTGTCTAACCATTTTAGTCTCGGCAATAACAAGGTTTTGCTTTCCTATTTCCAACAGCGCAAAGACATCTCCAGCGCTTTTAACCTCGTGCTGTGTAAGGTTTGCAACATAAACTCCTGTAAAACAGAAAATTTCCCTTGACTTCATTATTGAAAATTTGGACGAAGTTGTCCGTGGGAAGCTTGAGAAAGCGTAACCTGCGAGCAGTTGGTTTCTCCTACGCTTCCCGAGAGAGAAACCTCTGCGAGCAACCGTTTGATTTTTCATTGAGCATGTGCGAAGTACGTCACACCCCACGTGATGTATTTGACATCACTTCGTCTTATTTCGCAGGAAATCACTACACAGCAGGCTCGCTCAAACGCAGCAGTTACGTAGCTGAACGCACGCGCAAGCGCCAAAACAAGTTTACTAACTCGTTTTACCGGTTCAAAGTTAATTTATTCGTCCTTGGCGCTGGACGGCGGCACACTCAAAGAAACTAACGGTTGCTCGCAGTGGTGTCTCCCTCGGGAAGCGTAAGAGAAACCAACTGCTTGCAGGGTAGAGAAACCGGCGTCAGACCGGGTCAGTGGAACGCCATATCAACCAACAGAAGTTGGTCACAGTGTCGCCGGGTAGCTTTATCTTTTAGTTCCAAGTAAAAGCGAAATCAATCGGTAAGTCACTCGCTTGCTCTCTCAATCAATAAATCAATTGGTCAATCGGTCTCAGCCTCGTCCCCAGGGCGCTTGGGAAAAGCGCCCTGGGGACGAGGTTGAATCGGTTTTTATTCTTTATAATCATAGTGTTCTTGTTTTTCCTCGATAAAAGGCCTGTATTGGGTGATGTAGCAGCTCTCGTAACTTATAAGTATAACGTTATTGGTTCGATACCCCAACCAAAAACAAAAGACCAAGCAATTAAAACAATGACTTGAACTTAACAAAAATAGAAGCTGCTTACAATACAAAACAATAGCAGGTTACGAGAGCTGCTGCACTACTGCCTGTATTTGCTTTGATCTTTTTTGAAACATAAGAAAATCGAGTTTTAATTTGTGCAACAATGTCAAGATTTGATAGCCCTAGAACAGAGTAATCCGTACCCGAGTTAGCGGCCTATTGTGTTGATAACCATTTTCATTATAAATTGGCGTCAAACAATAATGATGGCGATCGATTCTTTAGAAGTTATAGAAACCTCTGAGTCCCCTAAGGAGGGGCGGACTGAAAGTTTCAAAGTTTGATTATCAACCTCAAGCGGAAATACGACATAACATGAGTATACCAGAATCAATGAGCAGGATAGAAAATGAGAAAGTTAAATTGAGTCCACCAAAATAGACACACATGTCCAATTGTTATTCAACACATTGTGGCCATGTCCAAATATGATGAAAGCGCGCTCAACATTCGTCGTGTGTACTCAACAGATATCCTGCGTTATCATGACGTAATTTTTTGTGTCGCGGAGAAAAATGGTAGATATTTTCCAATAAACGTAGAAAATTGTGCTTTGTCCTCAATGTGTTGAATGATGAAACAATTATCCTACTCAATCTTGCGGAATATCGCCTGATTTTAGCCAACAAGTATATCACGCGATATTCCCCGCGATTTCGCAGGATAATGGTTAAATATACACGTAATTAGACGCACGCCCAATTTTGACATCCAACATGAAGTGTCCCCACTTTATGCTTAGAAGTTTACTTAGAAATTTATGCTTAGGAAATGGTTAGACTTACAAGTCTAAGCATGTCCTCCAACAACAAGGGAAGGGTAAAGAGGTTAGAGTTATTTTTAGTTTAAGGTAAAATGCAGTTGTTTATCCTTACTTGAAGAGCAGCATTTTGGGGGACAATTTGTGACGTACATTAATTGTCTGTATTCTTAGAAAAGGATTATGTTAAAATTGGAGAGAACAGCAAGGGGACGAAAAACCTTAAAAGACAATGACCACAACCAGGTTTTCTGAGCCCACGAGACTGAGCACCCCCAGAAAACCATTGTTTTAACGAAACCCGCTGGTCAGCAACCTGGTTCTGGTCATTGCTGTCTAAGGTCATCCCAAGGGGACAGACACTTCATTACGGGTTTGCGCATACCTTTCTTCGGATGTTCTCTGACAGGCAAGTCCACAATAAACCGAGGGTTTAAAAGATCATAGACTTTTTCTTGATAGACTTGTAAAAATGAACACATAACCTAAGAAATCAATATTACAATGAATGCAAGCATATAGCCAAAAAAGAAAAACTTCGCTTGGCCATGTTGATATGTCATTTTACTAAACCAACCCAGCGCATGCGCTTTTTGTTAGTGTTTGTTGAGTACAGCATCGAATCACAGAGTACCAGCATGCGAACGTACAGCACTCGCGCGATTTGTTCTTCTCGTGGAAAAAGAAGCAACAGGTGATGCATATGTCGATCTAAACAAACCGCCTCATGCTTACGACGTACAAAAGGGCAAAGAAGGTCATTTCTGCAGGAACCTCTGGATTGAAAAGACCCCTATTATCATCAGTAGTGGATTCAGGAGTTGGTCACGATCATTCGACGACAAGACAAAGCAGGGTGGAGAGACCTTGCAGTTGCCAAGTCGACGACGATGTGTATTTTTCAAAGCCTTAACATCTTCTCGAAGATTACATCATGATTACATCGAGTTTCCCAATGCAACACAAACTGGTTGAATCAACGTCTGCTTAAATCTGTTGAAATTCGTCTTTTACGGTGGTAAGCTAAGCTGCAAGAAAAAGACTTCATGGCAAACATACCTTGTAAGTGTGAATCTCATCGCTATCAATTTTCTCAAAACAGTGTTGAACAACTCTTGTGGTAATTCCATCATCTGACAGGAGTGTAAATGTTTTCCCTAAAAGGATATAAAAAATTAACTCTTAGGGTGTCATTTTCATTGATGCAGTTCATAAATTCCCAACTAAGTCCTGGCCGAGATTTTGTAACGTTAAGGCACCGACAATCTATAAACACCAATCGTTTTTTTCGCTCACCTGTGCCTGTCTGTCCATAAGTCAGCAGAGTTCCTTTATAGCCATTCAGAGCAGCATAGACAAGCGGTTTGCCAACCTTGAGATAAAGCTGAGAAATACAAGGAAATCCTTATCAATTGTATATATTTTTGTTCAACATTTACAATGATCATCCACTTGTTATGCAAAAAGATTAAAAACAAAACGAAACTGACTTGAGTGTGTTAAGGCAAGTTCAGCTCTTATTTTACCTCATGATTCGTAGCCTCTGGGCTGAAGACACCGTCAAAGAAATAGTTTGTTCGACTTCTGGGATCCAAAACACGAATCTGGACAAGTGAGAATTATATATTGAGATAATAAACCTTTGTACGAAAGGACTAGGGCAGTTTCCCTATCGCAATAACTAAAAGAACTGTCATCGGTTTCAAAGAGAATGGGAGATGGACATCTTAATGGTTCAGTGGAGTGATTTACTGGGAATACAGCCATGCCACATATGCAATAAACTCAGTTCTTCTATTATATAATGCATCTTTTTTTCAGCCTACATATTTTGCATAAAGGAAAAAACAAACTAATATTATGCTGATGGCAGCTACCGAATCCAATTTAAGTCATCGTCTCCAGATCTCTCTCTCTCTCTCTCTCTCTTTCTCTCTCTCTCTCTCTCTCTCTCTCTCTCTCTCTCTCTCTCTCTCTCTCTCTCTCTCTCTCTCTCTCTCTCTTTTTCACCATTGTACCACTGCGCAAACACGTATAGTGTGGCGTAAAGGTCCAGAACTTACCAGAGAATGTTCTTGGTGAATCTCTATCGCATTGGTTTCTCGTTTTTCTTTCTCCTTTTCCGTGAATGGACGCACTCGAACATAGACCTGGATTTTTCCTGCTTCTAAAAGCGAAACAACATTTTTTTTCAATCGCACAATCTGCCGGTCTATCGTTTGTGCCTGACATTAGGGACTTTAAGATCTAAGATGGAGATGCATCACAAAGGCACAGAGCGGCGCTCCATGTTATGACTGGTTTGATTTTGCTAGTCGGATTGGTTGCACGAGAAAAAGTCTGGAGAACTTTGGAAGCTCAGTCATTGAGAGCACAGTCGAATGAGCGATCACATGCACGTGGGACAAGATATGGGTATGTGCTTGTGATAAATTAGTGAACTTGTGAATGCGCAAGCGCAGGACCTCCCCTCTCCACACCCGTTTGGTATCTGCTCAGCAGAAGCTGTCTTTATGGAGCGGAGATGCGATTGCATTTGTGACACTACTTTGAGTCCTCAATGTACATAACAACTTTCAATACCAACCCTTTCCTTTGCTCATATCTAATGCGGGGCTTGACTGGTCATGATGGCCGCAGATGACAAATAGCTGGTCATTATTAATTTCTCACGACTTCCATTGGACTAGAGGTGGTAATTTCCAGAGCATTTCCTTATCGAGATCATTGACATTTGTCCAGATCACATGGCTATCGTTCCATGTTTCTGAAATCATTGAAAAAAGATATGGATTATGAGTAAATGCGATTGAATATTGTTGGTTGGCCAATGCGCATCATTCAGTCTCCTTGGACACCAGAAGGCCTTTTCTATCCGAACAAAACCATAAAAATTACGCGAAATAAGAATTTCGTTGTTTTTCCTACATTTATCCGAGTGTTTGAAACGAAAAAAAATTCGGGTTCAAGTTACACAATGACTTGAGTGATTCTGTCCGTAAACTTGCACCGCCCAAGCCGCGCACCAACTATTTGAAACGTAGCTCCAGCTAAAGCGGTCGGCACACTATTTTGAACTGAAAAACTGCCTATTGGGCAGTTTAATGAGGAAATCAGTAACCCCTACATTTGAATCATCAGATTCCGCAATCGGCAACCTTAAGTAACAATAGAACGAATGGTTTTGAATTCTTACAATATGAACGATTGTCAACAGACAAATGCTACAAGGTTGACAATCAGGCGTGGTATGAAGATCCTCTGGTTCGAAGAATGATGACTGTAACGTAAGACCAAACGTTGCGGCGGCACACGTGACGTACGGTCTTGATCGATCGTGATCTAGTGCTGAAAGCACAGTCGACTGGCGATAACTCGACCCTTCAAGGGACATTGAAAAAGGTTCGAGTTAACGGGAGTTCGAGTTATCGGGAGTAAATTAAGGAGTTAACAGGAACTCTTTATGAAGATACAGGCACTGTAGTTAAATGTACCCTAAGCCAATGAAATCTGAAATGGACTGACATGTTGGGCTCCTGTTCTTGTGTAATGCAAAAAAGGACAAAGATTACTCGACTGCATGCCTCAAAATAAATTTTAATTAATTTATTTTGAACATTTATTTATGTTTCGGACTGAAGTACACTGGTTGTTTTGATTTGTCACGAATTGATAGATGTGATTCGACTTATCGAGTGCAAAAATATATAGAGAATGACCTGAAGGGAAACAAAAATTGCTTCGAGATAGCGGGAGGTACCAGTTAATGAGGGTTCGCGGAGTTATCGGGAGTCGACTGAAGATGAATCCTTTCATAGTCACTGATTAGCGTCCTTTCCTTGCATTTAGACGGAAATATGCTCGAGGTAAAAGGCCAAAAGCTCATGAGTAAACGGCAGAGGAACTCTTCACTTAGCCGGAGAGATTCATGTGCAGCTATACCACACTGTATTGTCTCATACGGCTATCACAGGCAGAATAAGCTAGCAGTTAGTAGTACTAGTATAATATGATAACACCATTTGGGGTTTAAGTCCTCGCACTCGGCGAGAGCGCATCTGATCACTGCGTTTTTTACACTCAGTATCTTCATCTTAGTGTTTAAATATGGGGGTCAAGGCATTCAATGTTGTTTTTTTATGTAAATTAATTGATTCTTTTCTTTGCGTTATCAGTTCTGTAATAAATCTCTGAAAAAGTGAATTTATGAAAGAAGACCACGGCAAATAATGAAAATAAACAAAAATCCCAAGTTTTAAACTAGAGAAGAGCTTGTGAGCTTTGGATGGTTGTGTTAGCTGCCAAACGATAAGTACCTGCTTTAACAACCCTTTAGTCCCATACATATTATTCGATTGGTCTTTTGAAAGCCGCCAAGTTCTTTACGGTCAATGCTAACGTTACTCTCTGTATGTTGGACGCTCAATAACCATGTTCTCGATTCGCAGAAACTGCTGCTCAATTCATGATTTGGGCAACTCACGTTGACGGACCATTATGGAAATATAGGTCTCTGTTTTCTGTGACTGGTTTCCCTTTAGAACCATCTTTAAAATTTAAACACGAGCTTAGGGCGACATATCCTTTGTCAATGTCCAAGTCGACATAAATAGAGTGATTGTTTTGCATGAGTTCAATTAAAGTTCTTTCCTTTTTTATGATATTCACAATTTCTTAAAGGGTATTTATAGGGCCCATATGTATTTCCGATATCGTATTATACTTGCCTTAAAAACAAGTACCGACTCCAAGAAAATACTATAATAGAAACTTGGAGAATTCATCTTCATTCGATAACTTTCACCGTTTAACTCACCGCCATTTTCAGGATCTGAAAAGTTTCTCTTTCCAGCGAATGAGATCTCATCGAGTGTGACAATAAAATGTGAACGAAACCACCACCATGACACATCACCCCCTTGAGGAAACAGCGGCTACTCTTACGTGAAGACCAGCAATGACAATAGCAAGGAAACAGTGAATAAATAATTAACGGGGATAAAAGAAAAATAAAGAGTCTCACCGGCGTGTGGCTAATGTGTCTTGAAATGACGATCCATAGCTTCAAGAATCGAGAGACCAAATTCTTTCCTTTACGCCTTAAAAGACGTAAAGAAACGAGTTAAGAGAGACGAGATGCTGAAACTCTCGAAAAAACGACGGTTGATCGCCAAATAGAAGTGATATTTCGATCCTGAAGAGAAGGACTGGGGAACAAAGCTCTTGAAAGAATGCGCCTCATTGATAGCGAAGTAAAATACAAAAAGGAAAAAAAAAAAGAAAACATCAGTGACAGTGAATTCGGAAATTCAACAACAACTCGCGCTTTTCACTTCCACTAAATCAAAGGAAGCAAAGTTTTTAGGGCGCGCAGAAAAGATTCACTATCATTCTCCCTCTTCCCGGAAATCAATGCCTCTACGTATTTTCAATGATTGCACGCCCCAGGCCTCGGTTTTTTTTTTGTCGATTTTTTTCTCCGTTTCTGTACAGGAGAGTCTTGATAGCTCTTATGAGAGACTCGGTAGGAAAAACGCACTCTTAATTCTCACTACTTTAACACAGTAGTAATGACATTTAACACGATTTTATTGATGGTTTAACATTGCTAATTTGTTTCTCTTCTTATGCGCAGCCACGGAATTTATCTGTTTTTTCAATCTGATTCGTCGTCATTTTCAGTGGGTCGTACCCCTTATTGAATTTCTTGCTGCGTACTAATTTATAATGGTTGTAAGATTGCAATGAAATGAACTCTAATCAGAAAGAGGAAGAGAGGTGCCCCAAAAAGTACAAGCCAGTAAATGGTGCGATTCGATAGCAGCCTTTTGTTCCAGGTGCGTTGAATTTTAGAAAAAGTGTAGTAACGTCCTCCTCATCAAAACTCAAGTTTTGTCTTTATTCGTTCTGTTTTTCTCTCAACCGATCGCAAAGCCTGTTTAAGTGATCATGAGCGTTGTAGGCTCTGCGTAAAAATTGACAATTGAAACTACATGTAGATTTGCAGAATCGTCTTCGAAAAAAAAACGAGAAAACCAGACAGAAAAAATCAAATATGAAACTGTCAGATAATATATTTGGTCACAAATCTTCAATCCACCGTCATATCGAGGGCAATCACACAACCTGATATGCATCGCCATTAGCAAGTTTGTCACTTGGTAATTCAAAAACCAACCGTTTATGCCTTAAATTGTTA
The DNA here is from genome assembly GCF_036669935.1 of Montipora foliosa. Lineage (NCBI taxonomy): Eukaryota > Metazoa > Cnidaria > Anthozoa > Scleractinia > Acroporidae > Montipora > Montipora foliosa. The sequence continues at coordinate 31,528,787 of NC_090880.1, read as the reverse complement.
GGTCACAAGAAATGTCATCGAACCTTTATTCTAGAGACTACTCGCATTATACCACGAAGATAAAAAACAAAATTACCGGTAATCTACTGTCTTATTCATGGTTATCCAGAACACGTTTCATTCTTTGTTTAGTTGCTGTTAAAAGAAAGTTAATTTAAATCTGAACCCCAATCGCATTTGCTGCGGATTGAAGAACGCTGTCGTACTTTATATCAGCTGGTACATTCTTTTTCATCCACTTTTTTGCCTTTTCAGCGATCATTTCCCACTCATCTTTCTGATCCAAGAACTTTGCCATTAGTAGCACCAAAGCTAGGGCAGTAGCCCATAACAGCTTTCCTTCGGCCGTGTCTCCTGCAATCTCTACTGGGCAGTCTTTGATTAAATTATCCCTGCTTTTGCCGCACAGCAAAACCAGTTCGTCTGTGAGGTCCCATGCACCAGAGGCTTTCTGTAATGATATCAATGACAAGTCTGCTGCACAGGAAGAGTTTTTCGGGAGCTTGACGGAAATGACGGAAGAAGCTCCTTTTACAACCGTTTTGCGTGCGCCCTTCTTCTTTCTTTTTGGTGCCTCGTACAAATTATCAGCATCAAACGAATGTAACATCCCTCCACCCAAGCGCGGCGCAGCGTGACGAGGCACAGCGCAAAGAGTCGCAGCGCTAGCGCAAAGAGTCGCATCGCTAAAAGGCACAGCGCTACAAGGCACAGCCCAATGCAGAAATGAGGGTACAATTCGTTTCCTCAAAGCCCCAGATACTGGCTGATGATTTTCTTTATCAACAGCCACAAATGACGTGAACTTTGACGCGACATTTGCTGACTTGCTGACACTGATTATTCGAGATGTGACGTCTTCCACTTCAGCACCGTACTTATCACTGAGGTCATCTTGTTTAACTTGAATGAACTTTTGTGCTGCCAAGCAATGAAGGATGGCACTTGAATTAGGATCCACAACGGTATCAGTGGTTATCGATGTGGTTGGGGTTGGAAAGGTGATCAAATGTTCCATTCTTTCGTGCTGGCTCAAAGT
>NC_090880.1:31510248-31522748 GCF_036669935.1 Montipora foliosa | reverse complement strand
CCCTGTCATGATGTCAGATTGTAACATCGTAAATAATGAAATTTTTATTCATATCTGCATTGTTATTTATACAAATTTAGTACTGTACGTATATACCCATTCACTCACTCTGTTACTTAGGGTTGAGCAATAATGACTGCAAATGCTACAAAACATTGATTACAATATTATTATAAATTATTATTATTATTATTATTATTATTATTATTATTATTATTATCACAGTTTGTGTAAAACGTTAATATGCATATTTGCATACCCCATAGGGTGCTAAGCGTAGCCTATGGGTTGATAAGAACTCAGTATTTACATAACTACAAAGTAAAAAAAATTATTATATTATCCAAAAAATATTATTATCATCATCATTATTATTAATAATTATTTTGTACCTTTGCCTGCAAGCGATCATCATCATCTGTGACAAACTCAGCTTTACCCTTCCCTGCCCTGGCCACACCATTTATTAGTGCAGTGGACACCCCTGAGCCAATTCCAAAAGTGAAGCATCTTGGAATTACATAGAAGAAAAAAAAACAATAATGACAAAATGAGAGAGAAATGAAGTAGTTCAATTCTCACAACCTCACTTAAGGAGATAAGGATTTCCTATCGGTGATGCTTACTAATACAGGGATACTTTTGCGCGGTTTAAAACTATCCCGAGAAAGTAGATCTTAGTAAGTACTCTTGGTATCCAAAACGAACATTGGGGGTAACCATGCATTTTTCAGAGATAATTAAGCTTCAATTTGAGAAAGAACGCCATACATTGCTTTGTATTTTAAGGCTTTTTACAAATATTATTCATGAATTACCTTTGAAAAATGCGTGGTTACCCCCAATTTTCTTATTGGATTTCAATAACACTTGTTAAAATCTACATTTCCTGCGTAATCACACATCGGGGCAAAAATATTGTTAATTAGTAGACACCGTCCTTAAATAGCCAAGCTCGACACACTTGGGTTCCAGCTTACCAAGCCCCCTCCCAAGCTTCAATACCCCCCCCCCCAAAATCCCCTATCTCTCACTCCCCACTTCCTTTCTCACAAGGAGCATAACAAGGGATGATTAGTTAAATTTTCTGACTTGTTTACTACTGTTTGTTTGTCATTGGGGGCTTTTGCAGGAACACAGAGAAAGAGATAGAAACATGTAACATCAGAGCCGGAGCTTATCCCGGTTTCTGTGGCATGAAGCGACTAGGAGTATTTTTTACTTTCCCTTGGATGGGACGCCAGTCCATCGCAGGGTTACCCCCAGTATTTTGCCGGTACCCATTTATACACCTGGGTGGAGAGAGGCACCATGGAAGTAAACTGTCTTGCCCAAGAACACAACACAATGTCCCTGGCCAGGACCCGAATCTGGACCACTCGATCCAGAGTCAAGCACAGTAACCATAAGGCCACCGCGCCTCCCACTAGAAGCATGTAAGGTTACTAGAATTTTCTAAGAAAATGAACGACTGACATTGCAAAGCCTTGAACACTCAAATTCAATGATTTGAGTCCAGACAAAACATTCCTTCATCCCTCACAAACCCAGTCTCACTGGCTTTTTTTTCCAAAGAAATGAAAACACCCTACCTTCCCGTACTAGAATGCTTCCTCACCAATTGTATGACCTGCGCCGTATTTCCAACTCCGCCGTCACTTAAAACGAACAGCTGCCTTGGGTGACCTTTCACTGCTGGCTGGGAAAACACCCACTGTAGAGGTTGCAGGATTTCTGTTCCACCAAGATCAGCCTCCATCGACTGGGCTAAGTCAGTGGCTTTCTTCAGATTTTCATCATTATACTGCTGACTTTTTTTAAACAAGGTTGTGAAACTGCTGCCAAATCCCACCACATTGAAATAACAACCATCGGGCAAGCTCTTAAGAAATAAAAGCAGCGTATCTCTGGCACTTTTGATTCGGCTTCCGCGCATGCTTCCACTGCGATCGATCACAAACACGAACTCGCCTATTTCAGACGATTCAGGATTTTTAAATTCAGGATAGAGATTTAGCATCACAACTGGACTTGCCATAAATCCTTCTTTGTCTTTTCTATCTTTTATTTTGATGCCATTTTCGACGATTGCTTGTGGTTTGAAGGGTTCCTTTGTCAAAATATGAACCGCGACATCTTGGTTGAAGTTGTGTGCTCCTTCCAGAGACACTTTGGCTTGTGCCTTGTCGATTTCATCGATTTCAACTTTCAAGGCGTTCGTGGGGGAAGTAATTTCCGTGATGGTGGAAATAGCTTTCACTTTCATGTCAAGCTCAAAGGAATAAGGTGAATCAACGATGGCAGCCTGAGGAATTTGAGTACTAAGGCTTGGTGCACTGTCGGCAGGGGAATATCTGGGGTTCAGAACTGTTGGAAGCACAAACACCACTCGACCTTCAGTTTCTACTGACAGTTCTGTGACAAAACGAAGCTCTATAAGGGCTTCTTTCTTGGGTGGTAAATTTCCAACACTTATCTGAAAAATATCCGAGCTTTCATCGCTTTCCTCCAGCAGAAAGGCGTTTTGACCGCTGCTAAGAGCATCGTCGTAGGTGTCACGAGCTTCTTCCTTCCCTTGTACTTGGGCCACAATGGTTCGACCGTCAACTGTAGCTTCAAATCCACACACAGCTGCTTGTTCATCAAGCGGAAAAATGTAAATGGCTTCGATAGGATTCTCTTCGTTGTTGGTGTATTTCATAAAAGCCACAACTTGTGCTGTGAAACCCTGAAGATCCGCTTGAATCTTGATGCTCTCCAAAGGGATTTGAGAGCCATTTTGTTTTTGTACTAGTCCAAATCTAGCAGCCATGAAAGAATATAATTTTATAATATAAATAAATGATATTATATTCTGCAACTACAGCTTCCTCCTGAACGGCACTGTAGTATAAATGACTTGCTAACCCAAGTTAGTTGCATGACGTCATTTGTTTGAGATAAAATATCACAGGCTACCCACAACATAATTTCGATACATACGTGTAATAAAGTGGCTAATGCCGTTAAAATTTCGATATATTAACATTCAGTCCGAAACAAAAGGCATCATCTCAAGGCTCTGGGGAATAAACTCATACAAATCCTTACATTTATTCCCCAGAGCCTCGAGCTGATGAATTTTGTTTCGGACCGAATTTTAATATATCGAAATTGGTCAAATCCTTAGGGGAATACTGCGCGAGATTAAAGGAAGCAAGGTCTTTATACAATGAAAGTACGTAGCGCAGCAACGCAATTTATCAGTTTCTAGAGCGGTCTTCAATTGAAAAATTGAAGAGCAAGTTTGGGAAAACTAACATACCTACTAGACTTTCACGCACGGCAAATGGCAGATGAGTCTGTCCTTGAAAAGAATCCGTTTTAATTTTGAAAATTGGTCACGAGGAACCTTTACGTTTTTCAGTTTGAAAATTATTAGTCGTACTTCATTTGAAAATGGCGCGTTTAGAGCTGGCGAGCTATTGTTTTCAGCCTAGACATGAATAACAATGCCTGTCAAATGAAACAATGCTTATTGTTGAAAACCACTCGGCATGAAGAAAAGATTCATAACTACCGCGAATTTTAAAATTGCCATAAGGATCAGCTGTTTTACTCAGGACCTTCGAACAAAACAAAGATGATGGCGTCCGCGACCAATAAATACAACAGTGACCGGGAGCTCTTTTCAGAGATCTTACGATTTTCAAGTGAACGGAGAAGGTTTATGGAAATGGAGGGACGCTTTGTTTTGTGATATTGTTACTTGACCCTTACCGTTTATAACTGTTTTTCAAGATTGACTTCTTCTAATGTAAAGTTTTGCGGAATATCCGCGTGGAGCAGCACTCGGCACAAAAGACCACAAGGCAGAAAACTGTGAGATCCAATGGCAGTCTTCTGTTTTAGGTGCGTTGAATAGTTGCAGTTTAAAAGTACCATAGCGTCGTCCTTCTCATCAAAATTTAAGTTTTGTCTTCGAACTGTTGTTCTCTTCGCCAATCGTAAGGCCTGTTCAACGAGCTTATGAAAAGGCTGTTTCTGAGTGGCATTCAGCGCTAGACCATCTCTTGCCTTAGTAATATGCGATACTTTTCCTACAAAGTACTTTCGCGAAGAATCTTTTTTCTTGATTGCCAAGCTCCCTTCCTCCTCAAGTTCCTTACACTGGTTCATTCTCTTGAGTGCAAAAGTTGCGTAAAAATTAAAACTGAACAGAAACTAGACACGCCGAATCGTCTAAGCAAACACAGACACACAGGAAACATCAAATATGAAACTAACCGCTAATTCATTTTCTTTGAATCTTTAACCCACACTCACATCGAGGACAATCATACAAACCTGATGTACATCGCCCTTAGAAAGAAGCGTAACGTTCGTTAGCATAATTCTTTTCTTTTTCATTTGTATCAGTCGATTATTCAAAATCCAACCGTTAATGCCTTAAAATGTTGTAGTCTAGCGACTACTCGCATTCAGTTATACCACTGAAATAAAAGACAAAATCAGTCGGCAAGGCTGGCGCAATGGTGAGAGCTCTCGCTTCCCACTGATGTGTCGGTTGAGTTTGTTGGTTCTTTACTCTGCTCCGAGAGGTTTTTCTCCGGGTACTCCGGTTTTCTTCACTCCTCAAAAACAAACATTTGATTTGATTTGATTTGATTTGATTTGATTTGTGTCAATTTGTTGATTTCAGTTTGCAGTGTCAAGGGGCGGATAGAGAGATTCCAGAAAGAGCCCCCCCCCCCCCCCAATTCACTTACCCTCTATCCGAAAAATTTACATTAGTCAAGACGTAATTGGAATAAGAAAATTTCTGAAACTGAACTAATCATTAACTAAAGTTAGGGCACTTGCCTTGAGATCCGGGGATTCCGGGATCAAGACCAGCTCTGACCACTGGTTGAATTTGTTCCTGGTAGTTCCTGGTTCAACTTCACAGCTGCACTTGTAAATAGCAAACTGGTTTGCCTCCGGGCAGTTGGGATTCTTAACAGTTGTTGTTGTTGTTCTGTTGTTTCGTTTATTCTGTTTCATTGGCCCTGAAAAGCCCCTATGGGGAGCGGTCAATTAAGTAAGTATGTATGTATGTATGTATGTATGTATGTATGTATGTATGTATGTATGTATGTATGTATGTATGTATGTATGTATGTATTATTTTTTTGATGTAGTTCCAGACTTCAAATGGTACTCATCGCTTTATTTGCTACAGCTCTGTTTTGTATGGCCAAGAGCGGCCACACTCACCACTCATCACTCTTGGCCATACGAAACGGAGCTGTAGCAAATATAGCGATGAGTACCATTTGAAGTCTGGAACTACATAAAAAAAATAATATTTACTGCTCCTGTTAAGTTGAGCGCTCTCGAAAAACTGTTCTAAATAAGTATCCAGAATATATGTATGTATGTATGTATGTATGTATGCATGCATGCATGCATGTATGTATGTAGGTAGGTAGGTAGGTAGGTAGGTAGGTAGGTAGGTAGGTAAAGTAAAACCGCCTAATGCACACTGTACCACTTGAAAGTCGGTTGGTTACAGAAGCTCTGTAAATACAGAGAAGAAGGTGGGGGCGCAGTTATCGGCGGAGATAAAATGTGGCTAAATAGATCTAAAATTGCGTATATTGTATAACTTGCGTATAAATTTTCTTATAATCAGGAAAGCGATAAAATGTAACAGTAATTACTCTCCTGCATGGTTCACAAGTGTCAATGGGATCGTTCTTTTGGCAGCTGCTGCTTTCCTACTTTCACTACTACAATTGTATGCAAGACACACCGTAGAACAGTCATTCGTATGCAGCCTCCCTCGTCTTTTTACCGAATACAATTCGAGGCCTGTAACATCCTTCAGTTTGTCGTGCCGTTGATTCAAACAACGTTCGATAAATTTTCGTATTAACAATGTTTATTAAAGAAAATATATTTAAGTAACAAAGCTCGAAGTACCATCCAACACACGTTTACAAAAGAAAAAAACTTTTGAAAAGAAAAAGGGGACGGGGGGGAAGGCTGGCCCACCCCCCCCTAAATCCGCCCTTGGTGTCCTCAATGTCGTCCCCAATTAGTGCTTCAGCGAAAGAACGACTAGACACTTAAAGAAAGTTCCTTTCTGTGTTATATGCGGTTCTCCAAAACACGTTTCAATTGCTTGTTTAGAGGATGTTGAAAGAAAATTAAATCTGAGCCCCAATCGCGTTGGCTGCGGATTGAAGAATACTGTCGTACTTTACAGCAACTGGAAGATTCTTGTTCATCCACTTTTTTGCCTTTTCAGCGATCATTTCCCACTCATCTCTCTGATTCGAGAACTTTGCCTTTAGTAGCACCAAAGCTAGGGCAGTTGCCCATAACAGCTTTCCTTCGGCTGTGTCTCCTGCAATCTCTACTGGGCAGTCTTTCATTAAATTATCCCTGCTTTTGCCGCACAGCGAAACCAGTTCATCTGTGAGGTCCCATGCACCAGAGGCTTTCTGTAATGATATCAATGACAAGTCTTCTGGACAGGAGGAGTTTTTCATGCCGAGTTTGCCGGACACCCTGCTGAGAGAAGCTTCACCCGCTACAGTTTTGGGTGCGCCCTTCTTGCGTTTTAGTTTCAAACGTGATAACGACGACAAGAACTTCTCCTTTATGCTTGGACGTTCTTTAAAAGCACAAGAAGTAACACAACTGCCTAGACGTTGTAACTTACCTTGTGGCATCGCACGAGACATAAAACATAATGGCTCTGGAACAAAATATGACCTTCGCAGTGGCATCGCACCACACCACCCAACGTCAGACCCAAATACGGGTATAATTCGTTTCCTCAAAGGCCCAGATACTGGCTGATGATTTTCTTTATCAACAGCCACAAAAGATGTGAACTTTGACGCGACATTTGCTGACTTGCTCACACTGATTATCCGAGATTTGCCGTCTTCCAATTCATCACCGTTCTTATCACTGAGGTCATCTTGTTTGGCTTGAATAAACTTTTGTGCTGCCAAGCAATGAAGGATGGCACTTGAATTAGGATCCACAACGGTATCAGTGGTTATCGATGTGGTTGGGGTTGGAAAGGTGATCAAATGTTCCACTCTTTCGTGCTGGCTCAAAGTACCTTGAAGTCTCACAACGGTTTCACCATCTTGACTCGCATTTTCAGACGACTCCAGAAGGCCATAAATCACTAGTCTGTCGCCACTGAAAAGTGGTGGAAGAAAGGAGGGGATCTGCTGCACAACCCAGCCTTGTGGTAAGTCCCAGGTGACACTCACATCGGTGATAACAGGCTGAAGAGCACTCTTTAAGGTCTTGATAACCTGACGAAAGAAAATCATTCTCTTGTTGACGGGGAATGAAAATGTTGAGGAAATGACTCATGAGGCATCCTGATGTTTACTTCACACTAGCTATTCTTAATTTGGGGGGGTAGGGTGGGACTGGGATCACATTTTACAGGAAAAATACATGGTCATTTCACATTTCGCGAACAATAAAATGCTCTCTTTACTTTTCGCAAGAAACTACACGATTATAGACGATATATATCTCATCGAACCGTCGTGAATTAAGACAAACGATAATACACAATTTTATTACATAACAAGAGTGAAGCGCGTGTTCTGATTGGTCAATTGCCCATTTACTATTTGCTCATGAGTGACTGGTTATCACGAAAACACTGGCGCGAGCGCCAAGAAAAATTGCCTTTCCGCAAACTGCAAAAATGACCGACCAGTCTACCGCCGAAAATGCTGCAATCTTAACTATGATCAAAGAATATACATCGAATTGGCCAGGGACGGACCTGTAAGTACAAGACAGGATTCAAGTTCTAAAATATTTATGATTAAGAGGTTGACAATAATATAATTGTTTGTTTTGTAGCTTCAGCTCAAGGCAAGGCTCCTTTATAGCGCAATACACTTTAGTGGCTGTTGAATGCATTCTGTAAAAAGCTACGAAAGCCATAAACATCAAGATATGCATCGATTTGTCAAAAATGTTTTCTATGTTTCTGCTTGCTCACAACAGCACAAGACACTGATGACAAGTTTTGTGCTTTTGTTGCTATTTTGTACCTTTGCCTGCATGCGATCATCATGATCCGTGACAAACTCAGCTGTTCCCTTCCCTGCTCTGGCCATTCCTTTTATTAATGCAGTGGACGCTCCTGAGCCAATTCCAAAAGTGAAGCATCTGCAAGAATGGAAATTAAAAAAAATACCTTAACAACATGGGAGTGAGCTGAAGTGGACGGTTGAGGTTTAATCATGATTCAAATCCCACAACCCTCAACTTATTCTCTCGAATAGCCAGAACTGACATATTTGGGCTTCACTTGCGTACAGCTAAAATCTCCCCGTCCCACCTATCCCTCCACAGCCTTTCTCAAGTGAATTGGTTTTAACAAGCATAACGTACAGGAGAAGGCTAAATCTGTATTAAGATTTTTGGCCTTTCTACCAGGGGTATATTTTGCCTTATGGTGATAAACATTTTTAGCAGGAATACCAACAAATAGATGAGAATTGGATCATTGATGAGCTAGTTAGTATAATTATGGCAATTTCCTGGGAAATTTATTAGAGATTCTATGCTAACAGCTGGGGATCCCGAGGCCTTGGAAAAACAAATTCGAGGATTTGGAAGCGGATTAAATATGTAGTCTATTAATTTTGTTATTTGCTGCGGTTAGCAGAATAGCAGCAAATCGTTGTTTTCACGGTTCGCCGGTTTTTGACAGTTTCTATGGCGACGCAAGTACTATATGGGCGGGATTTTGCTGAGTCGAGCCATTCTATGCTGACGTTGCTGCCAGCTTGCTCTCGTTTCGAGATTTTTATTTTCAAATCAAGTTTTCTCGTTAGCCCAGTTCACAGTACTCAAGTCTTAAGGTTCAATTTGTCTTCAGATCCTGTATTTAGGACGCACCGTTTTTCCAGAATTCCAAACAGATGGATCCAGCCTTTCAAGCCGAACTTGACCGGCAGCAGTCCAGCATGCTTGAAAAGCTCTCTTCAATCATCGACAACAAACTAGACTCAATGAAAAGACAGCTGGAAGAGTCCTCCAACACCCAAATGAGTGAATTAAAAAAGATCCGCCTTACGGAATCACGTACATTCAAAAAGAAAGGGCACGAACAACAATTCAAACACAACCAGCAGGTGAAGTCCGTGGTCAGTGAAGTCAAAGACGCCGTCAACAGTGGAAAACAGAACGCATGTATCGCCAAGCTGAATGAAGGTATTGAGCTCATTGATCGACGCCAAAAGCTCATTTTAATAGCAGACAAATCTGAGTATGGCTGGAAAACCGTCGGCGAATACCTAGACAACGAACTCGCCGATAACGACCAGGACGCCAAGAAAATGAAAAAGGCCGAAAAAGAAGCTCAGAGAAAACTTGCCGAAACGCGCGCCTCCAAGGCTGCGAGGGTTCGCTCCTGGTCATTCAAGTCTACCAGAGCAGTGGGAAACACAGCTATTTCGCCATTACAAAGCTCGTTCGCTTTCCCATCAGGGAATTACACATCCCGTTTTTCACAGTCCGCGGGTGCCACAAGAAATATCGGTCCATTTGCAGGTGGTCCCGGCCAGAAACGTGGCACATGTTTCAGCTGCGGCAAACCAGGCCATTGGCGAGCTGAATGTCCTTTGTTGGTCGTTGCACAGACGCAACCAGACGGAAAGAAGTTAAGTAATCATTTTATTGATTTGTGTGATAGCGAATCCCTATCGGGGAGCAATGATGCCTCGGAGCATGTTTCTGGACTTTCTGAAATAGATAGTAGACCCTTTGAGAAGGCAGATTTTCTAGAGCGGGAATGCCGTCCAGACAGCGTTCGAGGGAGGCTTAAAACAAATATTTTAGCTTGGAAAGAGCTAGAGCCCACTGAAGCGGTTCTGAGTGTGATTAAAGAGGGTTATAAATTACCATTACACAGTATTCCGGAGTCTTGGGTTTTGCGGAATAATAAATCTGCCTTAGACAATAACGACTTCGTCACGGAGACCTTAAATGATCTCTTAGGCACCCAGTGTATTTCCGCCGTTGAAAGCCAGCCATGGGTAGTAAATCCTCTCACTGTGTCAACCCGGGACGATGGGAAAAGACGTTTGGTACTCGATTTACGGCATGTTAACCCCCACCTTTTTAAGTATAAATTCAAATGCGAAGACATAACCACAGCCCTGGATCTACTAGGGGAGGGTTATTATCTGTATACATTCGATATCAAGAGTGCTTATCATCACGTTGAAATTTTTCCAAGTCATCGAACTTACCTAGGATTCCAATGGTCCTATTGGGGTAAAGCGACTTATTTCGTTTTTAACGTGTTACCGTTTGGTCTGTCCACCGCTCCTTACATATTCACCAAACTCTTGAAACCTCTGCTAAGTCATTGGAGGGGTTCAGGTAAGAGAATTTGCATGTTTTTGGACGACGGTTTAGGCGGCAATTCTTCCAAAGAGTCCGCTACTGTTGACGCCAAAGCAGTCAAGGAAGATCTTGGCCGATTGGGCTTCGTTCTCAGCGGAAATAAGTGTGCTTGGGAACCATCCCTTACCCAGACCTGGTTGGGTCACGTTTTCAATATGTCAGAAAACCGTTTGTATGTAACTGAAAACAAGTTGTCAAAATTAAAGGAATCCCTGTCATCAGTTCTGGATAGAATTGACAATGTTTCAGCCAAACTCCTAGCCCAGGTTACCGGTCGCATTATATCCATGTCAAAAGCCATTGGTTCGGCCGTTTATTTGTACACCAGACACATGTATTTCGCGATAGAAACTAGGCAATCGTGGGATGCCATCATTCCTTGCTCTTCAAAGGTTAGAGAAGAGCTACAATTCTGGGATAAAAATGTGGGCCAGTTAAATGGCAAGAAGCTGTTCGACGAGCCTCATGTTTTTGATTCCGTGGTTTATTCAGATGCATCTGAGCAGGGCTTTGGCGGTTACGTAGTTTCCGCAAAACACACTTTGGTGTGTCAGGGGCAATGGCAAATTAATGAAAGGGGAAAGAGCTCTACTTGGCGAGAGCTGAAAGCTGTACACAATATGTTATTGTCCATTGGACATAGCCTTAGAGGACATAAAGTACAATGGCATACTGACAATCAGAACATTGTTCGTGTTATCGACAGAGGGAGCACGAAACCTGATCTTCAATCATTGGTTGAAGACATCGTCTATTTGTGTGCCGAAAATCAGGTTGTGGTTGTCCCGGTGTGGGTACCCCGGGAGCAGAACCAGTTGGCTGATTATCTCAGCAAACTTACAGACGTTAACGATTGGGGTATTAGTCCAGACATTTTTCGGTGGATCAGCACTTTATGGGGCCCTTTTACAGTTGACAGGTTCGCAACTTGGTATAACGCCAAATGTCTTAGATTTAATTCCCGCTTCTGGAATCCTGGCTGCGAGGGTGTGGATGCTTTTACCCAAAATTGGCAGGGGGAAAACAACTGGCTGGTACCCCCACCAAGCCAGATAATTAGGGTATGGTGCCACCTTAAGCTTTGCAAAGCACAAGGGGCTTTAATAATACCCCTGTGGAAAGGAGCTTTGTTTTGGCCCTGTGTGTGTCCAGACGGGGTCCATTTAGCTAAATGTGTTTTGGACTGGGTTGGAGTTCCAGAATTCAGTTCGGCCGCCACGACAAGGGGAAGGACTTACAATTCTATGTTCCATGGTGAACGTCTCGAATTCAAACTTATAGCTTTGTACATAAACTGGCAGTCTATTCGCCCAGTAAGCAGTGACAGAGGTTTTTGCTTGTCAACAGAAGGTTTGTGTGAACGTTGCATTCGAGGTTAAACAAATCCTTAACTTAGCCGTCTACGGCAGGAGCGAATTGCAGCCCACAGGAGGCAAGAAAATAATGAACCCGCAGGTGGTTTATGAAGGAACCCACAGGTGTTTTTGAACACCAGGCCCTTGAATATCCTTCACTACACTCACAGGTGGTGTTATAAGATTCATAGTAGCATATTAACATCGGAGATGGCTTCAATCTCATCTTTGTTTTTTATCATGCACAGTCTCTCTGTTTCTCACAGGTTTAAACCTCTTTGATCAAGGCCCGTGGAAGGAGCTTGAAGACCGCGCAGGATCTGGCCGTGGGAGCATTCATCTCACCCGCTTGTTTGAAGCGTTAAAGCAGACAGTCTTTTCTTCAAAAGCTTGTGGAACCGTTGTTAATTACACTAGTTCTTTAAATCGTTGGATTAAGTTCGCACGCGACAATAATTTAATCGTTTTCCCAGTTACTGTTGTTGATGCCGCTTTGTATTTTAGTTATTTGTCCACTTCTCAAGTTTCTGCCTCCGTGATCGAAACTTGTTTTAGCGCTTTAAAATGGGTTCACGACATTGCTGGGGTTTCTAACCCTATGGTTAGCCCTTTTGTAAGAAACGTAGTCGAGGGCGCTAAACGTCAAAATGCTAAACCTGTAGCAAAGAAATCACCCATTTCTCCTGAAGCTCTTACAGCATGTTGTACCGAATACGA
>NC_090880.1:31492748-31497748 GCF_036669935.1 Montipora foliosa | reverse complement strand
GACACGGAAATAAAACTAACTACTATACAAAGAAATTTGCAATTGGACCACTCTCCTTGAAACCGCTGGAGAACTCGTTTTACGGCCCGATATGAAATGTTAAATACACGTAACCGTCCTGCAAGTCTTACAGCAAGCTTTCTGGTAATACGATAAACAGCAGTATCCTACACGCTTAACCACTGGACAGTAAGCAATCGCACTGCTGTCTTCGCATTTCGCAACAGGAGGGGTGGTTGGTTCTGTGGACACAAAAAACTGAGAAACTGATAAAATTATCTGGAATGAAATTGCTTAGATTCAATGAGTGATAGAGAGGTTATGATTTCAGTGTCATAAGACTGGAGCCAACTGTGAAGTGATTACTCTAAACGATAACTAAAGACGTTCGTGGGAAAGCACATGATTCCTGCAGACTATATGCAAAACAAAAATGTGGTTTAGTATTGGAGCCTCCCATTGAGGGGAAAGGTGCAAAAAATGTTACAAACGGACAATAGAGACAATAAAAACACTTTCCTCATGCAATAAAAAACACTTTATTACCCGAGTATTAAGATAAATTTACTCCACAACTTTCTACATGGCGCGCTCTTCGATGATCCAGGAGTTTTAATAGTCTTTATTGTTGGCCCATTCTAACATTCTGATTGATATAGCATAAAACAAAAGTTGCGGCTTTGAGCTCAAAAGGAAGAGTTAGACAATTGGTTTGTCTAAGCTCGGAAACGCTTGGAGATCTTTTTTATTTTCAAATAAAATTATCGACGAAGAGAAAAATTGAGAAAAGGGAAAAAAAAAGAACGAGAAAGGAGATAAGAAACCAAAATGCTTAATGCCATCCAATTCCATCTCAGAGGCCAATTGACTCCACTCACACAGTGACACTTTCGGTTACTACCAGAGTCACACGCATAGAAAAGCCCCTGGAATTTTAAATGGCTGAAACACATTTGTGATTTTTCAAATTATGAAACAAATAAGTTGCCTCACCTTCTTTCTTGATGACATTCAAATACACCCTAGCATTATTTGCGCCGTAGTCGTGGTAAGCTCGGCATTTATAGTACCCACTGTCTGAAGCCTGTACGTTTGATATGACCAACTCCGTATCGGTGACCTGGACTCTATTTTGACTGGTTAGAAGATTCTCACCCTTGTGCCACTTAACTGACCTGGACTCTATTTTGACTGGTTAGAAGATTCTCACCCTTGTGCCACTTAACTGTCAGTTTTGGCACACCAGCTGCGACGCACGTGACCTTGACTTCTTCCTCAGAATTCACAGCTATGTTAGTCGGCGATACAGAGACGGAGATGAGGACTATTACAGGCAAACGCGCTCTTCTGTTGTCCATGGGACCGACCCAATTTGTAGATGTGCACGTATAAATGTCATCATCATCCTCTGTGATATCAGAAATTTTCAAATCGCCATTAGAAAAGATTTGTATCCGCGAAGAATCCAAACTCGAAACTGGTATTTTGCCCTTTCTCCATGTGTAGACTGGCTTTGGGTATCCTGTGGCTCTGCAGCGGAAAAGAACTTCTGTGCCCTCACGGTATGCCACTGCCGTCCAAAAATGATACACAAAAAATGAATGTCAAGACAGAAAAACACAGCCACACTGAATTTTCTATAATATTGGGCGCTCTTTGTGATAAAACAAATGAACGAAATATTCAACCTCGTTTTCAGGGTCTTCTCGGCTTACAATATAGCGGCCGGTCGGGAGAAGATCCTGGCACACAGTGAACTAAAAAGATCGATGAACTCACATGAACTCTGATTGGTTTAATGTCGGAAGAAAGATGGCGGCTAGATGGCGGCTAGTGAGTAGAGCCTGAGAAGAAGAACAGAATTCGTGTTTAATCATTTTCAAAATTGTAGCTGTTCCGAAAGAAGCAGCCGCAAATTAACAAGCAAAGCAGTCAAAAATAATTCAGCAATAAAAGCAAGGTGACACACGCTAACACCAACCCGGTGTGGCCAACACATCACGCATGCGCGTAACCATTTCACCCGGTATTTATTGCTAAAAATAATTCGCCGTTTTTTCAAGTTGCAAGGGTGATCTATATCAGGCTTTTCACGTACGCTTATTGTGCACCTTAGATCTCTGGAATAGCGATCGCTGGATGTATAAAAGGACATAATGGTGTTTGAAATACGTAACGGTAATGAAGTGATTTTATTTCGTACGTAACTTTACGTTTTGGTTGATTTTGGCGTCTCACAATTGTAATTCCCTAACGCGAGCATTGTTACTGTTGTTCAATGTTTTCACCATGTGAGATTGAGTTACAAATAATAAAATTGTGCAATAGGATTCATAGATTATTTATCTGGTTGTTTTAACAGTTGTTTGTGGCGCTGTTGACTCTGACAGCTGACAGCTGACAGCTGCATTGAAGCGAGTCTGTTAAATACAGGTCACATTCCACTGACAGGTCAAGACAAGAAGTCGCTGCTCCAATAATCAACAACTAAGCCAAAAGTTTTGTTGATTGATTAGCGCTAGGAGACACTTTTGGTGTTGTTTATTTGTCTAGGACTTTTTTTGGTTAGTTTAAAGCATCACACTCCAGTGAGTTTTCATGTACTCCAATAATTGAAGTTGAATTATTCGTTTTCAAAAAATGATTTGAAAATATACGATGTGACGAATTGACTGCGTGCGCAACGGTCTTATTTTTCAAACATGAAAACTGACGACAATTCTTTACTTTACCCCAGTCCCTTTTAATTGCACATCAGCCTGATTTAGCAACAGAACGGGAATGTCAGTTAACGATGGCGCCCGCAGCAAAAATATCCATATTAGGTCACATTAGAGTAGAATCCCAACTATTCTGCGGGCTCTCCTTTCGTCAACTGACGTTCCCTTTCTTTTGCTAAATCAGGCTATTGTGCAATTGTTAGGGACTTGGGTAAAGTAAAAAATTGTTGTCAGTTTTCATATTTGAAGAAGAAGCCCGTCGCACACGCAGCCAATTCGCTTATTGATGTCAATTCGTCACATCGTATCTTTCATAATTCCGCTTCGGAATCTTTAATCACCTCTGGAAAAAAAAAAACATTTCGACGAGTCTCAATAAATGAGGAGACGACTACACAATAGAGAAAGGCACAGAATTCGACTTCTCCTGTCTTCAGCACGTTGTCTTGTGACCGTCTACTTTTGGCGGGGATTTTGTTATTGATCCGGTCCGTGTTTTGTCAATCCGTCCCGGTCCGTGTTTTGTCAATCCGATCCGGGTTTTGCCAACGGCCCATAAAAGCTAATCTTAGGCCTAATTATGATTAAGGTTAGCTTATATGAATTTTTAGCATACTTTATTGTTCCCATTTTTTGAGAACGAATGGTTTTCATGGTCAAGTATTTGTTGATCCCTCCTGCGTGATTTGGTTTTTCGTGCATCTGCTATCTGGCTATTTCTGGGATTAAATTTTTAATTTCACACAGAGTTTGTTTCATTTTTTAACCTTATTTTGGGGTTGAGAGTTTGCTTTGTAAATTTCTCCCCCTCATTTTACGGACTAACCCTAACTTTTGTCCATGATTTTTCCTCAACTCATCATTTTATTCCCCTCAATTAAACTACCTGCTAACTAGTGAATGTTTTTGTTGGTGGAGAGAAACCCCTTCTTGTAAGGAGGATTCTTCTGTCAACACCAATTAAGAAACCCACAAAGGTTGCCAGGTTAACTGCTGCTTCATGTATTACTATTAACCAACCTAATTGTATCTACCAGCAGGGATACATCCTTGGTCCTAGTATAACACTTTGTTGGCCTTGGTGTTCACACTTGACATTACCATGCACACAGATACAATTTGGATTTTATTTTTCTAACTCACTAACTTGATACTAACTCAGAGGCAGCTTTGATGGTTCATTGTCATCGTTATTATTATTACTTTGATTCAATAGATTCTAAATCTATTTATGTTTTTTTATGGGATTATGTAGGGCGATGTCATTTTTCAGTTTTTTAGCTTTAAAATTTAGGGGATTTTTCCTGGATCCACCCAGAGAACAGGTGGTTTTGACACCTGATAGGTTTTTTTTTTCAATCCAAAAGAACGAATAATCTATACACCTGATTGGCTTTTTTCCTGGCTCCATCCATAAGAACGAATGATTTTACTTTCGCAATACACCCTGGATCAGAAGCTACACAATCTCACTTATGTTTCCATTTTTTTCTGGGTCATTGCCCCTTCTTTAGCTTCCTCATTTCGTACTAGTATTTTAAATTGCTTTGGGCATTTCACGATCCATGTTTTCTCATACTGGTTCCCAGATCTACTCCTTCTCACATCTCGTACCCAGGCCATATGTACAGTTTGAGTCGGATTTGAATTATTTTGTTGCAAGCAAGGCTGACGTTTACAGGAGAATTCGCAAAATTTTGGAGCGAGGGGAAATTTTTGTCACCTTTTTCTTCCATGTAAGTAACCAGATATCCTTTTTTTTCTTTATTTTTAACTATAATTTTGCTGTGGAACTTCCATAATACACATGATGAGTTGTGTTTTTGGTAAGTGTTACTTTCCGTTTTTGGTTAATCAACTTGCAAGCTTTGGTGTTAGTCTGTCCATGGTTTTTAGTGTTGGCTTTTGTCGAGGGTTGCGGCTTGTTGTTCTTCTCTTTTTCCCTTCTTGACTCGGCACGAGGGGGTCGGGTAGAGGTCCAGCGCTGGACTAGAAACCCCCTTGCTCGGTTGCGCTCTACCCCTGAAGGTTCGCAGCCATTTAAGGGCCTAATGGTGTCGTAGTCAGCTTGTCTTTATCCTTGGGATTTTTGAATTTGCCTTGTGGAACCTGTGTTTCATATTCCATGGAATTTCTTTAGTATTTTCCATAGAAGATTTAAGTGTAAAGATTTTTCATCTTTATTGTTCCCATTTCTGGAGAACGAATGGTTTTCATGGTCAAGTATTTGTTGATCTCTCCTGCGTGATTTGGTTTTTCGTGCATCTGCTATCTGGCTGT
>NC_090880.1:31485248-31487748 GCF_036669935.1 Montipora foliosa | reverse complement strand
ATACGAGATTTGCTGTCTTCCAGTTTATCACCATTCGTATCACTGAGGTCATCTTGTTTGACTTGAATGAACTTTTGTGCTGCCAAGCAATGAAGGATGGCACTTGAATTAGGATCCTCAACGGTATCAGTGGTTATCGATGTGGTTGGGGTTGGAAAGGTGATCAAATGTTCCATTCTTTCGTGCTGGCTCAAAGTACCTTGAAGTCTCACAACGGATTCACCATCTTGACTCGCATTTTCAGACGACTTCAGAAGGCCATAAATCACTAGTCTGTCGCCACTGAAGAGTGGAGAAAGAGTGGAGGGGATCTGCTGCACCACCCAGCCTTGTGGTAAGTCCCAGGTCACACTCACATCTGTGATAACAGGCTGAAGAGCTCTCTTTAAGGCCTTGATAACCTGACGAAAGAAAATCATTCTCTTGTTGACAGCGAATGAAAGTGTTGAGGAAATAACTCATGAGGCATCCTGATGTTTACTTCACACTAGCTATTCTTTATTGGAGGGATGGGGTGGGGCTAGGATCACATTTTACGGGAAAAATATACGGTCATTTCACACTTGACGAACAATAAAATGCTCTCTTTACTTTTCGGAAGAAACTACACGATAATAGACGATTTTGTTTTTCATTATATCTCATCGAAGCGTCGTGAATTATATTTCGAGAAACTACAGCAGAAGACAAACGATAATGCACAATTTTATTACTTGACAAGAGTGAAGTGCGTGCTCTGATTGGTCAATTGCCCATGAGTGACTGGTTATCATGAAAACACTGGCGCGAGCGCCGGGAAAAAATTGCCTTTCCGCAAACTAAAATAATGACCGACCAGTCTCCGGCCGTAAATGCAGAAATTTTGACTACGATCATTTCATTTTTCATTTCATTTCATTTAATTTGCCATTAACCACATAAAAGAAAAAAAGATCAAAAAATTAAAGATCAAAGAATACACGTCGAATTGACCAGGGACGGACCTGAATTTAAGGCAGGGGAGTAAGTACAAGACATGATTCAAGTTCTAAAATATTTATGATTAAGAGGTTGACAATAATATAATTGTTTGCTTTGTGGCTCCAGCTCAAGGCGAGGCTACTTTTTAGAGCAATACACTTTGGTGGCTGTGCAATGCATTCTACTCGGAAAGGCAATGTACCATGGTAAAAAGCTACCAAAGCCATAAACATCGAGATTTGCATCGATTTGTCAAAAATTCTTGTTATGTTTCTACTTGTTCACAACAGCACAAGACACTGATGACAATGATGACAAGTTTTGTGCTTTTGTTACTATTTTGTACCTTTGCCTTCAGACGATCATCATGATCTGTGACAAACTCAGCTGTTCCCTTCCCTGCTCTGGCCAAGCCTCTTATTAGTGCAGTGGATGCTCCTGAGCCAATTCCAAAAGTGAAGCATCTGCAAGAATGGAAATTTATTTAAAAAAAAAAAAAAAGTACATTAACAAAATGGGAGTGAGCAGAAGTGGACGGTTGAGGTTTTATCATGACTCAAATGCCCACAACCCTCAACTTGTTCTCCTAAATAGCCAGACTTGACATATTTGGGTTTCACTTCTATACAGCTAAAATCTCCCCGTCCCACTTATCCCTCCACAGCCTTTCTCAAATGAATTGATCTTAACAAGCATAACGTACAGGAGAAGGCTAAATCTGAATGTAGAACTTTTGGCTCTTCTAGCAGGGGTATATTATTTTTGCCTTATTTTGATAAACATTTTTAGCAGGAACACCAATAAATAGATGAGAATTGGATCATTGATGAGCTAGTTAGTATAATTATGGCAATTTCCTGGAAAATTTATTAGTGATCCTATACTAACAGCTAGGGATCCCGAGGCCTTGGAAAAACAAATTCGAGGATTTGGAAGCGGATTAAATATGTAGTCTATTAATTCTACAATTTCTCAACTTCTGAAGCTAGACTAACGTTCAAAAAAAGAAAATATCTTACCTTGTCGTACTGGAATGATTTTTCACCAATTGCAGCACTTCAGCGGTATTTCCAACGCCACCATCGCTTAAAACGAACAGCTGCCTTGGGTGACCTTTCACTGGTGGCTGGGAAAACACCCACTGTAGAGGTTGCAGGATTTCTGTTCCACCAAGATCAGCCTCCAGCGACTGGGCTAAGTCAGTTGCTTTCTTCAGATTTTCGTCATCATACAGCTGACTCTTTTTAAACAAGGTTGTGAAACTGCTGCCAAATCCCACCACATTGAAATAACAACCATCGGGCAAGCTCTTAAGAAATAAAAGCAGCGTATCTCTTGCACTTTTGATTCGGCTTCCGTCCATGCTTCCACTGCGATCGATCACAAACACGAACTCGCCTATTTCAGACGATTCAGGATTTTTAAATTCAGGATAGAGATTTAGCATCACAACTGGACTTGCCATAAATCCTTCTTTGTCTTCTCTATCTTTTATTTTGATGCCATTTTCGACGATTGCTTGTGGTTTGAAGGGTTCCTT
>NC_090880.1:31470248-31480248 GCF_036669935.1 Montipora foliosa | reverse complement strand
TCAAACATTGGTCCATATGTCTCTTAGAAATTCACTTCTAGAAGTATTTTCAAACTCTTAACTGAATTACAATAATTGTTGTTTGTTAACTACTGGCATTAATACACTATATTGTAATGAATACACTTTAACAAATATTGAAACCATGTGTGGAACACCAGTTAACAGCAAATAGTCATTTGTTCGCTCAGAACATCTTACAGAACTGTATAGATTATTTCCAGTAACCAAAATATTGTTCAAAGTAGAGTTATCAAAGTAGAATTGTTCAAAGTAGAATTATCTTGTATTTGATGGTATATAATAGCAGTAAGTGACATTGCTACACATTGCTTACCAGCATTCACACCAAAGATTGCTTCATTTCCTTGACTAGAGTCAGTGGACACAGTGGTTGCTAGATCAATGATATCAAATATTGTAGGACCTGGATTTTCCCCCACATCATCACCTGTATTTTTAGGTATTGCGAATGCTGTGTGTACCATCAATGTTTATTACTGCTACTCCAGTAGATGCTGCTAGTAACACTGTTGGATTCTCAGGATTCATTGGAGCATGTCTATAGATTTTTACTACAGTGTGGTAAATTGTTTTGATCAAATGGCTTTTCCCAGCACTACCTGACCTCCAGTTATAAATAAATAAACTGGTTCAACATTTTGAGACTCCAGGCTGTTGAGGTCCGTGAAAGCACCCTGTTGAAAGCTTTGCATTGCATTTTTAACTATTTAATGATCTAACTGATTCACGTAATTGGTCATCAGATATTCCTCTTGGCTGTTTATACATTGTTATTGCTGATGGACTGTGATTTCCAGTAGTTTGGGAATTTGCACCAAGCTCTGAGGGTACTTGTTCATTGAACATCTACTGATGATTCATCTTAGAATTCTAGTTGAATTTCAGCATTCTCCTGATCATTTATAAGATCGTATGAATAAATGACAGTGTCATGCTTGTTTTTTTAGCTATTCTAGTGCTTCTGTTACTAGTAAATAGCGGATAGAGATGCTGTAGTGTGCACCAAAAGTTGTCTAAAGTGTGCAAATTGCAATAAGAGAAAGATTAGCGGCAAGTCATCAATGTAAAATTCTAAACAGGGCCTGAAATTTGAAGCATACTGAAGAAACCCATTTCACTGCTGCATTGTGGCAAATTTTCAACCAATCACGCATGGACGCATGGTGGGCTGAATCCAGTTAAACTAAGCATAAGACCCCAAGTACGCATTGCGGACCTATTTTTTGCCAACTATCAGTTTGCAAAGTGAGGTATATGTTTTTGGGTGTTATAGTCACTGATAAAATTTTAAAGAAGGACGGAGTAAGAAAGACTTTTAAATGCCGAGTTTCTGGAGTCAAAATTAAAGAGATGCACTGATGCCAGGGGACAATTCATAGGGCATATTAAAGACGGCATGGTTTTCACTTGGCGCATTTCTAAGATACCTTAACATGACTAACAGCAACTGTGAGAGCTCAGCCCGCTGTTCCTCTTGTCCAATTCTTGACAACATTTTTAGTAGTTTTCTTTTTCTCTTAATTGCTTTCTGTAGCTTATAAGATATTTCCCCCTTTTTTCAACTGTAATGTTATGGAACAACTTCTGTGTAATAAGTAGGCAGACCCAGGGAGGGGTTTCACCTAATCTTTATTTAAATACAATATAAACCCATTAATTAATTAAAAACAGAACTCCGATTTTAATAAAAATAGCCCACCTTTAGTTACTCAGATTGGTAGAGGGAAACCTTATCTTTTCATAGTGTCATTTTCATATTTATTCCAAATATGTCATTTTATGAAGTGCACATACAAATTATGTGACCAATCGTGGCTTTTGCATTGCGTCTGGATGAGGTTTGTCACTTCCGTAATACTGAAGCCCAAAGAGCAGTCTTCAAATCTTCATAACTTTGCCGATCGTCAAAAGTTAGATTGTCGTGCCACAGGATGCGACAGAAGCCATTCATTCAAAGTTTGTCTTTGAAAGAAACGATGAGAAACGCTTATTTCAATAGCAACCATTGTCTTGAGAGAAATCCGCTCTGCGAAATTGCGAAATCGGAAGAGGAAAAAATTACCCTTCTGACACAATTCCGGACTCATCTTTAAGAAAGTCCATGTGCCAAGTTTCCATCTTTCCTTGGCATGAATATAAGTTTACACTGACACGTAAATAAAATTAACTACTATACAAAGAAATTTGCAATTGGACGACTCTCCTTGAAACCGCTGGAGAACTCGTTTTACGGCCCGATATGAAATGTTAATAACACGTAACCGTCCTGCAAGTCTTACAGCAAGCTTTCTGGTAATACGATAAACAGCAGTATCCTACATGCTTAACCATTGGACAGTAAGCAATCGCACTGCTGTCTTCGCATTTCGCAACAGGAGGGGTGGTTGGTTCTGTGGACGCAAAAAATTGAGAAACTGATAAAATTACCTGGAATGAAATTGCTTAGATTCAATGAGTGATGGAGAGGTTATGATTTCAGTGTCATAAGACTGGAGCCAACTGTGAAGTGATTACTCTAAACGATAACTAAAGACGTTCGTGGGAAAGCACATGATTCTAGCAGACTATATGCAAAACAAAAATGTGGTTTAGTATTGGAGCCTCCCATTGAGGGGAAAGGTACAAAAAATGTTACAAACGGACAATAGAGACAATAAAAACACTTTTCTCATGCAATAAAAAAAAACTTTATTACCAGTATTAAGATAAATTTACTCCCCAACTTTCTACATGGCGCGCTCTTCGATGATCCACGAGTTTTAATAGTCTTTATCGTTGGCCCATTCTAACATTCTGATTGATATAGCGTAAAACAAAAGTTGTGGCTTTGAGCTCAAAAGGAAGAGTTAGACAATTGGTTTGTCTAAGCTCGGAAACGCTTGGAGATCTTTTTCATTTCCAAATAAAATTATCGACGAAGAGAAAAATTGAGGAAAGGGAAAAAAAAGAACGAGAAAGGAGATAAGAAACCAAAATGCTTAATGCCATCCAATTCCATCTCAGAGGCCAATTGACTCCACTCACACAGTGACACTTTCGGTTACTACCAGAGTCGCATACATAGAAAAAGCCCCTGGAATTTTAAATGGAGTAAACGCATTTGTGATTTTTCAAATTATGAAACAAACAAGTTGCCTCACCTTCTTTCTTGATGACATTCAAATTCACCCTGGCATTATTTGCACCGTAGTCGTGGTAAGCTCGGCATTTATAGTACCCACTGTCTGAAGTCTGTACTTTTGATATGACCAACTCCGTATCGGTGACCTGGACTCTATTTTGACTGGTTAGAAGATTCTCACCCTTGTACCACTCAACTGTTGGTTTTGGCACACCAGCTGCGACGCACGTGACCTTGACGTCTTCCTCAGAATTCACCGCTATGTTAGTCGGCGATACAGAGACGGAGATGGGGGCTATTACAGACAAACGCGCTCTTCTGTTGTCCATGGGACCAACCCAATTTGTAGATGTGCACGTATAAATGTCATCATCATCCTCTGTGATATCAGAAATTTTCAAATCGCCATTAGAAAGGATTTGTATCCGCGAAGAATCCAAACTCGAAACTGGTATTTTGCCCTTTCTCCATGTGTAGACTGGCTTTGGGTATCCTGTGGCTCTGCAGCGGAAAAGAACTTCTGTGCCCTTGTATGCCACTGAAAGCGTCCAAAAATGATACAAAAAAAAAAGAATGTCAAGACAGAAAAACACAGCCACACTGAATTTTGTATAATATTGGGCGCTACCTGTATTTGTGATAAAACAAATGAACGAAGTATTCAACCTCGTTCCCAGGGTCTTCTCGGCTTTCAATATGGCGGCGGGTCGGGAGAAGACCCTGGCACACAGGAAAGATCGTTGATTGGTGTTTTTCTCACATGAACTCTGATTGGTTTAATGTCGAAAGAAAGATGACGGCTAGAAGGCGGCTAGTGAGGAGAGCCTGAGAAGAACAGAATTCGTGTTTAATCATTTTCAAAATTGTAGCTGTTCCGTAAGAAGCAGCCGCAAAAATAATTCGCCGTTTTTTCACGTTGCTCGGTGATCTATATCAGGCTTTTCAAGTACGTTTATTGTGCACCTTAGACCTCTGGAATAGCGGTCACTGGATGTATAAAAGGACATAATAGTGTTTGAAATACGTATCGGTAATGAAGTGATTTTATTTCGTACGTACCCGCTTTACGGTTTGGTTGATTTTGGCGTCTCACAATTGTAATTCCCTAACGCGAACATTGTTACTGTTGTTCAATGTTTTCACCATGTCAGATTGCGTTACAAATAATAAAATTGTGCAATAGGGTTCATAGATTATTGATCTGGTTGTTTTCGCAGTTGTTTGTGGCGCTGATGACTCGTGTGACAGCTGCAATGATGGCGGGTCTGTTAAATACAGGTCACATTCCACAGGTCAAGAATACTAAGCCAAAAGTTTCCCCGAGACCTGAAACAACATTTTTTGTTGAGTGATTAGTGCTAGGAGACACTTTTGGCGTTGTTTATTTTTCTGCAGCACAGTGACATGTACACTCAACTATGGAATGTGACCTGTGTTTTATTTTAATAGACCTGCAGCTGCAGTAATCCATATTCTTTCCCATATCACACTCTTCAGCTAGTGGTGCACAGAGAGATTTAGCTACTGTAGGTCGGCTTTCATCATTGCCTTTTACTTTCATTAATAAAAATATTAATCTCTTCACCCCAAATAAAAACGGCAGGTACAAAACACAGGTCACAGGTCACAGGTCGTTGTTTTCCCAATACAGACCGTATACGAAACATTCATAAAAGTTAACCTTAGGGCTAAAAACTTTTGTTTAGGTCTAATTAGGCCTAAGATTAGGTTTTATGCAATATAAACTATATATTACGGAAGACAGTGAACACACCTTCGTGACTAAATAGCTACAACCAAAGCTTTCATTAAACCTTACCTCAATGGATTTTACGGTAATCAAACGTCTGTGATGTTACGGGTGAAACTGTGAGCAATGGCTGTTTCTAAGCTGTTTACTGAAAAGCCACAGCCCCGAGAAATAATAGCCGTATATAAACTTGCATTGGTTTAAAGTAACATGATATGAAAAGAAAAGCAAGATTTCTCTGTCATCCATCCGCGATGGACGAATTTGATCACGTGATCTGCTGTGTGCCAGGAAAAACCTTAAATAACAATGACCACAACCAGGTTTTCTGAGCCCGCGAGACTGAGCACCCCCAGCAAACCATTATTATAACGAAAACCGCTGGTCAGCAATCTGGTTCTGGTCATTGCTGTCTTAAGTCGTGTGCCAGGGTCTTCTCCCGACTCGCCACCATATTGAAAGCCGAGAAGACCCTGGGAACGAGCTTGCGAAATATTATTATCATGGTTACATATGATAACCGAGATATGGTCAGATAATAAACGTTCTCCTTCCTCGAAAGCAATTGCTGTATAAAAGAAGAAGAGCAACTGAACAAAAGAAAGAAAGAGAGAAGAAGAGAAATAAATAAATAAAGAAATGAATAAAAAAATATATCAATTTGTCCAGCATAAACTTACTTGTATCTTCTGGTGGTTCAGTTATTTTAGCAGCTATAACTCTTCGCACAGTTGTTGATATAACGGTACTGGCGGAAGCAGTCGTCGCGAGGGCTGGTGTAGTGCTGCTTTCTATCGAAGGAGGTTGTGTGCTAAGTGTCTCAGTGGTGGGAAGTTGTGAACTAATGCTTTCAGTGAAATGACGGGGGCGTTGGGTGGAAGGTTGAGTACTACCAATTTTAGTAGTGGGAGCTTGGGTACTGATAGTTTCAGTGGTGGAAGCTTGGGTACTAATAATTTCAGCGGTGGACAGTTGGGTACTTGTGATCTCAGTGGTGGGAGCTTGGGAACTACTAGTTTCAGCGGTGGGAGCTTGGGTACTACTAGTTTCCGTGGAGGGAGCTTGGGTACTAATAGTTTCAGTAGTGGACAATTGCGTTTTAATGGTCTTAGTGGTAACGAGGGATTGGGAACCAATGGTCCCATCGGTGGTAATGACTTCAGTGGTACGAGGTTGGGTGATAATTGTTTCAGTGGGGAGAACAGTGATGTCATTGTTTTGTAAGATCGTTGCCAGAGCTTTAGTTGTATGAACTGAAGGAACTTCCGTTGTAGTCGTCTCTTTGACCTGCTCCGTCTCCGTCTTTTCGGTTCGTATTGATACAGTCGTTGCTTTTGCAGTTGTTGTTTTTTCTTCTTTTTTTGCTTCAGTTGTTATTGCTATTGCTACTTTCGTTGTTGATGTCTTTTCTTTTGCTGTTGTACGTATTTGTTGACTTGTTGTAGTCGATGGAGCTGGCGTTGAGGTGCCTGTTATTGTTGACTCTTCTGTTGATGTTGCTTCAGTTGTAGTTGTTGCTGTTGGATGTGCTGTTATTTCTTTTTCTTTGGCTTCTGTTGCTTCTGCAGCCTTGGTTGTTGCCGATGTTGCTACGAGGACGTCAGTGCTAGCAGCTGTCGTCTGCAGCTTTGTGGTTTGCGTCGGTGACGTACCTGAAGTTGTGGGAACTGCAGGAAAAATAAAATGACAATCAGTCACAAAACGTCGAAACTCTAGCAACGTAAAGTCAAAACAAATACCTAATAATTGTCATTTGACATGGATGATAAAGAAGTGTAGCTGACATTGTTGCTGCACACTGTGTCGCACACTGCTGTCCGAAGAGGCTGCAAGGTCCTGTGATTAGGGTGTTAGATTACCATGCGCGCGCTTGCTTCAGGCTCACACCCGGCCCTGCTGATCTGACCGCCGGCTCGATTTGACTTCAAA
This sequence comes from Montipora foliosa, assembly GCF_036669935.1. NCBI lineage: Eukaryota > Metazoa > Cnidaria > Anthozoa > Scleractinia > Acroporidae > Montipora > Montipora foliosa. The sequence continues at coordinate 31,473,424 of NC_090880.1, read as the reverse complement.
GTCGCGAATTTAACTCTACCACGCTTTGCACATTGCCAGTTGGCTTCCTCCTCCTAGGTTGCATTTTTAACTATGTTGTACTTTATCGTGGAGCAAGGTTGGCGCACTCGCCTCACACTAACGTCGTGCGGTTTCAGTTCCTAGCCTCGGCATACTGCGTGGGTTGAGTTTGTTGGTTCTCTTCTCTGCCTAGTGAGGTTTTTTTTTTTTTCGGGTATTCCGGTTAACCAACATTTGATTTGTTCTGTCTCTTCAATTAGCACGTATGCTCCGCCGTAGGTTAATCTTTGCTGACGTCATTGTTTACATTTTGTCTCATTAACATGCGAGTTTGTTGACAGAAGGCATCAAGCTATTTACAAATTGACTTCAAAATGTTAAATAACTTGTTAAACTTAGTGAAATGTCCAATTTTAAGCCTTTTAGCTTTTATAACGAGCGAATTATTACATGTCGTCATCAAAAACTGATAAATTCTTGGGTGGCAAAGGCGCTAATGAGCCCGTACATCTTTGTGAAATTACCAGAGATTATCTGGTAAATTGCGCTCAGAGTTTCAAATTCATTATGCGATGGACTTACTTTCAACATTCAGTAATGATTTTTCGGTTAATAGCATAAAAAAAAAAAAGACGGGCTTGTGCTAATGAGACAAAAAATGTAGACAAAGATTTCCCTATACAGTCAACTCTCTCTAAGACGGACACCATCGGGACCGGCCTCAGCTGTCCGTCTTAGAGAGGTGTCCAGCTTATAAAGAGTCGACGTAGCATGACTCCAGGAAATTTAAGATAATAATGCTGAACCTGTGCACAGTGAATACGCGTCTGTTTAAAGTTTGTTTTAAGTTATTTGCTTGAACGAAACCTACCTGTTTTAGATTACAATACAATTCGGTTGACACCTCCAAGTTATTTTTTGAATGGGGCAATGACTGATTTAATTTTAACTTGTACTGTATGTATTCCGGCGACAAGATAAGAGCTGTCAATTAAACGTCTGGTGTTAAAAAGAGTCAAGTACAAGAATTTTTCTTCCCTAAATCGTAATTTGCGGTCACATTCAGCACCTCACAAGTGTCCGTTGACGATTTCAAAGTGTCCGTTGTCCGTCTTATGGAGGTGTCCGTCTTATGGAGAGTTTGGTTATAGTAAAATGACTAAGAAACGGCCGGCACCAGCACCAGGTGTCCGTCTTACAGAGGCGTCCTTTAAGAGAGAGTTGACTGTATATACCAAAATGAATCACGAGGATGCAAAATAGGAGAGCAGATTCCCCATATTTGGCCCTTTGGCCTTATTCCAATGAAAATTATTTGTCCCGCATCATACTGTGTGGTTACTTCAAAGACGACACCTTATTGGTCAGTTGATGACCAATAAGAACAGACAAAGATAACTTTCGCAGCACTGTCGCGGCCTAAAAATAACTTTTAGAGAATTATCATGGGGCACAGGGATTCGCTCTCTTACTTCACATTCTCTTCCTTAAGAAAATTTATTATTATTATTATTATTATTATTATTATTATTATTATTATCTGATATTATATGATATTCTTGGCTTTCACATGACGTCACAGCGGCCATGTTAGAGTCTTGACCCAATCCTCCGGGAAGTCTATTGTTATGCAAACTTTTACTTTTGTTTTCTTTGAAAAACGTATCTTTTGATCACTTGATTGAAAGCCAAGAATTGAAGTGGAGTGCCAGCGAATCTGCTTGATATCTCAGTGTACTTGCATTTATTCCATTAAAAACAAAACGGATCAAGAATTCGGTCAAGCGCGCAACAGCTTTTCCAAATGCTCAGTCATAACAAACTCTGCCATGTCAACCTTTTTGCTAACCTTTACATTCTTCTTCAAAACATTGTTCCTCAGTGATGGGCTTGTCTATGGCTTTACACCATTTTTCCTCTGGGTCTTCCTTAGAGTCAGCAAAACATTTGACACCTCGTCTCCTGATTCCCATACCGCAGGTCTTGGAACACTGTGAAAACAATTTGACAAAAAAAAAATAATTTGACCATAAAATCTAATAACCTCTTTTTATTTGAAAAAAACGACATTCTCTTGAATCAGGAGCCCATCACAGATGGGCTCCTGCTTGAATGTCTCACGGCATTTCAAGGCGTAGAAATGATGATAGATGGAACCTCAATTTATCAACTCAGTCTCGCCACCAGAGCCTCGGGTCGACCCAAGGCTCTGGGAAACTCTATTTAGGGGAACATGGGCCGTAGGGTTCTTATAGCAAAAATTTAGCTATTTGAACCTTACTGCGCCTGCTCACTCCTCGTGCTAACACGAATGCACCAATTTGAGACGCTTTTGATTGTTCTTCACGAAAACCAATGAGAAGACACTTTGTTTCAGGGTTCCCCAGAGCTCTTTTCTCTTTCAGTCAAGAAAAGACCTCTGGGGTCGAGATTGTTCTCAACTTAGATCTGAGTGCGTCACTGCCGTGGGTTAGAAAACCCTTTGACTTAGAGCCGTTTAATAATATGACAATAGGCCACGTTCGATATATCAATATTCACAAACGGCTACGAGGCTTTATTGTTAAATTTGAATATTGTTTTGTTTAGAAATCTCGCTTAAGACTTGTGACACAAAGAAAACAGAACTGAGAAGTGAAATTTGACCATAGAGCTTCTTAGCCATTCCTGAATATTGATATATCTAACTCGGCCTATTGAAGGGAAATCCCAATGATTGACAGTTCCTTACCGATTCCCAGGGGTAAATGTACCAACCAGCCTGACAGGGCTTTTCAGAACATTTTTGCAGTTGATTCATTTTCATTTCCTTGCGGCATTGATCATTGGACAGAATCCTGAGCATTTTGGCTGCTTCCCTTTTTGCACAAACCACATTCCGCATCTGCATACCAACACCACACGTTGCTGTGCACTAACAAATGGAAAACAAGACAAATATTCGAATTCATCATACTGAAAATGTCATTAAAGAATTATATATATCTGGATCGTTTTCTTGACAAGTCATGGTGAATATGATAGTGAACGTGACTAAAAAACAGACTCTGGAAAATCAGTCTTTATTTTTGTTGCTACATTCCGCATCTGTACGGCACTAACCACATGCACGCTTTGCTGACCTATTTCCGTTATCTCACCTTACTCCACTGTGATGCATGCCACATTGCCGGACA
>NC_090880.1:31445248-31465248 GCF_036669935.1 Montipora foliosa | reverse complement strand
AATCGAACGCACCCTTAATTTATGCATTGGTCAGCGGTCGGTCATGCCAGCATGTTTTTTCTTCTATTTATCTTAGATTACCAACTCTTTATTGCAAACTTTAATCATTTTAATTATTTAATTATGTAACTCAGCAAGATTAGCTTTTCAGTTATTTTGAGAAACTTTTACCCATTACTGTTCCCGCTATATATTTGTAAATCGTTTTTTCCACTTAAACAAGATAATAAAGTTGTCATTGTTATGCGAGTTTGCACAGTGCTTTGTACACGTTTCTCAAAGTGTCCTCTATATGACATTTCGCAAGAATAGTAATTTGTGATTTAAACAACCTACATTTTCATACCTCACATCTGCCATCCACACAAATATCATACGAGTCCATACTACATTTTGTTCCATCCACGACTTTATCTGCCAAACTGTAGAAGAAAAAATGCCCTTTCGGCATACAGTTGAGGGAGCACCGATCGTCCTCTAAAAACCGAGAAGAAATGGATCTGAGAATATTAAATTTACATGCGGGAGTATTGCAAAGACTTGACTAGACTGGAGAATGGATTGATCGTCTTTTATCGTTTTCTTCAGAGAAGAGAATCAGATTATGCTTAAAAAATGAGAACTGACCAAGCGATGAGTGGAGCGGGATAATTAAAATCTAATTCATCGACATCATCAACATGAATCGCCATCGTCATCGTCATCGTCATCGTCATCGTCATCATCATCATCATCATCATCATCATCATCATCATCGTCAACATCACCATCGTCGTCATCGTCACCGTCATCACTAAAGACTTACATTACCTTTGGGGTTTTAGAGCTGGCATTCACGTACCTACAAAAAACCAGCATACAGCCGATTCCAGCTGGCGGTAAGCTGTGCTCCAAGGTCACACATGGACCGTATAGCGGCTGCCAGAGGCGCCATTGTATGCTTTCGGTTCGACCTTGTTGAGCTGCGTCGTTGCTGTACTTTGCGACGGCGATTAGCAGCGACAATTATTATATTATTATTATACAATTGCGACACTATCACACTGGGGAAGTAGTTCCTACTCCTTACGAACAGAGTATGTGGGTTCTTAAATAATTTATTAACATTTAAAGCGACATGAAACAGAGCCAGCCGTTTCTGGTCCTCATCTTAGAAGGGCAGTAACAGAAATTTTTTTCAGGAGGTTCAAAAACCTCTTGTGGATACCATTACGGAGGTAACAGTTCCTCTTCGATTTCTATTTTAGAACCTCCATGTTGGTCCAGGAAAGAATCAAACCCAGGACCGGCCTTCCGCTATCCTACAAGATATGACTCCAGTGCTTTAGAGGTAACCTTACTAGGTATATATGGCATCCACTTGTATTTTATTCCGTCAACTGTCTGATTGTTGTAAACTTCACACTGCTCTAAGCGGAAATCTCTTGAATCTTCTGGGCAGTCCTAGATTTAAAGCAGCAGAAACAATGCGTTAGTTGACACTTTTGATGAAGAACTTGTTACGGCTGCTCCCTTAGAACTCAGGAGACTGTAAGAACGCGCCTTCAATTTAATTTCCGTTATTCCCTCAGAAAACTGGAATTTGAATGACAGCAAAGTGGCCAGTACCTTGTTTTTCTAACCAGACCTTTTCATTGTTTGAATTAAGAATGATGCTGTAAAGATAGCTGGCGTATATTTCCGCATTAACAGCAAAGAACTTTGAATCAAAACGAGATCATTGGTAGTCTTGCTTTCACTCTCAGGCCCTGTAACTCCCCTGAAATGAAGCAATTGCGAATGTGGGAGGCGCGGTGGCCTCATGGTTAGTGCGCTCGACACCGGATCGAGTGGTCCGGGTTCGGGGCCTAGCCGGGGACTTTGTGTTGTGTTCTTGGGCAAGACACTTTACTCTCACGGTACCTTTCTCCACCCAGGTGTATAAATGGGTACCGGCGTAATGCTGGGGTAACCCTGCGATGGACTAGCATCCCATCCAGGGGGAAGTATAAATACTCCTAGTCGCTTCATGCTACGGAAACCGGAGATAAGCGCCGGTCTGATGAGCCTGCTAGGCTCGTAAGCAGTGACTTTACCTTATATTACGGAAAACTTGTCCGTCGTTTAACCTGTATAACCTGCGTGGCAGGCGGGATCAATGTGCACCTGCGAGATATGCAGGAGGCGAAGAAAGAGTACAGAAGCGTCCAGTGCTAGTTAACAATTAGACCCCTAGCCCGCAAGGGCTATGGGTCAATAGCCCATCGCCTCATGGGCTATTGACCCGTGGCCCTTGAGGGCGAAGGGTCTAATTGTTTTAGTATCACCCAACTAGTCGGACAGAAAAAGGCAATAATAAAGTTAGCAAATGCAAGTTGAAGAAATATTTGTTTGGGAATAAAACGAAAGAAAGCGTCACGCTTTTTGCTACTCGAGGACTATTACTAATAGTCCTCTTTTAACCGCTAAAACAGTTGTTTATATGGAAGAAATACTGACCTGATAATTACATGTTCTATCAATTCGTTTTCTGCCTTTGCAATAATCTTCTGGTCTGCATGAGAAAAAAAATAAGAGAAATTTCAATAATAACAATATACACCGTAAATATCAAAAGTTAAATCATAGAAAAGTGTTGAGGCCAAAACAAATGCAGAGTGGGAAATTGTTTGTCGGGCGGAAAAGAGAGGAACAAATCAATATAATGGTATGTGTGTGTCTTAATTAGTTTACCGCTAAAGCCTATTTAAGAGAAATTTGCAAAATGTATATGAAATATTATCTGATAATTACATATACTAATACAGTTGTATCACTCACTTTTCCTTTTCCAAACATTCTCGTTCTTGAAAGGAAACTCCAACGCCACATGTTCGAGAGCAAGGACTCCACTCGCTCCAGGGCCCCCACTTGTCGTGCTCTTTAGGCTACAACAAGGGATAAAAACAACCTAAGTACTTGTTTGCGAGAAAAAGGCTAACCAAGCCTCGTTTGGGAACTAATTCATCGACTGACTTTATCTATCCTGTGAAAGGAACGCGCGCAACACTAGTCAACACTTGTTTATGGCAGGCACTTTCAATGAGGACTAAGGGAAAATGGATTTATCATTAGGTTTGAAGACAGACCACCTAACTTCTGAAATACTGACCTTGACTTAACATGAAACAAAAAAAGGGTTTTTCCGAAAGCTTTCGGTGCTTTGATCTCTGGCTCATAGGTATCATGCAGCAATTTCTCCTAACTGGATTACAGTAGAAAACTTATATGTATTAGAAATTTGACAATTTATCCCGTTAAGAGGTAAAGATGGGGCGAAATTATGAATCGCCTTCAACGAAACAACCGACGAGTCGTTGCACGCAGCAAGCTTCCCGCTAAACCAGTGTAATTACCATAGTAACCCACTGAATTTTGGTCACACTTGATTAACGAAGGCCAGTTCCGCAAACCCTGTTGAACAACCTTGGATCCCCGAGACGCTAATCTTCAGTTGCGGACATTTCGTTTGGTGGATAAAAAAATAAAGATTTAAAGATTTACAGGAAACGACAGGATGAAATTTGGGTTTAATTTCGCCAAAAATCAAAGGTCATGGCTCACGCCTGTTAGCTAAATTGTCGAGCAACTACTCAAAAGAGAGAGACAAGGCAGAATAAAGGGTCTTCATCGTTTTATGAAGCAGCACACCGTTCCACGTGATCGGTAAAATCAGCCTTTTATTGGGGGGCGTCTCTTGACATTAAGACTGTGAAGAAAGATCTCAACAAAAGGAGCCAAACAGAAGATAGAAACGAAACCTGAAGTTGACCGAGCATTTTTCGGAACTAACAAAACGATAACAGTGGAAAAATAGTCATAAAGCTCGTTTAGATTCAAGCGTGAATATCACGCTGTCTTTATTTAGTAAACACCTGTAATAATAATGCCGGCTTTACACCCTCTCTGAATCGACGGATTTTCTTTAAGAAGATCTCCCTTCAGATGGATTAAATTCAAAGATTTCTGTGGGTGGAGCACAAGCCTCTATGATTCTCTTGCGGTATAAGAGCTTATTAAATTTTTCACAATCAGAAGATATATATTTCGTTTCTCTAACGAACGTGCTTTTTCTAGTGTGTCGTAAAATAAACACCCCAATTTAGGAATAAACAGTGATCCATTGTATAAATAACAAGTAGACATGATCTTCTAAGGATTTATTGGATTAGGTAAAGGCAAAAGGATTTAACGCAAAAAGGGACCATAATGAATCATTCATTAGAGAGGGATCCGCGCAATAATTATACCTTATGATAATATTCTGGATTACATGAAGACGAAAGGTTGCCAACATTTCTCCGTAGAATCAGTACACTAAAGGCTAGAAATATAACTTCTTGCAATAGTGCCCTTTCTTAGGAGGGTGCAAGTAGTCTTGAACAGAGGCTCTCTCTCTTGAGGATAATACAATGAAGAAAAATTCCCGCAAAAAAAAAAGAGGATTAGGTAAATGAGTTTGGAAGAAGGTTCAACACATCCAGAACCAAAAAAATGTTCCATTTTGAACGTAGATAACTTAACGAGTGAATGGACAAAATCCAAAGAGCAAAATGAACCCAGTATTCGACCTTCACATAGTACGGAAGCAGGGAAACTAATGCAAGGAAGATGGGAGCAAAACCCCAGGATATTGAAGCAATGCAGTAGAAGTAGCGAGGGAAGTTGACCAGGTATGCGAAAGCACCACTTACAGGGCGAGTTTGAAATTATTATAACTTGCATGGGCGAAATTCCCGGAGAGATCAACGCCAATCCAATAATTATAAACACGTGTGATTAATCCCCTGGGATGAGCATTTTGACGTATTGGTAGCCTTGCAGAAACATGACACTTTTGTAAAAGGAAAAACATTGAGAATTTCATTGAACTTGTCGAAGATCGTCACTTTATGATGCTGATTTTTTTGGGACCAACGACCTATTCCTCTTTTTCTCCGTCACGAATAAAAGTAAAACGTACACCTTAGTCTACAAATTCCTGTCAAATTCTACAAAGATCTCGAGGCACCCACTGTAACTTTGTACAGATTATATTATCGAAGTCCTTTGTCAATCGCTTTCCTCTCTATTGGCTTATTTACTCTCGAATAGCGTGCAAAAAGGTGTAAAGACTTATAGGGAACCTGCAGGGAATGACACAAATTCTATCGCCCAACAAAAGTTAAAAAAAAACATTTATCTTGCCATCGTCTAAACTTTCATTGATCTTTGACAAAATGATCAGTGTACCGATTATAATTGAGTTGCGATGACCTAATTACACTCAATCTTAATTTCTAGCCAATTTGTAACAATTGCACTCAGGTTAATTTTGGTTAACGGTAAATTGTAAGACATACTGCGGCTGGCTAAAGCCTTTGACTCCCACATAAAATGGATTTTTGTTTCTGCCATCTAAGGTCAAGGAGGCCCTCAGGGATCCATTTTAACGCGACCAAGTAGGATTTCAAACACTCCGACAACACTCACTAAGACCATTACTGTATGAATTACGTTTTCCTCCCTGAGCGTACCAAACGTGAAATAACAAAACGAGAAAATAAGGTGACCAATGAGCGAACTTTAAAGCAAAACTCGTCCACCATTGCACATGTCATTTCTCCCTAAAAACAACAACTAAATTATCTCCCGGTGAGCTGTTTAATCAGTTGTAATGAGTTTTCCAATAGCTCAAGATATGGCTGAGTCCCCATAACCCCACGTACCTTACATTTCTTCATACAAACCTGTCATCGATTGGAATTTGGAATAAATAAGAGTCGAAAACGTTGCCACTAACAAACTGAAAGGGAGAGTCAAGTAATCTACAAAAATTTGGTTTTATCAAACGGAGTTGATAATGTAACGGGCTAACGCTTAAAACGTCAGCTTTTAGAATCTCTGTACGGTGGTCAATTTACATTATCATCCGTTGATAAAACCAAACTTTTGTCTTCTACTTCCCCACCGACGCAGCACCACAGTTTCTTTGAAAACTACCCCTTCATTCAGAGTCAAGTAATCCCCGAGGATCACGGTGTAACCCGCGCTTCAAATATCTGCATTTATTTATAGTTTCAAATAACAAATTATTTCCGCGTTATCTCCGGAAGGTTAGCTTGCATCACAAATGTCACCAGCTCAGCAAGCCACTTATTATGAGTAAAAACTGAAACTTTTAAAGCTCAAAAGAGCCAACATAATATTTTTTGGGACCCAATCAAGATTAAAGTTAAAACTTAAGGAATATTTTTAATCCGATAATAGATGAAAGAATGAATGGTACGAGAAGGGGCGTTTCTCCTTCTCCCTACGAGAAAATTCTTGAGTGAATAGTGAGGAGGAATTCTTTCGACGAGGACAAACAAGGAGCTCGCAAAAATATTCTTTATGCCGTTATTTTGAAAAAGTAGTATTTTAACGGTGTTTGAAATATCCAAGCGATGGGAGCACTCAGACATTGAGGAATGCCGCTAGAATCAAACAACTGTAATGCTCTATCTCCGATTTACGAAAGTTTCGATCTTTTGCAAAATATTTCTACACCCATGCACAAATGAAATATTCTAGCCTTCTCAAAAAAAAATTAGGGCCTGAAAAAAGAAACACTAGAATTTATTGCAATTCTTCAGTACGAGTATTTAAGAAGCCACTGAAAAAAAAGTCGAAATTAATTATATTGAATTGCAATCCATATAACCGGGACAAAGTCTCGCTTAGCTTCAAAGCGTTATTTTTGTTTTTGATTGGCTATTTCGTCTCAATGGTGAGACCTCATCGCATGCATAAGAAACTAAAAACACTTCCTTAAACAAAAGGAGATCTGTTTGTACAAACAACAACTCGAAATTATCCTTTGAATGTGTGGGTTTCTTAGACAAACATTTTTGTAGAATGGAGAATTACTTGGTAAAACAACTGCTTCTACTCGAGGTCAAGAGGGACTCTGGCTCTGTCACTTAATAAAATCGAAAGCACGCAATCATATCCCCTCCAGAGAACACTTCATAATTTTAACTTGGCATATTCTTTTTAATGAGAAAGAAAAATTGGATCTGCGTGGAATAATCATTAAGGGTTTTCGGAGATGTTTGCTTGCATGCATGTGCGCTCGAAAGACGTGCCATTGAAAGCAGAGGAACTAAAGCCCAAAATCTGCTAGTGCTCCCACGAGGGGTCTTTTCTCGCAAAAAAATATCAGCTCTTTATGCAGGCAAAAATTCAACAAGTTCGTCAATTTGTGTTATGACTTATTCGTGAATCTCAAAAGAACTGAAAGTACACGCAATTAGCTCAAATCAAAGCCATTAGATATCCAGCATTTCTGATAACCACGATAACACTCAGGCCATCATAAAAACACGGGAAATGTCATCAATTTCCTGGGAAGTTTTTTTCCTTTCCATTGTCCTATCTCCCTTATTTTTGCTGATTTTCAGACTCCAGTCTCTCTGAAATAAATGAGCCACCTTATAAATTTTGCGTTTCTAATATACTTAGAAGACACTGGTACCTTCGCTGGAAGTAATAGTGTAAGTCAGGCTTGTTGGGTTTAAGTTTCCATAAAATTCGGAGTTAAATTTATGTACCTGCCCCTATCAACACAAGCAACAACTATTCCACGACATACCAGAATGTCTGTGCCCTACTGGCATTAGTGTCATCAGCTCCGCGAGCAAAAGGTATTGGATTCATACGGGCGGATTTGCCGCTATGCGAATAAAATCGACCCTTTTCCAATTTACAGTAACCTAAATCAATTAAAATAGCCTTACAAATCCTGATTTTATGATAGCCGTATATCATGTGCAAAGATGTAGAACTTAGACAAGCTAAAGTAGGGTATTTGATGTTTTTACAAATACGTCCGAAATAACTGAAAAAAATTAAATGCAGCTTACGCTGTAACAAAATTCTCCCTGTGATGTTGTTACCCATAGGGAAACACAACGAGCTTGAGTGTGGTCTCAAAATCAGGTAAGATTGTCATTACATGTTTTCTTAGGCCTGTTGAAATTAGGTTCTCTTAGATTATTCGACCTTTTGCACCAAAATATCATTTAAAGCTAATGTCAAACGAGGATGTGGCGTAATTAGTCTGAAGTTCGTGTGTTGATGATTCAGAGGGACTATCCAATAAAATTTGAGATGATTAAACTTGATCAGAAAAAAGCCACGGGACTAGATTTGTTTCTCCTCACGCGTAGGAAGAGCTCTTCTTAGCGGCCAGGGAGTGGTAATTTATAAACAATGCCTCTAAGCTGTTTGTCAAGGGCACCAAACAGCTGACCTTTGAGATGAGCTTTTCAAAAAACATGTTATGAGCGCGGAGTGTCTGTCTGATCGGTGACGAGATGAAAGCTAATTATTGACTCAATCCAAGGAAGGGCTTCACGTAATTACTTTGTTGAGAGAAAAGAATGCATCTTCGCACTCACCTCTGATCTCGATGGGGCCAAAAGAAAACAGACGAAGGCACTCAGCATGAAACACTGGAAAGTTTCCATCGTTTGGTCTTGACGAGAAAAAGAACAAAGGATCATAATGCGCGTGAGGTTCAAGAATCGTTATCAATTAACAAATAATTACGGGACCACGCGCTTAGCAGCGTGCCAGATAGACGGAGAAGTCGCCTGTATAAACGCGAAATTTCTACACTTATGTTATTGTATCGCAATTTAGACGAGGAGTGCTGTGCAAAATATCAAACGGTGAAAATTCGCTTTGATTTATTCCACTATCACCATCTTCCTGAAACCACAATTTATTGTCTTACCCTGTGGCGTTTATATGGAAATAGTGAAGTGCTGCCACATCTTTTAGCTTTTCAAGATAACGGTTATAATATAAACGTTTGACATTCGATCACGAAAGTAATCATCCTTGGTTACGAGTCATGGTCATCGCCATTGAAAGCCTTCGATGGATACACAAACTGGATGTAATCAACTTGAAAGCGTGTGTGATAAGTGAGGATATCAAAACATTGTAAACTTTCAATGTGCAAATGGGACTAAAACCTGCCAAGATAAAACTGATACGTACCTTAATAATCCGTAATTTGCTTTTCGAAAGCAAAAACGAAGGCACACTCTGTGTTGTGAATCAGGAGTCTGGCAGTGCTGCCCAAGTCTATTCCTTCACAAAAATAATAACGCATGCACCGGTGTTGAATCTCACGGGAACTGTGCAAGACATGTGGCAAATATATCTAGGCGGGCTTACGACAAAGCAACAAAGCTATTTCGTTCACACCTTTTCCGGTCTTTTGAATTAATTTAGAAGCTTAACCGATCCAAGAATTGATAGGCATCTGTTTGATACGACCAATAAAACGTTTTGAAATTCGAGATGGGTGTTTTCGCGGCTAGAAATTTTAAGTATGTCAATAAGAATGGACGTGGATAAGTGAAAGGTTCTTTCACTTCTCGATCACTTGACTAATGCGTAATGTCAACTTGTTTGGCAGCGTGTTTGGTTAAGACCACAATCACCGCGTTTACATCGCGTGGGGTTTCGAGACAGGAGAACTTTAATTGTTGACAGAAGACAAGTCAGGGGCACCCAACGTCAATTTTCGGAAAATATCTATTCGGAAGAAGATTTGAGATTTGTTGTAAAATTTCTTGCTTGCCTGACTGTTCTAGGATTTTCGAACTTTTAAAAAATGGTATAATTGCCCATTTTAACGGATTTTCACACTAAAAAGGTCACCTAGAATTTTCGGGAGCCCTTTTTCTGGCTGAAATTTTCGAAAAGGTAAGTTTTGATCCCCATAATTTTCGGATCACTGGACTTTCAGCTAGGAAATCCGAACAGATGAAAAATTTTTAGGGCATAAAAATATGACTATATCTACCGTTTAAATACTAAAATACGTTTAACGATGCTATGTCTAAGTGGTTTTGAACTATACTCTCGTTGGGTGCCCCTGACAAGTCCTGATTGCTTGCAGTGAGCCAAACACACGTCAGGCTGTTTTCAAACCTTGTCAAACACACTGGAAGAAAATCGTCTAACAAACGAGAATTCCAAACGCTTCTTCCCCCTTATCAACGCATGTGTTCAGGATTTCGATCCTCTGACTTCTTGAAATAAGCTGCTGCACGTGCGGTATGCATTTCAGCTCATATTTTTGCAAAACTCTGCGTAAGAATGAGCTGAAATCACCAAATGTGAGGTTTCAACAACAACGTGAGAATGCATACACAAGTGAACCTTTTTTATTCTCTATTTGTACTCTGAAGCCCCTCATACCCAACTTTCATTGTTTGATGTGCCATTAATTGAAAGAGACGGAATAATCGTAAACGTCTTACAAAAGTGCAAAGTTACATTTTGAGGTGACCAATTTAAATAGGACGATAGACCATGTACCTTTTTACACATGCACGTAAAAACATCTTTTTGCAAAAGACACCTTGGAGTGTGTTCAATTTAGGCCAAGCTAATTTGGTAAAACGCCAAGGTGTGCTACGGTACGTAACACAATGAAGGTGTGTTTCTCTACACAACTTTAGGTGTACTGTTTTGAGGTATAAAAAAGATGTATTTTAAGAATTGAACGCACCCTTTTTAAGAGTGTTTCAGATAGATGAATAATTAATTAAGAACAGTTTTCAGCCGATTCTTGATCGTAAAGTTGACATATATTACTAAAATATATTTTTGCTCGAAAAAATAATTTTTTTTTACTTCTCTGTGTGAACATTTATAAATAATGGAAGGTCAATTCTATGGTTAACAAAAAAAGTCACACTGATGAAAATCGCCAGAATTAGCAAATTCAGCAACAGAAAAATAGCCAAAGTAGCAAATTATGAATTGCAAACAGGGCCCTCGGCAAGCAGCAAATAGGAGGGTTGTCCAAAACACTCAACTAGACTCCATTCTACTGGATTAGTCTAGTGGTGACCAGTTTTCTATTCGTAAGAGAGTTAGAAAATAGTCTACGGTTGTCGATCGTTGGCCCAAGAAAACTGTTCCATTGGACTCCAACAGATCCATTGGTAGACAATAGATTCCAGCGGAGTGACAAGGTAGATAGATAGATAGATAGATAGATAGATAGATAGATAAATAGATGGATAGATAGATAGATAGATAGATAGATAGATAGATAGAAAGACTTGTGACTTTTGCGATATCAGTGCGGATGTTGAATATTAATACTGTGTTTCCTCATTTTTTTCCTTCTCGTCGCTAAATTTGCGGGCATTTTCAGTGTCCTTTCAAAAAAAATCCTGCGATTCTTGCGATTTGCCCAGGGGTTCCTTTGTCTATGTGTTTCTTATTTATCCATGCATTTGTCTATGTGTTTCGATCGTATCTGCGCTTTTTGCTAACGTGCATTCTGGCCTTGGAGACGAATTAAATCCTTGCCACTTTTGCGGCGACTTTGCCTCTTGTTTCACTGTCTTTGTTAAATTTGTTATTTGTGCAATAGAGTGGTTTTCAATTGAGTGTCGAAAGTAATTAGATAATTGCTTTGGTTTTGCATTTATACTTCACTCAGTGATTGGTTCAAAGTTCTCGCGCCACTTTTTCAACCAATCAGAAGTGAAAACAAAACCAATCATGGCTCGCGCGTGCACATTTTCCCGCGTTTTGTGTCGGCTACGTGTAATTACTTCGAGTTTTGATTGGTTTACTGGATTGTCTCCGTCCTTTTTGATTGGCCAAAGTAATTACTTTGGTTTTGGTTTTAGGACACTCGATTGAAAATCGCTCTATTTGCAATCGTAATTAGCGTTTTGGAAATAACGGTCTCTAGTGAGAGTAACAAAAACCATCCGGTTTACGCAAGAATGTAGACTGTTCACACTCTCCTATTTTCCCGTTTGATCGTCGGGATCGAGCACAAACTGCCGCCATCTTTGTTTTAAACAGCGAGTACGAACTGGGGAGAGCGACATAACTACCAAGTAGGTGGGGGGAGTGGACGGGTTTCGGCGGGAAAAATAGAGAGACTGTCCTATCTTTACTGCGGCTAGTGTTCAGCGAGTCCCGTTGCACCAGCAACGCCAATACCTGATTGGTTCATAACACAATGCATCTGTCAAAAAAATACAGACAAGGCTCTCAAGTTTGAAACAATATGGCTCACCTAGAGAAAGAATCTCAAGAGTCTATTTTTCCCGCCGAAACCCCTCCACTCCCCCACCCCCCCCCCCCCCTCCCCCCCCAAACCCACTCGGTAGTTCTCGGTAGTTATGTCACTCTCCCCAGTTCGTGCTCGCTTTTTAAAACAAGCATGGGTCTGTGAACAGTCTAGTAAGTAAGTGGAATGCTACCGAGAGGTAGCAAAACGGATCACATGCCATGGATGTGCAACAACGCTGCCCTTGATATTAGGGACTTTAAGATCTACGACGTGTTCGTCAACGAGAACGCCACAAAACAACATTATCATTGGTTAAGTATATGTAATCGCATGGACCCGAGGGCAAAGTTTTTACAAATCGCCTGAGGGCAATTTGGAAAACTTTGAAAATACAAGTGAAATTAATCCTTTATTATTTGCATTTATCCTTGCTATCTGATTGGCTCTCAGCAGTGCGAAAAGATTATCTTGAAAAAAGATTATCTTGTAACTTCGTTTTCTCTGGATAAGCAACTGTTAACCAATCAGGATCAAGTAATCATGCCCTCTTGATTACCATCGTAATTAACGAAAAAATGCCCTCCGTCTCAGCCAATCAGCATTCTGTAATTTTGCCCCGTATGTGATAAAAGAGGAATTATAATCGGGGTGCACTTGCCGCACGCACTTTAGCACTTATTTTTGCTGTACTCTTCACAACAACGACGTGAAATCGTCAAAATTGATGTTTTGACGACAACGCGGGCTTACAAATGTGAATCTTTCATTCTCTATTCGCGAGAGATTTACGACATTTATTATATTTGAGGTGACGCTTTCCTTGACGCGTCCGTCCTATATTAGCCTTTTTAGCGCTCCTCCCCTCGCGCGCCACTCGCGCTTCGCGCCCGCCTCGCTTTCGCCTCTGTTTACGCAAAAAATCACGCCTGTTCTGCAGGCTAGTCCTACATCTTTAAGTCCCTTCTGTGAGCACAACGAAGACATCCACAAATCCAGAAATTCGTGCATCTCAAACGAGATAGATGTAGATAGCTTTATTAAATAAAACCATTGCAGCCAAGGGCTGAATTACGGCTATCTACAAGTGAACAAAGATTCTAAAATATATTTAAAAACTAAATCTAAAAATATATTAACCCTTTAGTGCCCAAGGGGTCTCCCTTTGACGAGTAAAATCGTCTGGCGTTAGACAGAGTAAAATCTATAAGTCACTGTTGGGCATTAAAGGGTTAAAAGCAAAGTTGCAAACCGAGAACTAAAAGCTAAGAACGGGAATTTGCCATTAAAGAGCTCCGCTTAAAGCGATTTGTCTTACAAAGAGGGACATTGAAAGTCCTCTTTTTCCTGAGAGTTACTTGGTATTCATTTCAAACGAACGCGATTAGAATGGCCGCCAAGTAACCTCGGCAGCAAATATAGCCATTTTCATCAGCAATATTTGCCTCATAATTCACAATCCTCTTAACGTACAAACAAAAGTGGACACATGCATTGAAGAGGACTCACACAATTTCACACAATTTACACAACCCGCGTGTAGCATTAGCTAATCTTGGCGGGTATTGGTAATAAATAAACATTAAATAAAAGTTGAAGGATCACAATATTAGTTTACAATATTACTACAGTATAGGATTATGACATTGTTGGTATTAATGTTAATAGTATAGTACAAGATTATCATACGCCGTTGTAAGCTAAAATATATTATAAAGGCCTGGCCAAACACTCGCAACATTTCAACGCAACATCTTGCAACATTGTTGAGCACAACATGTTGCGTACGTTTGGCCACCCTGTTGCGATACGTTGCGTGCGTTTGATCAGTCCATTCAACACATGTCGCAACATCATGCAACAAGTTTGCAAGATGTCGCGTTGAAATGTTGCGAGCGTTTGGCCAGGCCTTAATATGCAGTTACATAGCGAAATACAAAGCTATAAAGTATAATAATTATTGGTATTAAATTTTGATATTAAAGAACAGGCGTCAACATAATCGTCCTCAATCCTAAATAGAGAGGACTGAGGTTTTTTGACGATGATTCCGCATTCACTTCGGCAATACACTAAAATATTCACAGATTTCATAAAGAAAATATGCTCCGCGTTCTTCTTCATTTAGGTATCAAAAGAAAAATATATTTAAACAATTACATTTGACAGCGAATATAACCTGAGTATATTTAGTTGCTGAAAGATTTGTTAAAATTCTGTTGAAAGGCAATCAAAATTTGGACATGGATGGCTGGTACAACAGTTCCCAACCAGCGAAATTTAGAATTTGCATAACACAGGAAAACGCTCCAACATCATTAACATTATCCGCATGAACAACTACTGGTTTCATAAGGTTTCCTCTTAAATGATAGAAGTTGCTGAAGGCCAGCACGACTTAACTTTGTCGTAAATGATAATATCTCTGAAGCTCTCCATTCAAATTGCTGGTACACTAACAAGCAAAAGTGCGAACAGGTGAAGGGAGTCTAGTAGAAAATCATACGCATCTATTATCTTAACTGTTTGCAATAACTTATTCTCGTAAGACACTTTCCACGGCAACCAGCAATGTGGTTAAGAGAAATCAACAGCACGCCAAGCGCTTTATTGTAAATCTTAGCTTACAAGAGTTGGACATGACCTTTCGCAGAATGAGGAGGACAACGCTCCTGAGATATCTGCTTCTCTTGTTTTTGCTCCAAGCTATATCGCTGATCTGTGTTTATCTTATGAGTGCCAAAACGTTACCCAAAGTGAACGCATGGCCTCAAATTCGACCGGTGGAAGGACAGCATGATCAAGGTGATCTCAAGGAGCTTCGAGCAACGAACGAGAATGGAAAGAGGAGTTTAATCATTGTCTCTCATGGCCGCTCTGGTTCCTCTCTTATGGGTGATATTTTTAATCACCATCCTTCAGTGTTTTACATGTACGAGCCTTTTCAAACAGTCGACCGAGTTATCCGCAGAAGGAGAAGTGGCATTGACGAAGTGAATCATTGGGATCTTGCAAAAGAATTTCTCAACGGAGTGCTGCGCTGCAAGTTTGAGAATCAACTATTCTTGAACGATATTGAAATATACTACCGAAAACAAAAACACCCTCGAGTTAGTAAAGCAATCGCATCGCCACCGCTGTGTCCATACGAACCATCGGACACCAGATGGGATCCAAAGCTTTGTCCCCCAATGACCAGCCAATCTCTAGGTAGCGCTTGTAAGACCTATAATTTAACTGTTTTAAAAGTTCTCCAGTCTCGAATTCCCGAAAATAACATTAAGATAATCCTTGATGCTTGTAGCCGACCCGAAGTTGATTGCAAAATTCTGTTCTTGGTCAGAGATCCTCGAGCCGTTATTCCTTCTTCAAAAGCTCTTGGTTTTTTTAAAGAAGCTGCCGGCGACTTTGGTAAGCGTGGTACCCGTCTTTACAGTTACTGGCGGTGCAAAGAAACCGAAGATAACTTGGAAATAATCAAACGATTGCCGGATTCGCTACGACGCCAGATTAAACTGCAACGATACGAGGACCTGGCATTCGACCCACTGAAAGCGTTATCTATCTTGTACAAGTTTGCGGGACTAAATGAATTAGAAAGCGTAAGGGAATGGTTAAATGTAACTACGAGACAAACCAGAAACGATTGTAATGAAATGGACGGAGAACAGGCGACGTGCACCAAAGACGACGCGTGGGTAGCGGCGAATCGCTGGCGATGGAAAGTGCATCCACAGGAAATCAACATCATTGAAAAATACTGCAAGGAAGCAATGCGTTTGTTAGGATACACAGCCGTAGACAACTCTTATGAACTTTTAATGAACCAATCGATTCCACTCTTCAGTCAAGACTATGAAGCAAAGAACGGTTTCCTACATTAAATATTGCCAAGATTAGATTACAAATTATGGATATTATAGAATTAGAGGTGACGCCAGGTCGAAATAGTGACCAGTCGTTCCGCCTCGCGTATTATTGTGTCTAAGCACTCATTTTAACGCTCAAGTCTAAACACTACCCCTAATTTCTTTTTGGATTTCTATAACACTAGTTAAGATCTGCTTTTCCCGCATATTCTTTTTTTTTTTTATTTATTTATTTATTTATTTTTATTTACAACACAACAATATAACAATGTACATAAAGAATAAAATCAACTAAATGCTTTCCCGCATATTCGTATTCTGACGACCCTTGGTAGCTAACCGTCCTTAAGCGTTGCAGCAGAACACTAAAAGCCCAGGCTAAATTAGCCTACTCAGGTTCTTAAACAGGTTCTTACTTTGAAAATAAATTACGGTGTTTGTCATTGGTGGGCGTGGCCTATTTCGGGCCAACGCATAACATGTTATAATTGTTTAATTCTAAGCATGTTAAGGACAGTGCCTACTAATTCAAAGATATTTTTGCGCGTTAATCTGAATATTCGGGAAAAGCAGATCGTAACAAGTGTTACTGAAATCCAAAAAGAAAATTGGAGATAACCACGCATTTTTCAAAGATAATTAATCAACAATATTCAGTTTGTAAAAAGCTCTCAAATGCAAATTGGTTACCCCCAATTTTATTTTTAGATACCACGAGCACTTGCTAAGTTCTGCTTTCTCCGCATAGTTTTGAACCACGCAAAAATATCCCAGTTTTAATAAGCACCACCCATAGGAAATCCGAGTGTCTCGAGATGCGCAGAACGTATGCGCAATAACAATAGTTGGTGCCGTCCTTAAGGAGAATAAAGAAGTAAAGCTTATTATATTAAATCTGTGCATTCAGTGTTTGAATTTCTCAAATTAAGAACCTGTTTCAAAATTGTAGGTTAAAACAGGTTTTTAGGCAAACAGGGTCTAAATGGACAATCTTAACCTAACAGGCTCTTAAAATCTAGGTTATTATACGCGGGTTTTCACTGTATGAAAGATAAATATATTTTTAAAATATGTTTGAAAAATCTCACTACCCCAGAGGTGCAAGATTATACAGGTTTGATAATGTTCACAATACGTAACGTATTTGTGAAAGACAATGCTAAAAAATTCTAATGCCATACTTTGAGCTTTGCATACCATACAACACGCAGATATTCGCCTTCAACTTAAAATTAAACAGAACGACTGAACTTTAAAGTAAAAGCAAAGAAAATATATTCTGTTAGAATAATTTATGAAAAACATGTCATGATTTTAAAGGTCAATAAAAATCAGTGAACAAACATTTTTCTAATGCCATTATTTCTTACAGTTAAAGGAGCAACCCTCCAACAATATCAAGCGTCTCAACTGTGGCTGGCACATTAAGAATTCCATGGCACGCCTTATATTACAGTGTACTTGGTCTTTGAATCACTCTGTCCATCGGTTTCCACAGTTTACCGCTGTACATACATAATATAGTCTCATTTGCTGGCGAGGAAAATAATAAAAAAGATCAACTTTAATGCTCAAAAGTTAATGCTAATTAAATCTGCATGTATTTTAAAACAAAATTTGTTTAACAACCCTGCTGAACATGCCAGCTTTTTTAGTATATAAATAGACTTGCTCACGTTTCAGTATTGTAGAACCAGCCATACTTTACTCGATGTTTACACTGAAATACTCACAATTAAATGGGTTGGTTTACATTTAACTGCTTTAAATTTAAGGCAACTTCTGTTGTGGAAGAAATCGACGAATGAGTGGGACGAAACCGCTCTCTTTTGGAAAGAAACAACCAGAAAACGCCAACACTTCTCTTGAGTTGCTTTGATCTAAACACCAGTTTTTCTTTTTTAGTTTCTGATTTCCAAACTACGTTTAACAAAAACAACGAACTTGAAACCTTCTTTTTGGAGAAGTTAGTTTTTATTATTGAAAACTTCCTATTTAATGCTCGGTATGTCTTTGCAAAATAAAAACTCTGCAACCACTTGTTGATGCAACTTTTAAATCAATCAAACGCGTTGTATGTGTATATTGTATTTAACGGCACAAAAGCTTCTTTGTGTGAGAGACTTACATCTGCCTTGCTGGACTGCGATTGGAAAAACACTGCTTCTTTATGATGGCATCTAGTAAAAAAAATCATTGGCAAATACTATGAAAAAGGTACATAAAATTATTATAAGGTGTTCTCACAAGCTGGAAGGAAAAAGAGATGGAAACCGAGATAATAAAACAGAGAATATGCTCCTCCAAAAACTAACATGATTGTATTTTGATGCAGTGACCTCACAATGTTGAAGGTGGCTTCAGATCATTCTGTCCAGAAATACACGAATTGGATGCATGATGAATTTGATAAGCATTATGATCAATTGACCACAATAAAGAAATTCAAAAGTCGGTGAAGGGCTAACGCTTGAAACATCGTTTCGAATTTCTTTATGGTGGTCAATTTACCTTGTTTGGTTTGGTTTTCTATTATTTTGGGGGGTGCTTTTAATACAACAATTATTATTCCACTTGTGCTTGTTGGATATGAGATGATTATAGCTAACTTGATGCTACACGCCTTGTTAAGGCCCTGCCAGGGGGCCGTCCCGTGTCGCTTGCCTGAATTTTATAAGCTCTCGTGTCAGTGGTTTGTCAACGTTTCATGTTGCTGTGACCGTTGCTGTCAGAAATTTAAAGAAAAGATGTTGTTTGTCATGATTTTACTTTAAGTTATGTCGCTACTTTTTTAGGCCATGTCGCTAGTCAGAATTTACCCTTACAGAGCCTCCTTGGTGGGTATCAATGCGTGCTCATGGAATAATTATTGTTAAACATGCTGTAAGTATCACTCTTATGAGGGAAAGGGTTAATTAAAGGGAAAATGGGAGACTTTCCTTGAGAAAATAGGACAGAATAGGAAGTAGTACTAGTTGGAACAATAGGGAAAAAAACGAAAACTGAAACCATCAGGAATACTACAGTATTTATAATCATTCTCGGCCTTACTTGGGACAGAAGTGTTCATCTGTTCTTGGTAATGTTGGGTCAGCAATGACATCTGTAACAATCTGTGTCAAGTCACTGTTAAAGGACAAAATCAAAACTTCAGGGTTGCTGGTACATGTCAATCTTCTCTCACAGTTCTCAAAAAAAAAAAAAAACCATCCACATCCACATCTGTAACCCTGTTTTTTTGTACACTGAAAAAAAGTTGCTGTTGCTGTCAATTTACGTGCAACAGTATGTATCACCAACCTTCTATTTCATACGGCGAGTTGATTTTCTTTAATCTGATTTCTGAACAGTTTCCACAATAATAGTGCTTCAGCACTAAATACAATAATAAAATTATTGACACTTATATCAAGTTCATTATTATAAACTATTGTTATCATTATCATAGTTGAGAGTGGAATCACTGCATTATGCAGCCCTTCTTAACAACAAGCTAGGAACCTAAGTTGTCAAGTTGTCTTTGCATAATACGTGGCTGTAATAGTACACAATATTGATTTGGTACCGTATATCATTATAGTGCCATGGTAGATGTCTTAGGTAAAAAGTCAGGCCCTGAGAAGACATGACATTGTGGTTGCTAGAAAAATACCAAACCCAGAAAGATTGAAGAAAAGGGATTCGAGATACATGGGTTTCAAGGCTGACATGATGTTCATTTTCAAGTTAATTACAACTTCTTTTTCACCGCAAGTTTGAGTCCAAAATAAAAGTTCAATGAAGTTAAGTGCTGTCCAGAAGGGTTAATATCTGGATGGGTGACCTCAAAATATATGACTTGCTAAGTCAGAAACATAAGACTGAAAATTCTATTTTAAAATCAAAAGTGATGTTGAATTCAGCGGGTGCCATGATCAAGTTACCTTGTATGTAAAAAATTAAAGGATACAATGTACATCTGTGTCAAAATGATGGCAAGACAACGGTTTTTTGTTTTTGTCAGTTTGGTTTTGTTTTTCTTTCAAGTGTTA
>NC_090880.1:31437748-31440248 GCF_036669935.1 Montipora foliosa | reverse complement strand
ATAATAATAATAATAATGATAAAAATAGTAATAAGCCTTACAGCTTTAGTTAGATGCGTACCCCTGACTGAAAATTCTATTACACTAAAAATTAGTATGAACACCAAATAATAATTATTAACAATTATTATTCGCCGAAGGCAAGGTGAATATCGGTTAATAAAAACTGAGATGAAGTTGAGGTTTTTATTCATCAACATTCATAGAGTCTGAGGGAATATCGGAAACAATAATTTAAATTTGCCTGACAATAGAAGCAACTCAATTTCTTAGTAAATGATGCCATCATGCAAATCGATTATTACATAGTTGATTATTCAAATAATACACATTAAAACACAGTATCCGTGGTTCAAAATTTCATAATGTAAGGTATTATCTTTCCCCTTGTGCTTACACTGTCATCATTCACTTTCTGTGGAATGGTTTTATCATTGTTTTTGTCTGTAGGAAATGGTAGCCATACCTGCTTTATGAAGAAACTGAAGTTGTGCAGTAGTACAGCAACCTACTTTTACTCTCCTCAGATTAGCTTTCTTGGTTCACGGAAAACCCTTTTCATTATTGTAAATACATTGTGGCATGGAAAATATTTTCAAACAGGTCTGGAGAATGTTCACCACCAAAATTTCCCATTTTGTCTGGATCATATAAGTTCTTTCCTCCTTCTGTTTAGTGGTTGACTAGTGACTTGTGAAATTGTATGGTGCACAAGAGAGCTAAATGCAGTGTCTCCTTTAGTTGTAAAACATATATTAAAGGAACACAAATAATATTGTCATTGTTCTTGAGTAATGTTAGGATTTAGTACTGCCAGTGGTATTACAAGTGTCTCTTTTGAGTGGATTCCCCAATTTTCTGCTAACTTGACCCAAACAGATATATATAGGTGGAGAACAAATTCAGGAAAATGAAAGGAAAAAATACTCAACATACATCATTTGATTATTACAATACACTATTTGTTTTGTTCAATATTATTTGCACTAGAAAGAAAATTAACGACCATAAGAATTTTGTCTGTGATAAGGAAAAGTTTGTTCTGACTAAAACCTATATTGGAAATTTAGGCATTTGGGGTGCTTTTTCACAGGGTTACATGTGCATGGTATTAATTTTTATGTCAGTCCAATATTTTTCTTGAAAATTGTGTTGTCTCTATAACATTGTCCTTTTTTGTGAAGCATGACATTTTCTTCTCTCAATTCAACATTTGATTTGTGTTGCTGATCTTGTTTTTCCAGCAAAAGTGTGTTATGTTGAATAATAATTATTTTTGTTATATAACTGTTTTTGCCTCCAACATGCTCTCATTGGTTACTTCAAGGTCACATGACATCTAACAATAACACTTTTGCCGTTCAAAAGTCTCTGAGCGGGCAACAGTGCAAAATCTATGACGTCAGAGGGTAACAGTGCACTGTTGCCCGCAAATGTTGACCGACGACCACCATTGCTGTTCCCATTGCACGTTTTCCTATTTGTGCTATATAACAAATCACTCAATGACTGGTCTCTCAGGAAACAGTTCATTTTGTTTCCCTCGTCTGCACCTCAGGGGAACATTGGAAATTTTTACTGATTACAGCCAACAGCCTGGGGGGGTTAGTACTGTAAAAGGCATTGGCATGTCATTGTCCTAATGAGCTAAACCCAAATACTTACCTTCATGTTTTTTTGTGAAAGTTTTTGTTTTCGTTCTCGATTTTTCTCTGCTTAATATCCAGCTCCTGCCTTTGATCCTTGAGGGTTTTCTACCTGTCTGACTAATTCTGTGCAACTTAGTGCTTCAGTTCTCTTGGCCGATTTTTGGCACTGACAAAGAAGGGGGCGTAGAATCTATATTGAGGGGTAGGGGAAATTCAATTCAGGGCAGATTATTATTGCAACTATTGTAATGTTATTCCATCACTCACCTTCATTGGTGAAATGTATTCATCCATGTGGCAAATTCTGTAGTCTTTGTGAGCCAGTAGCAAGTGGCCCTCGAATAAAAATTTTCTAGTGTGGTGAACTGTTTTGCTGGCATCAAAAGCCAAAAAAAGCGCTTTGCACATTGAACTAGAGCACCTTTGCTGACATTTTCAGTCTCTAAATGGAAAAAGCAGCTTACTTTGTTGAATTAACTTAACTCGCCCTTTGCAAAGAGTCCCATAAACTCGAAAAAGCACACAATCCCCCAGCAGTCATGTGACAGTTGACATAATTAGTTTATAATTTATTTTTAGTTTCACAAAACATAGCAATGAACGTTGTTAAAGGGAAAAAAATAACAGGGTTTGTTGTCAATATTTGCCGCTGTTTTAAGCCCTGGTCAAACGGCTCATGATAGTCGATGATAGTCGATGATAGTTGAGCGCGAGCTTCCGTTTGACCACCAACTATCATGCACTATCATCGACTATCATCAACTATCATTCAGTTTGAGCTTGTTCAAATTCTTCATGATAGTCCATGATAGTTTTCCTCGTTTGACCACGCGTACGATAGTTCATGATAG
>NC_090880.1:31415248-31422748 GCF_036669935.1 Montipora foliosa | reverse complement strand
TGTTTTTGCTCCAGGCTCTATCGATGATGTATTTTTATCATCTTATGAGAGCCAAAACGTTACCCAAAGTGAATGCATGGCCTCATATTCGACAAGTGGCAGGACAACATAATCAAAGTGACCTCAAGGAGCTTCGAGCAACGAACGAAAATGGAAAGAGGACTTTAATAATTGTCTCTCATGGCCGCTCTGGTTCCTCTCTTATGGGTGATATTTTTAATCACCATCCTTCAGTGTTTTACATGTACGAGCCTTTTCAAACAGTCGACCGAGTTATGAGTAGCAGGACAAGAAGTGGCATTGACGAAGTGAATCATTGGGATCTTGCAAAAGAATTTCTCAACGGAGTGCTGCGCTGCAAGTTTGAGAATCAACTATTCTTGAACGATATTGAAATATACTACCGAAAACAAAACCACCCTCGAGTTAGTAAAGCAATCGCATCGCCACCGCTGTGTCCATACGAACCATCGGACACAAGATGGGATCCAAAGCTTTGTCCCCCAATGACCAGCCAATCTCTAGGTAGCGCTTGTAAGACTTACAATTTAACTGTTATAAAAGTTCTCCAGTCTCGAATTCCCGAAAATAACATTAAGATAATCCTTGATGCTTGTAGCCGACCCGAAGTTGATTGCAAAATTCTGTTCTTGGTCAGAGATCCTCGAGCCGTTATTCCTTCGTCAAGAAGTACTGGCTTTTTTCAAGAAGCTGCCGGCGACTTTGGTAAGCGTGGTACCCGTCTTTACAGTTACTGGCGGTGCAAAGAAACCGAAGATAACTTGGAAATAATCAAACGATTGCCGGATTCGCTACGACGCCAGATTAAACTGCAACGATACGAGGACCTGGCATTCGACCCTCTGAAAGCGTTATCTATCTTGTACAAGTTTGCGGGACTAAATGAATTAGAAAGCGTAAGGGAATGGTTAAATGTAACTACGAGACAAACCAGAAACGATTGTAATGAAATGGACGGAGAACAGGCGACGTGCACCAAAGACGATGCGTGGGTAGCGGCGAATCGCTGGCGATGGAAAGTGCATCCACACGAAATCAACATCATTGAAAAATACTGCAAGGAAGCAATGCGTTTGTTAGGATACACAGCCGTAAACAACTCTTATGAACTTTTAATGAACCAATCGATTCCACTCTTCAGTCAAGACTATGAAGCAAAGAACGGTTTCCTACATTAAATATTGACAAGATTAGATTACAAATTATGGATATTATAGAATTAGAGGTGACGCCTGGGGCGAAATAGTGATCAGTCGTCCCGCCTCGCGTATTATTGTGTCTAAGCACTCATTTTAACGCTCAAGTCTAAACACTACCCCTAATTTCTTTTTGGATTTCTATAACACTAGTTAAGATCTGCTTTTCCCGCATATTCGTATTCTGACGACCCTTGGTAGCTAACCGTCCTTAAGTGTTGCAGCAGAACACTAAAAGCCCAGGCTAAATTAGCCTACTCAGGTTCTTAAACAGGTTCTTACTTTGAAAATAAATTACGGTGTTTGTCATTGGTGGACGTGGCCTATTTCGGGCCAACGCATAATATGTTATAATTGTTTAATTCTAAGCATGTTAAGGACAGTGCCTACTAATTCCAAGATATTTTTGCGCGTTAATCTGAATATTCGGGAAAAGCAGATCTTAACAAGTGTTACTGAAATCCAAAAAGAAATTTGGAGATAACCACGCATTTTTCAAAGATAATTAATCAACAATATTCAGTTTGTAAAAAGCTCTCAAATGCAAAGCAACGTATTGCGTTCTTTTCCAAATTGAAGTTTAATTATCTCTGAAAAATGCGTGGTTACCCCCAAATTTATTTTTAGATACCACGAGCACTTGGTAAGTTCTGCTTTCTCCGCATAGTTTTGAACCACGCAAAAATATCCCTGTTTTGATAAGCACCACCCATAGGAAATCCGAGTGTCTCGAGATGCGCAGAACGTATGCGCAATAACAATAGTTGGTGCCGTCCTTAAGAAGAATAAAGAAGTAAAGCTTATTATATTAAATTTGTGCATTCAGTGTTTGAATTTCTCAAATTAAGAACCTGTTTCAAAATTGTAGGTTAAAACAGGTTTTTAGGCAAACAGGGTCTAAATGGACAATCTTAACCTAACAGGCTCTTAAAATCTAGGTTATTATACGCGGGTTTTCACTGTATGAAAGATAAATATATTTTAAAAATATGTTTGAAAAATCTCACAACCCCAGAGGTGCAAGATTATACAGGTTTGATAATGTTCACAATACGTACAACGTATTTGTGAAAGACAATGCTAAAAAATTCTAATGCCATACTTTGAGCTTTGCATACCATACAACACGCAGATAGTCGCCTTCAACTTAAAATTAAACAGAACGACTGAACTTTAAAGTAAAAGCAAAGAAGATATATTCTGTTAGAATAATTTATGAAAAACATGTCATGATTTTAAAGGTCAATAAAAATCAGTGAACAAACATATTTCTAATGCCATTATTTCCTACAGTTAAAGGAGCAACCCTCCCACAATATCAAGCGACTCAACTGTGGCTGGCACATTAAGAATTCCATGGCACGCCTTGTGTTACAGTGTACTTGGTCTTTGACTCACTCTGTCCATCGGTTTCCACAGTTTACCGCTGTACATACATAATATAGTCTCATTTGCTGGCGAGGAAAATGATAAAAAAGATCAACTTTAATGCTCAAAAAATTAATGCTAATTAAATCTGCATGTATTTTAAAACAAAATTTGTTTAACAACCCTGCTGAACATTCCAGCTTTTTTAGTATACAAATAGACTTGCTCACGTTTCAGTACCGTAGAACCAGCCATACTTTACTCGATGTTTACACTGAAATACTCACAATTAAATGGGTTGGTTTGCATTTATACAAGAATTTGGTTTTGTCAACGGAGTTGATAATGTAAATTGGCCACCGTACAGAGATTCTAAAAGCTGACGCTCGAAACGTCAGCTTTTAAAATCTCTGTACGGTGGCCAATTAACAATTAGACCCGCAGCCCGCAAGGGCTACGGGTCAATAGCCCATGAGGCGAAACCGAATGGGCTATTGACCCGTGGCCCTTGAGGGCGAAGGGTCTAATTGTTTTAGTATCACCCAACTAGTCGGACAGAAAAGGCAATAACAAAGTTAGCAAATGCACGTTGAAGAAATATTTATTTGGGAATAAAACGAATAAAAGCGTCACGCTTTTCGCTACTCGAGGACTATTACTAATAGTCCTCTAGTAGCGTAGCCAATCAAAATGCAGGATTTGCATTAGTCCACTAGTTGGGTGATACTAATTTACATTATCAACTCCGTTGACAAAACCAAATTTTTGTATATTACTTCCCCACCGACGCAGCACCACAGTTTCTTTAGAAACTACCCCTTCATTCATTGGTTTACATTTAATTGCTTTAAATTTAAGACAACTTCTGTTGTGGAAGAAATCGACGAATGAGTGGGACGAAACCGCTCTCTTTTGCAAAGAAACAACCAGAAAACGCCAACACTTCTCTTGAGTTGCTTTGATCTAAACACCAGTTTTTCTCTTTTAGTTTCTGATTTCCAAACTACGTTTAACAAAAACAACGAACTTGAAAACTTCTTTTTGGAGAAGTTAGTTTTTATTATTGAAAACTTCCTATTTAATGCTCGGTATGTCTTTGCAAAATAAAAACTCTGCAACCACTTGTTGATGCAACTTTTAAATCAATCAAACGCGTTGTATGTGTATATTGTATTTAACGGCACAAAAGCTTCTTTGTGTGAGAGACTTACATCTGCCTTGCTGGACTGCGATTGGAAAAACACTGCTTCTTTATGATGGCATCTAGTAAAAAAAATCATTGGCAAATACTATGAAAAAGGTACATATAATTATTATAAGGTGTTCTCACAAGCTGGAAGGAAAAAGAGATGGAAACCGAGATAATAAAACAGAGAATATGCTCCTCCAAAAACTAACATGATTGTATTTTGATGCAGTGACCTCACAATGTTGAAGGTGGCTTCAGATCATTCTGTCCAGAAATACACGAATTGGATGCATGACGAATTTGATAAGCATTATGATCAATTGACCACCATAAAGAAATTCAAAAGTCGGTGAAGGGCTAACGCTTGAAATATCGTTTCGAATTTCTTTATGGTGGTCAATTACACACCTAGACTTTCGCTCAACAAAACGAGCACTGTGATTGGTTGATTCTTTGTCATGTGGCCCTGATCAAATTCAAATGTATCCCGACTAGGATACAATTCTGCAGTTTTTTGCCCGCTCCGGATGTTTTGCTGGATTGTTGCAGGAAAAGTCTACATATAAATACATGTATATAGCAAAGCACTTAATGTCTGGTCCCTCGGGAAACTGGTTAGTTTTGTTTTCCCTCGAGTCCTGATGTTTTCCCTCGACGAACATGAGGATTCTTGGGAAAACAAAACTAACTGTTTCCCTCGGGTCCATATATTAAGTGTATAATATCTACTCAGTTGATAAACCCATTTCTGTGTCTTATTTCCCCACCCACACTGCAGCACCACAGTTTGTTTAGAAACTGAACCAATCTATTTACTGTAATGTCACAAGGTTTCCCCAAAACTCCAGTCCTGAAGTAAAGATTAAACAGCTGCATTTACCCTAACCTAAAATATAAATTGCAAATCTTTATATTTGTTTATCCCTCCTACTCGATTACGTTTCTCATACTATCTGGCTGTTTCTGCAATAAAAGTTTTTAATTTCACAGAGTTTGTTTCATTTGTTAACCTTATTGTGGGGTTGAGAGTTTGCTTTGTGAACTTCTCCCCCTCATTTTACAGACTACCCCTAACTTTTGTCTATGATTTTTCCTCAACTCACCATCCACACACACATAATTCCCTCCAAAATACTTGCTGACTAGTGAATGTTTTAGTTAGTGGAGAGGAACCCCTTCTTGTAAGGCAGATTCTAATAATAACACCATTAGGGAAGCCACAAAGGTTGTTAGTGAAACTGCTGCTATTCGTATTAAATAACCGACGCCTTACACTTACCTTATTTTGAAAAATGGGTGGCAAAATGCATAAACTTAAGGACGGTGCCTACTATTGTCACTGCGCATACATTCTGTGCATCTCAAGATACTCAGGTTTCCTATCAGTGATGCTTACTGATAAAGGGATCTTTTTGTGCGGTTTAAAACTATCCAGAGAAAGTAGATCTTAGTACATACTCTTGGTATCCAAAAAGAAAATTGAGGGTGACCATGCATTTTTGAGAGATAATTAAGCTTCAATTTGAGAAAGAATGCCATACATTGTTTTGTATTTTAAAGCTTTTTACAAATATTATTCATGACTTATCCTTGAAAAATGCATGGTGACACCCATTATTTTCTTTTTGGATTTCAATAACTCTTGTTAAGATTACATTTCCTGAATAATCATGCCTTTGAATTAGTAGGCACTGTGCTTAAAGGGACACTTTGGGTTGGATGTCAAAATTGGGCCTGCAACTAATTACATATGTAGATGCATTTCAGGTGGGCACATGTACACTAGCTTCTATGGAGAAGTTGATATAATTATAGCCTCCTATTACCTATGTGGTCTGTGAAAAATATTTTCTAACTTTCATTTCTTATAGGGAAATGAAGCAAGTTGAGACCAGTGAACAGCACATTAAAAAATACTGCTATACAATGCACAGTGGGTTCCAGTAAAATAATATGCAGGCCGTCAAGCAGAGTACAGGGCCAGATAAATAGAAAATTACGATATTTTTCAAACAACAGGAAGAAGATATTCTATTAACAAAAACAGGAGTCCTTAGAAACTCTAAAAGCTCTCCACATGCACCGTGATATCAAAGGGCAAGGCCTGAATCAGTCGCATTTGTTAGGGTTATAGTCAGTTTCCCCGGGGGCATTTTTATCTTTATTTTGGTTTGGTTTTTATTATTTTGGGGGGTGCTTTTAATAAAACAATTATTATTATTCCACTTGTGCTTGTTGGATACGAGATGATTATAGCTAACTTGATGCTACACGCCTTGTTAAGGCCCTGCCAGGGGGCCGTCCCGTGTCGCTTGCCTGAATTTTAAAAGCTCTCGTGTCAGTGGTTTGTCAACGTTTCATGTTGCTGTGACCGTTGCTGTCAGAAATTTAAAGAAAAGATGTCGTTTGTCATGATTTTACTTTAAGTTCTGTCGCTACTTTTTTAGGCCATGTCGCTAGTCAGAATTTACCCTGACAGAGCCTCCTTGTTGGGTATCAATGCATGCTCATGGAATAATTATTGTTACACATACTGTAAGTATCACTCTTAAGAGGGAAAGGGTTAATTAAAGGGAAAATGGGAGACTTTCCTTGAGAAAATAGGACAGAATAGGAAGTAGAACTAGTTGGAACAATAGGGAAAAAAACGAAAACTGAAACCATCAGGAATACTACAGTATTTATAATCATCCTCGGCCTTACTTGGGACAGAAGTGTTCATCTGTTCTTGGTAATGTTGGGTCAGCAATGACATCTGTAACAATCTGTGTCAATTCACTGTTAAAGGACAAAATCAAAACTTCAGGGTTGCTGGTACATGTCAATCTTCTCTCACAGTTCTCAAAAAAAAAAAAAAAAAAACCATCCACATCCACATCTGTAACCCTGTTTTTTTGTACACTGAAAAAAAGTTGCTGTTGCTGTCAATTTACGTGCAACAGTATGTATCACCAACCTATTTCATACGAGTTGATTTTCTTTAATCTGATTTCTGAACAGTTTCCACAATAATAGTGCTTCAGCACTAAATACAATAATAAAATTATTGACACTTATATCAAGTTCATTATTATAAACTATTGTTATCATTATCATAGTTGAGAGTGGAATCACTGCATTATGCAGCCCTTCTTAACAACAAGCTAGGAACCTAAGTTGTCAAGTTGTCTTTGCATAATACGTGGCTGTAATAGTACACAATATTGATTTGGTACCGTATATCATTATAGTGCCATGGTAGATGTCTTAGGTAAAAAGTCAGGCCCTGAGAAGACATGACATTGTGGTTGCTAGAAAAATACCAAACCCAGAAAGATTGAAGAAAAGGGATTCGAGATACATGGGTTTCAAGGCTGACATGATGTTCATTTTCAAGTTAATTACAACTTCTTTTTCACCGCAAGTTTGAGTCCAAAATAAAAGTTCAATGAAGTTAAGTGCTGTCCAGAAGGGTTAATATCTGGATGGGTGACCTCAAAATATATGACTTGCTAAGTCAGAAACATAAGACTGAAAATTCTATTTTAAAATCAAAAGTGATGTTGAATTCAGCGGGTGCCATGATCAAGTTACCTTGTATGTAAAAAATTAAAGGATACAATGTACATCTGTGTCAAAATGATGGCAAGACAACGGTTTTTTGTTTTTGTCAGTTTGGTTTTGTTTTTCTTTCAAGTGTTATTAAGTTTGACAAGAAATGTGCAAATTCAACACAAAGGTCACAAT